>NC_089743.1:27136197-27226197 GCF_040412425.1 Macrobrachium rosenbergii | reverse complement strand
CCACAACAGAATCTGACCAGAGTGGAAACGTCTAGGAAGCATCTGACTCGTTTTCAGGCTGATCAAGACAATTCTTTAAGGAGATTAGTAATCGAGTGTAAGTCATGGGCTTACCATTTTGAATGTGGATAAAAAATCCAAGGCAGGCAGTGGGAATACCATGGTTCTCCACCTCACACAACAGAAGTGCCTGTCTGTTGCGTATTTTGGAAAGAAGGTGTCAGCTTATTTGGATAAGGTCAAACAATTAGCAGTGACTATTCTGCATCAGGAAAAAAGAATCAGGGTGGAAGACGGAGGAAACTGGGAATGGACAATGCCCATATCTACACTTGGAGTAGTAAAGAAATAAGTTGTTTAAGTGTTACTTTGAGCCCCGGATGCAAACTTCTTTCATTGTGGCATAGACATGCTTAATCAGCGGGACCAAGTCCATTTAGCTAAGGGGGCTTATGTAGAACATTTTGAGAGAACTTTCTTTCACATTCGGTGTTTTAGGACAAAAATGATGACAAAAGAGAGAAGCAAATTGCCTACAACAAAAAAGATTCTTTCAAACAAAATAACACCTCAGAGAGTATAGCCAAACTCTTGAATGGTAGAGATAGTGCAGGTGTTCACAAAAAAAAAAAGTGGACAAAAGAATAAGCTATACTGTATAATGAAGTACTTTTGTATGCACACCAGTCCGCTTTGCTGGACACTTTGGTTCTGGTCTATTATACAATTGCACTAGTTTTAGTTTTTCCACTACCAAAACCAAATACGGACATCATTCATTTGAACCTGACGGATACCATTTAAGCAATTGTGCTCAAGCAAGAGAAACCTTTGCGTAAACACAGGTATTCCCTTACAGAAGAGGACTTCGTCCTTCAAAGTAGCCACAACAAACTGAAACTGAGACCTAAGAACACACAATCAAACTGTGGCAGTGAAAGCTTCATTGTGAAAGTTGTTAGTTGGGTATTTCGTATTGTATTGTTTACTGAATTACGAAATAATGAGTGTGTGGTACAATGCCAGGCTTTTATTAGAGTGTGTAATTTTATAGAGTTACTTAAAGATCCGTCTTTGTCTTGATGAGAAAAAGTAAATGAAGCCGGCAACAAACTGTAACACCTAAAGACTTCAGTAACTCAGTACCAAATAATAATAATAATAATAATAATAATAATAATAATAATAATAATAATAATAATAATAATAATAATAATAACAACTTCACCGTAGTGAAAACATCAACCACATACACCAGCAACTCATAAAAAAACAACAAACAAACAAACAGAAAACAAATAAAAAAATTATACAACGGAACCTCACACAACTCATCCAAGTTCGAAAACACAAGTTGTCGGACGCGGCTGTCTTTCTGTCGTTGCGCTACAAATAAACAGCATTCAAAGATCATCTGTTATTAATAATGCCTTTGTTGTTCAATTGGCTCCCGTCAGGTACACAAAAGATATTTGTAATAGGGGGAAATATGTTGATTAAAGGTATCCAGCCTGTGTTAGATGTGTGTGCTGGGCTTTTGTTTGCCAAGGCTGCTTTGACCATCGTCAGCAGCACTGAGGCAATAGCCCAGAAGGACGGTTGCTACATTCTCTCTCTCCCTCTCTCTTTCTCTCTCTCTTTCTCTCTCTCAGAAAAAGGTATACTATTAAATTACACATACGCACACACACATATATATATATATATATGTATGTATGTATGTATATGAACGCAATTAAGTGGAATGAGTTTACATATATATACCAGTGCAAACACACATGCGAACAGATACAATATATATATATATACATACACACACACACACACACACACACACACACACACACACATATATATATATATATATATATATATATATATATATATATATATATTTATTTTTTTTTTTTTTTTTTCCTTACGGAGGTGGCTTCAGAGAATGTTAACTTTCCGCTTATTACCTAGTTTTTTGGGAAGAGTTTGTTGATCTCATGCCCACATCTATAACTGAATTATTTTTAGTAAATAATTCGAATACTGCCTAATTCGACAATGGCATGATGAGTTTGGAATCCTGGTTCACTCGCTAGTGATATGTATAAGATCATAAATATACACTTCTGTTGGGATCTTTCGGCTTATTTACACACACACACGCACACACACAAACATACACACACACACACACACACACACACACACACACATATATATATATATATACACATAAACATGCAATATTATTTATCCACCCTTTCTTGGAATAATATTTCTGTATTGGAGGGATATCTTACTTTGTCCGTGTTTACAGAGCTGAAAAAACATACATTACTTCATAATAAATGTCCAGCATTGGAACATTGGCATTATATCAGCAAAATCAGTCACTCGAGTCTTTCGTCTACTACTAATCTGAATATTTTTCCTGTGAGTTTCTTTACAGCTGAAGCCATTGCCGTCATTTTTTGTTTTTGCTTTTGTGTAGATGTTTGTATTGAACTGCCTTCCCTCAACTCGTATGGCCTATTTGGAATTCTTTAATCTTGGCTTTCTTTCATTAACAAAAAGATATTCTTCATAAAACCAGCACAATGAAATATATATATATATATATATATATATATATATATATATATATATATATATATATATATATATATATATATATATATATATATATATATTTATCTATTTATCATCATATGATTCATATACAAAAAGCTACAAACGTCCTTTAATATCAATTCACTCTACCTCGGAAGTAATATATTTTCATATATGTTACCGAAGGGAATTTTAGTTGATAATAAGTCCACCGTCCCGTGAGGTCGAACCAGCGACGGAAGGAATCAGGACTACAGTGACACACTAAAGTCGGCCGGGACGGTGGACTTATTATATAAAAATTCCTTCGGTATATATGAAAATATATATATATATATATATATATATATATATATATATATATATATATATATATATATATATATATATATATATATATATATATATATATATATATATATATATATATATATATATATAATATATATAAATATATATATATATATATATATGTATATATGTATATATATATAATATATATAAATATATATATATATATATATATATATATATATATATATATATATATATATATATAATATATGTATATATACAACATATATATATACATATATCTGTATATATATGATAATATATACATACACACAAACATATATATATATCATGTTTGTGTGGTTTTGCGGAACATATATACATTTTGTATATATACATACTTATATATTATTTCATTGTGCTGGTTTTGCGGAAGAATATCTTTTGATTAATCAAAGAAACCAAGATTAAAGAATTCCAAATAGGACATACGAGTTGAGGGGAGGCAGTTCAATACAAAATCTACACAAAAGCAAAAACAAAAAATGACAGCAATAGCTTAAGCAGTAACGAAACTCTCAGGAAAAATATTCAAATCAGTAGAAGACTTAAGAATATAGTGACTGATTTTGATGATATAAAGCCAATGTTTCAATGCTGAACATTTATTATGTATGCAATAAATGTAATGTATGTTTTTTTTCAGCTCGGTAAACACGGACAACGTAAAATATAGAATGGAAGGGCAGCCGATTATTTACCTTAGAAAGGAAGTAACATGTGGTGTAGTTTTGATCAACATGGTTATTTAAAGCAATGAATTCAAGACGGTTGCTGGTCCCACGGATTAGTCCACAGATTATGCATTTATGTATTTATTTATCTATTTATTAATTTATTGCCCAGACCCTCGCATCAAAAAGAAATATCCACATTAACTGCATGTTCTACATCTATTCGTAAATGATGTTGGCCCCGTGGATTAGCCCACAGAAGATTTATTTATTTATTTTAAACTTTGGTTTTATTAAACTGTCATGTTTGTTAAAAAAAATAAGTATTGGCATCAGAACAAACATTTTTGGCGGATATATTTTGTGTTTGGTTTGTAATCATAAATTATCAGCAACTACATTAATGTTTGAGAACACGGCGGTGATAAGAATACAGTATCAGTACCGTATTTGCGGTTCCCACAACACACTCCCGCTCCAAGGAATTCTTTGATTAGTCGTCATTTAGGTGGTGTTAAGCCTCGCAGTAACACCAGTACGACCAGAAAACTACGATATTCAAATATACTACAGAGAAAAATTGTCGAATTATTGTCAGGGAGATACAAATAGTGTAGTTGACATGCAATATTTACAGTGTTGCGGAAACCGTGACTGGAACGTTTTCTTGCGTCTCGGCTTCGGTTACCACAGAAAACGGATCTCTTGTTATGTCTGTTCTTGTCTATCTGTCACGGGGCTACGGGTTTGAAACATACCCTATTATCTAAGTTGGGTCAAACGATGGCCACGTGCCAAATTTTGTCTAGATCGGTCTAGCGGTTCGGATTTCTATAGCGCACAAACATTCAAACATTCACTTTTATATATATATATATATATATATATATATATATATATACATATATATATATATATATATATATATATATATATATATATATATATATATATATATATATATAAACTAAAAGAATCCCTCATGCAGACGTGTACATATATGTTCATGTATTGTTAACACAGAAAACCTCTTGTCTGGATATCTCAGTAACATGCAAATTAGGGAACTTTTGTCTTTTTAGGCATTTTGTCTATTTTAAGATAAAGAAAATTTAACTGCTTTCATAACGGTAACAATATAAAAGCCTAATACTTACATTTATATTAATAATCACACCTTTCATCATATTTCTATCATGACAACATATTTATCATTGATATTCAATCATACCATCATTACAGTATCGAACGCTCATCTCAATCTCCATATAAGATTTAAATACTTACACAAAATATTTTTAATAGGTCAGTTTAATTTCCAAGCTCTTGGCCTTCTTATGGAAAGATTAGAAAGCTTTTACTCTACATTAAATATTACCTCATCAATATTTCACAAAATGACTAGGCTATTAATGCTAGAGAATAATGATGAACTGCAATTAGCTAAACTGAAAAATAATCGAGAAACGATGTTCCACTTCAGCATAGGTGAAGAAACCCAGCCGGCCACATATCAATCATCTAACTTATTTACATTAATAAAAATAAACCTCTCCATGAAGAAAGGAAGGTTAAATAAACAAAATGAAAAGAAAATTCGTCAAAGTTTCCTTCCCATGAGTCAGCTCCGAGTGAGGGAGACAAGTCAACATAAGATGGGCGAATTCCTAACAGGTAGTACACTACTAGACTTTGCGATCTTCTTTAACCAATGGAACTTTTGCTTGATGTTCAAAAGGAATTTGGAAAACAAATCAAGAATTAATTCCCCGATTTATAAAAACCAGCAGCATACAATTTGATTAATCAAAACATCACATTTACATGCATAAATAAAGATATGAGCAATTAAAGAATCATGGAACATTAGAAAACCTTAGGTTTTTCACATGACATTTGAAGTGCAAAGATTTGGAGGATATTATTGAAACAATAAAGAGAGAGAGAGAGAGAGAAGAGAGAGAGAGAGAGAGAGAGAGAGAGAGAGAGAGATTAGTGACCAGAGCTGCACTGCCCCACCAGGAAGTGTATGGGTGTCTGAACTGCTATACTCCACTCTGAATTACTTTCCAGTTTTTTCTTTCTTTCTACTTGTACGGTTTCAAAAGTTGTTTGTTCTTGTTATTATGAAACAAATGTCTAACGAATGGAAGACAAAAATTATACTTGCGTCTCTTCTAGCAAGAATGGTAGTCGCTTTTCTGAAAGTTATTTTCTTTTTTATTTGCTGGTACCAACAAATATTTACATTTGATTTGTAATTAACATATCTACTGCTCGTATTTTAAATGGCATCATATCCTTCTATCGTGATATTTCCATGAACACAAGTGCGCATGTTAAATATACTTTTGAACATCAAGCTAATATAACATGCACTTATGTGTGCATAGAAATATCACACGATAGGATATGATGCTATTTAACATACGACTAATCGATATTTTGATTGCAAACCAAATTTAAATGTTTGTTGGTACCACTAAAATAAGAAGAAAATCAGTTTCAAAAAACGACTACAATTATTTTAAGAAGAGCAAAAGTATAATTTTAAAAAATTTCGTTAGAAATTTATTTTATAATAACAAGAACAAACAATTTTTGAAACATCACAGCGAACAGAAAGTAGAAGAACTGGAAACAATTCAGTGAGGTAATAACGGTTTAGTCAGCCATACATTTCCTCATGGAGCAATACAGCTCTGGTCACTAATCTCTTTCTCTCTCTCTCTCTCTCTCTCTCTCTCTCTCTCTCTCTCTCTCTCTCTCTCTCTCTCTCTCTCTCTCTCTCTCTCTTTCTTTGTTTACGTAATATGCTACAGTTCTTTGCACTTTATTTTCTATGCAAAAAACCTATGGTTTTGTAAGGGTCCATGACTCTGTAATTGATTTAGAGTACATGCACATATCCATATACTGTATGAATGGATGTATGTAAATACACACACACACGCACACACACACACACACACACACACACATACACATACATATATATATATATATATATATATATATATATATATATATATATATATATATTCATACATTTTTAATTGATGAAATTGTATGCGTTACTATTTATAAATATGGGAATTAATTTTTTATTTACTCTCTTAATGCCCTCCCTTCCTCCCGCCTCTCTCTCTCTCTCTCTCTCTCTCTCTCTCTCTCTCTCTCTCTGTCAGGATTTCCTTGTGTGGTATACATAACCTGGATGCAAAGTTTCCCTTCGAGTTCCCGCAGGCGCCATTATCAATTACTGTCGAACCGTTTGATCCGTAGAAGGGAATGAAATAATCCGATGTCTGAGAGGGAGGACAAAAGGAGAGAGAGAGAGAGAGAGAGAGAGAGAGAGAGAGAGAGAGAGAGAGAGAGAGAGAGAGAGAGAGAGAGGCAGGTAATAAAATAATTCAAAACGCATATAGGCAGTGTATATAAAATAAAAAATATATATATACATATATATATATATATATATATATATATACATATATATATATATAGAGAGAGAGAGAGAGAGAGAGAGAGAGAGAGAGAGAGAGAGAGAGAGAGAGAGAGAGAGAGAGAGAGAGAGAGAGTATATAAATTATGAAACCACAGATATACATAAATCCATTGGTGTAAGTTTATGAAAATCAAGCTAAGCTACTAGTCAAACACTAAATTCAAGAGAAGGGGAACACACATACACACACACACACACACACACACAGAAAGAGAGATGCTATGGGTCGCATAAATATCCTTCCTAGCAGGTCGGAAGAGGTGAAATAGTAACGGATTTCGAATTGGCAGATGACCAGAAGCTTTGTGAGAGGGGATACAGAGAGGTCCCACTGGCGAAAGGAGGGGAAGGGAGAAGGGGGGAAAGACAAGGAGAGTAGGAATGACCGAGGTCACATCGGAAAGCAAAAGTGAAAGTTCGGCATATGAAATGGAGGCAGCTGGAGAAGTGAGGGTGTCTAGATTTACCAAAATAAGACAAAACAAGATACCTGGAGGGGAAGCGAAACACTGATACGATTCTTATCGACAGTAAAATCTCAGTCCAAAAGCAATCGCTACAGCTGGCAGTGCCAGTGAGATTAGTTATCATTAATGGCAATATCTACAACAAATGTTTGCATTTGCGATAACATAACCTCCCTCATAAACAACGAATACAAACAACGAATACCAGCAGCACACTTCCTAACATTGCATCTGCAAATATAATAACACACGCCATCTCATCACTTATGCTGCGCATTCTTACACTGGGCAAGGATGGGCAAAAATGGATTAAAGAAAAGAAAATTAAATTCTGCATCAAGGTATGGTCGCATGTGAAGAATCAGAAACATCTAAAATAAAATTTCTTGGGCTCACACTAAGATGATAAGATCCTGTCTTTCCTGAGCTTTATCACTCCCTCGAATCTCCATTCGCTTCCAGCCTCCCTTCTCATAGCTCTCATCCAAGTAGGTTTTGGTGTTCTAACTCTTCTGGTGCCAATAGGTGCCCAGCTGACCCTATCAAGTACTTTTCTCCAGGGGTTGTGCGAAGGACATTTTCAAGTCATCTCCATCTCCCTTCCATCATTATCTCATCTACAAATGGCACTTCAGTAATTTGCCTTAAGGTAAAATTTATGCCATCTAACTCTTAACATTCTATTTAAGGCCTTATTAACACCTTGATCAACTTTTTTTAGATATAAGGTGCATTTTCATAACAAGAGTCATGTTCGTAACGCAATACAGATAGCACTAATCTTCTGTATAATCTTACTTTCATATGGAATTTCAATCTGTTTGATTTCTAATTGACATCCTGCTTACCCACTCTTTGATTTTTTTTTTTATTCTTCAACTAAACTCCTACTCAAGAGAACCTATTTGGGATATTGTTGCTCCCAGTTATCTGAAAGATTCAACCTCATCCATTCTTTCTCCAACTAATGTTATTTCTTTCCTTTATGCATATGTGATGGCGTTTTATTGATTAAAACGGTATATATGATCAGCATATTCAAAGTCTGTCAAATTTCTGTCATTACTCCAATCAATATATTCTGTTATTCTTTAATTATAAAATATAAAAAAATTATCGCAATAACAGGTAGTGTAGATGATAAATAAGAATTGAAAATACTTCATCTACGTATTGTGATTACTAAAGTACATCATCTATGTATCGTGATTACTAGGAGGAATCTCAAAATCAAACAATAAAGGAAGAAGAGCAGAGAGCCTAAGATATTTAAAAAAAAATGTGTATGTGCGTTCATCTTCTCCCAAACGGCTGCAACTAGCTAGTTGTAAGTTTGTTCACTCGTACAACTTTTTACGAGAATCTGCGGATATGCATTGCGCTGTGCTTGGTCGTAGCCTTCTCAGGCCAAAATTTCAATTTCATGGTTTACGACTCTTGTACTGAACATGAATCAGTGAAAATGGGAGGGTGACCATGGCACTTTCGTAACTCAGCATAAGGTAGACTTACTTGCACGAACTCCAAAATCAGCATGTGTCTGATCTCATTATCTAGATTTGTGTTGCTTTTGAATCAGCTACTTAAATGGGAACTGTGAAAGATAATGTCCTTTTTCATGATATCGTCCCCCTACAATTTGGGGATATTAGGCGTCTGCAGTAGAGATAAAATCATATGCTTAAAAAAATATATAAAAAGTAATAAAACTGATTTTACATTTAAGTTAAGCTGATATTTTCATTTGACATACATGGACTACCTGTATTTTATCTACAAAATTACATTACAGAATACTCTATACGTGTTCATCGCGCCTCTGCAACTCCATGAATTACGTACAGTGCTACTAAGAACACTGGAAATCTACCTCATTTCTAAATTGATGAATTCCTTCGCATGACTAACAGAGTAGTATTTTACCAAGACGAATAATACCTTCTGTACAAAAAATTCTGGCCATTTAAACCTAGTTTTCAACCAGGGAAATGCCGAGCGTTCTGCTGGTTTCTTATATCAGAAATTATTTAATCTTGAGCTTAAAGAAATGTCAAGACCATCAACCATCCAAATGACGCATCGAAAAAGCTAACAAAACTGATTACTGCACACTATGCCGATAAACTATAAACCGGGATGACACAGCTTATAATTACTGTATAGAAAACAGAGAGAGAGAGAGAAGAGAGAGAGAGAGAGAGAGAGAGAGAGAGAGAGAGAGAGAGAGAGAGAGAGAATATATTGTATATAATCAGCAAATGTTAGAGTTTTACAGACACACCATACATAGTATAACACGCTTCATTTTAACAATATTACGAGGGGACAACGCTTGTCCATGCTTGATCACAGAACAGCCATGGCAAGCTGTGCTTGGAATTGAATGGAATGGGCACTGGGCTGGAGCTACAAATACCACTGCCCGCAAATGGATTACGACAATCCAATTAAGACAGCAGAGGGTAATCCTTCGACGAGTTACATTAACTTCCGTGTTTAAGATTAGGTCTATCTCGATACACGTATACATCGGTCATTTTGCAAAATTTACTCAAGCATACACTCACAGTATATATATACGCATATGCATCTAGTACTTAGTCGAATATAGTGGATGGCAAACAGGGATGGAGGAGACCATGAGGCTAGCGACCTCATCTAAAGTTATGAGTTGAAAACGGAAGAACAGGTGATAACTATTTACGGTGTACACACACAAACACACACACACACATATACAGTATATAATGTATGTATGTGTCTGTGTGTGCAATGTACAACAATGAGTAGTGAAGTACAAGATAAAAATCCTAACACAGTCCATTTTTTCTGGCTGTAAATCTAAACTACGAGAGGTTAGAATGAGACTTATTGAAAATTAATCAAACCATTACAATTTGACTGCGCAACAGAATATTCCTGTTCCCTGCAGAAGTGTTTGTCAGCACCCTCCTCTTTGCAAGACTCACTTAGCAGAGAGGAGGTTCGAATCGAGACGAGAACAAAACAATATTTCCATCTAATATTTACTCTAAAGTATTCGTTGTTTCTCCGCATCCCCGCTCTTTTGTGAATGGATATGGTTTTTAGCATACACCGGTCGTCCTAAGGCATGGAGGTAATTAGCCAACGAACCAGTTAACGCCGAAATTCAAATGAATGAAATTACTAATACTTCCTACGCCAAGAACGAAATGAGGTTCAGTAAGATTATGCATTCAAGAGAAAATAGTTTTTCATTTGTCTCCTTTTTGCAAAAACTACAAGTTTTTGAAAGGCTGCAGCTACGGATACGGACCCATTTATATAACATGACTGCTACAGATTCGTACCGCTAGTAATATTGCTACCAACACAACTGCCAATACGGACGTGTACCCCAACAATAAAATTCTGTTGATACGGAGATAGTTTTTGTTTTTACGATTCACACACAGCTGTACTTCAGTGATACCAAATCCAGTATGATCAATCACGAACATGGTATCACACGAAAATTTTGATATCTCATCAGTCAATTGTGTATACTGGAAACAGTAATTAACCATAATGACAGTTGGCTGGGACATTGTTAGCATCACAAAACTGGTAACTGACTGGTGACCTGCGAGTTTATATAAGATATTTTAATTAGCGGTGTTTGAAGTTATTTAGGTCAAGAGACAATGCTATGACATCGCTGACACTACAAGACTGACACCTTACTAAATAACCAGCGTTTTTATATAGACACAGAATTCGTCTCCATACATAATGGCTGTAATACTTCCGTAGATAAATTAGTAGTTTGTTACATTGGTCTATCAATGCTAACACTAAATATTTTAAACATCATAACCTTCAGTTAAAGGAATATAGTCTTAATAATTCCCACCAGGACTACAACTTGCCGCTGGCAAACACTAGTCTTGTTTCAAGCTATTCAACACAGAACATAATAAAAGCGTATAAAATATGTGGAATTCAAATGAAAACAGAGTGGATAATGGCTTAATTCCGGTTAGCTTGAATTCCAAGGCCTCTGGATATCAGATTCTTGCAAAACCAAATTCTCCAGAAACCAGATTCTTGTTGGGAAGTTCATTTAAGTTCTGTCTGGATCCACGCTGCCACCACTTCTCACCAGAACGCCAGTTTCATTTGTACAGCTTCACTAAATCTGCGTCTTCGTATTCCTCAACTGCCGAGCTAAGCTCGTCTAGCGAGCTGAATTTCGCTGCGAGTTTCAGCTCCATTGAAATCTTTATTTAGAACGAAAAGGTAAACAAACATCGATATATCAATACCCCCATACGCTGATTTGCTATTAATGCGCAGGCGCTGTCCGTATCAAAAGAATTTGCACCATATCGTGCGGTGCCATATTCTTAGCCATTTCACTTATGCAAAAATTTCAAAGTTATGGACGAGTTGAAATAATGTAAAGAGGACATACCCTGTCAGCATTGAGTTTTTAACGGTAAAATAAGTTTGCCAAGTCTATCAGTTTCATTTGTGATCAAATGTACAATTAAACGTTTCTAAACAATGCATCATGAACAAAACTCCTCGCCTTATTCAATCTGCAGAATTTAAAAGCAATGATGATAAAAAAAAAAGAAGTAGCGTGTCTTACCGTTATCTTCGTTTGCTCCTAAATCTGTAAAATATTCGTAAAAACAAGAAAGGAAATTAGCCAACGCCTAATTACATACAGAAATAAGTCATAGCTTATGATGAAAAAGGAGGCTATATAGACCTGCAAAAAAAGGGGGGAAACATTAACAAAACTGCAATAATAAGGAAGAGACTAAAGATAGATTATAAAACCGAAATGGATACGAATGAAATAAGTGGAAGATGCATACAACGTTGTAAAAAGACAACAGTTAATTGAGGAATATGCAAATATAGAGAGAAACCGAATCTCTCAGGGTGAGAGAAAAACTTAAATGAGGCGGCCAAAGAAAAGATGAGAAAACTGCTATACAAAAACTGATTATACAACAAAAGGAAATTGAAAAAAACGAAATGTATTAAAACGCAAACAGAATGAACAGACAGAAGTGAAGGAACTTTGGATTCCAGAAAGAAAAACAATAATCGAAGAAAGCAATTTCAGTCGTAAAAAAGTCAAAACAAAACTAATAAAGACTCAACGAAATAGAAATAAATACTAACCAAGCTAGGTGAAGAAAAAGAGAGAGAAAAGAACACTAATGATAACGCAAGGGAAGAGGAGAGAAAGGTCGACACCATGAATCCATCGCACTGCCTGCCGTGCCGAGTCCTTTGCCCAAAGAGACTTAACTAATTGACAACAAGGATTGATGGAGACACAGAGACTGTCAACATTACTCTAAGTTTGAGTGCACCTGTGTGTGCGTGCATGTATGTGTGTGTGTGTGTGTGTGTGTGTGTGAGGAAGAGGGGTAAAGCAAGAGAGAGAGAGAGAGAGAGAGAGAGAGAGAGAATGGACATAATGGATATACCTGTCACCTTTATGTATCCACACAATTATGTAAGAGCTTCAAGCGACGCTGGCATAATGTATGATGTCCTTGTCATAATTTATAAATTGTATATCAACATATGATGTCTACTTTTACGTATAGAAAGTAGGATATTTTGCGTCATAGATTACGTGCACAGTCCAAAGTGTGTGCCTTGACTCTAATACATGACGGTACACATCAACAGCAATAATAATAATAATAATAATAATAATAATAATAATAATAATAATAATAATAATAATAATAATAAATTTGGGGACTGTCATACTGCAGATAATTATGAAAACAAATTATCGTAATTATAATGGAATGCTCTTGTAAAAAATTTTCACACAAATTTACTTACAAAAAACTACGGAAATTTACAATAATAATAATAATAATAATAATAATAATAATAATAATAATAATAATAATAATAACCCAACTGCATCTACCATTAGATGCCGGCAATACATAATCAAATTGCATGTAAATAAGATTACTGCATTATATGACTTACTGAAACGTTTTGAAGTCATATTATAATAAAAACTTTTTGTCTAATAATAATAATAATAATAATAATAATAATAATAATAATAATAATAATAATAATGTCACGTCTATTGACTGGAAGAATGGACTTGCCTAGGAAGTTTTCACAGAGTAAAATGTACATAACCGTGTGAAAAGGCAAATAGTGATCGAATGTTGATTTACATGTTATAAATTACCAACGTTCATTTGAGATTATACACAGGTATCTGTATTAACATTAAAAGTAATGTGTCAATTGAAAGTTCGATAAATAAACAAAGTTTGGCACCTTGCTGATAGCTCTGTGACAGCTTTCTTTTTTTTCGCTCTTTACCAGACTTTTGTTGACAGCTCTGAAAAAAGCAGCTAGGAAATAACCCCGATATCGAGACATTGGTGCACTGACCTGAGATTTTACATCATATTCACAAGCCCTCATACCATTAAGACCTATGGTGAGGAGGAACCTTTTTCTATATCCAGCAAGCTTCTCTTTACAGATAAGGTCTTCCAGAGTCTTACTATCAGCAATTGAAAGCTCTGCCTCCGAGAATATTTTAGCCTGGAGGCAGCAGACTTCTGAGCAACGACTACAGACCAATATTCATCGCCTCTTTCATCTGCAAGGACAACTTTTCTTCGGTAGACCCTTTTCATTCATCTTCTGCTGAAGCAACATCGGTGAGTTAAACGAATGGGCTAGTTTCAGTAATATTCCTTATATATGTCCCTATTTATCTTCAACCATTCTTCCTTTGTATAAGTTTGGGCCGAAGTGTGCCTTAAAACCTATGTAAGAAATTTTCTGATGGCATGCTGTCAAGCAAGCATCGACATTATGATATGCCACAGAATTTTAACCAACAATACCGTTTCCTCCTGCAAGAGGCATCGTCTACTTGGCAGACTAACATACGCCCTTCGTCTCCCCCAAATTATCCTTATATATGTGAATCCTCCGTAGGCGTTTGGATGATTTACACTGGACAGCATCCTTGGCCATGAAACGTCAGAGACTGGATTTAATCAAATCTATCGTAAGCAAAAGATCAAGTGGCCCTTTAGTGGCAGTTATGAGGAAATTAAGCTGAACAAGCCAAACTTTAACTCTTGAGTTTTTAAGTAAATCCTTTGAAAAAAAATCCATCTGTTAAGCTATGTGTTTGGGGGCTGGAAGGACCTCGAGGAAGTGTCTCTTCAATGTACCCACCGGTCATTTATCCTCGTGACGGCGTCCAGTAAACTCAGCCAACAACAAGGCACCTACCTAACGGAGAAAGCTGCTTGGGGTTCCAGTTTATCTTGGTGGCAAACGCCTCTACATCTGCAAGCAGGAATACTGAAACGTAAGACAAGTTCACCGTCAGCTCTTCGCCGTACGAAAGGGCGGGAGGGGGAAGGGGGCGATGGAGGTGGTTAATATCAGTATTAGTGTACTTTGCACGGCGCTCTGAAAGTGATAAGACAGAACCTTTGCCGTCCATCTTCAATCCCACCTGCATTGCTTTCTTCCTTTGGTGTTCTACCTCCTTCATTTGACCTATGGTATGTTTCATTTTATCATTTCCATACTAACAATAACTGTATTCAGACCATATTAACCCTGGAAGGTAGCCTTGTGCCATTTTAGACACACGCAGGTTGCAAAAAATCCCCCATCTGGACTCATTTTTTCTGGAATAGCTAGTCTTTGTCGAGCTGACATTTGGGGGTATTTTCGGCGGAAAGTTTCTTTTGTGTGTATTTCAGCACTACCTTACCTTGTACGTAAGTAAAAGTGATTTTCAATACTTTTGTAAAATTTATTCTGCATCATTGTTATTTGGACTATAGTGATAATTTTCGGTGGAAATATTCATAGACCAACTGCCATTTTGGAGATTGACAAGATGGTTTTTGGTACTTTTCTAATTTTCCATTTTTTCATGTTTTCAGGTTTCGCCATGTCGAGAAGAAATTTACAATAAGCTGCTTTCTTCTGAGGATGACACCAGTGAACCCCTCTGAGATTGTTATCGAAGCAGACAGGGTGTCTGATGAACCTAACGACGCCCACACGTGGGAGGATGGAGGGAAGTAGAAGAAGTCACTCATGAAGACTTGGAAGACGAGTTGGAATGCCTTGTTTAGCCTTCTACGTCGAGGGCTGCAACAGCTTTTGCCCTTCCCTTAGCCCCTCTGAGTTATTTGGCACTTGAACTTTGTCGTCCCTGGGCATTCAACCGCCTGCAGCAGAAGAGATATCTTCCTGGATGTCTCACCCCTGATTTGTTCTGTGTTTGAGGTGGAAGACATCAGTTGCCACAAATGAAGGCCAGGGACGCTCTGAAAAGCAGCAGAGAGATGCCATCTTTGCCCTTCCTCCTCTAATGTGAGATCAAAAATTTTTGTGTAGCAACTGCAGGGAGACAACCTGTGCCCACCACCTGAAGTACACCTGCGAAAATGCTCCAATTCCTGGTAAGTGTTATTATATATTGTCTATTGTTTATTTTTTATTATATATTACATTTAAAAAACATTTAACATAAAAATAAAACCTTTTAAGCCATGTCATACTCATTTTTACATGAAAAATATTTTGGCACTGATGGCAGTGTGTGGTGCCATCCAAATATACCTGTTTTGACCCATTTATAGCTGTCAAATTATTTTATTTTATTTTTCCCATGATTTTAGATGCTTGCAGAATACTTATAAAAATTTCATCCAAATCCATAAAGATTTAGTGGTAGAAAAAAATATTTTGTTATGCAAAGTTTTCTATTGATTTAAAAAAAAAAAAAAAAAATGTACATATATTTCTTCTTTCCAGATTTTGCAGTTTTGAGCTATCACATCCTGACTAGTCTCAAAATGGTTCAACCCTTCTTCTTTTGATTTCTCCTGAACCTCAGGATACTCTTTGGTAGTATTATGTAATTTAATTTTGATCATTTCAGATTTTGAATAAATAGGGTATTGTTTTTATTACTAGAACTTTTTCTCCTACACCAGTAGAAAGAAGAGTACTTGCTCAGTAGTTTAGAAAAAAAAAAATTGGTCCCATACGACCCGAGTAGTTGACGGCCAAAGTTCGTGTGTCTAAAAGCCATCGTGTGACAGGTTTCGAGGCTACCTGTCCAGGGTTAAAGAGAGCCATTCCCCATTCAGGATTCTCCTTACGAGAAATCCCTGTTAGTACGACTGACAGTCTGCTTAAAAGACTTGAGTAATAACTTCGTCAATAGAAATAAACTTACCCATCACTCCTATTATCAAGAGTTTTAGTTCAACGATAATTGCAATAATACTTGGGAAGTCCAATATAAAATGAAAACTAGACCTAACAAAATCTTTTATCTTTTAAGAGATTAAATTGGTGAGATGAAAGATGATGATTTGACTGAAAAAGCAAACGATGAGAGACCGATGATCACTAACAGTCATCGTTTAAACAGTACGCAGAAAGAAAAAAACAAACAGAGAGAGAGGAAATGAAGTATTTGTACGTGTATTAATTTGACAGATTACAGACTTATAACTAAATTGACATTAAGATGGCACAGATTATCAAAAAGACTCAATAAACTAGTGGTGTTACCCCATGATGACATTAGATCAGAGTGAATGCTTTGGCAAATGTGTAGAAAGAATTTGAGATAAATGTTGTATCCATCAAAGGTCAGCGTTGAACTTTTACTGTTTATCAAAGTAATGGAAGAAGATACAGAGTGAAGAAAAAGGGGATCCCTAAGAGTTGCTGTATAAGGATGAACGAGCTAGTGGAAATGTTTAAAAGGTGGAGGAGTGGAATAGGACCATAAATCAGCTTCAGAAGAGCAAAGCTTATGCCGACTAGAAAGGAAGTAGAGGATAAAGTACAATCAAGGAAGTAGTCATGTTCTTTCTTTCTTTTTTTTTTTGAGAAAGTGTATGGGTGAACTCTAGCCTGCAGCGAATGTAACAGATGCTGGTAAAAGAAGTGTTCAGGATTAAAAAATATACAAAGTATGAGATCTGCGATACCTGAAATGCATCGCAGGAGCAGATGGAGAAGACAGAGTTAAGAACCCTGTTGTGATAATTATATGGGCAGGTCTTACAAGAGGGAGAGCACTTCTGCTACCTATGGGATGCACTGGACCGTGAGACAAGAGTTAAAAGAAAAGTAAAATAGAGTAGCTACAACATGGACGAAAAGGACAAAGATTGCTTCTTTTATGACTTGTGAGGTTCAGTTGGCAGCGGCCTTGCCTATCAATTGAACGATCTGGGTGCGATCCCATTGTGAGTCAGAAATTTAATTCTATTCCACACACAACTGTGTTCATTATTTCTATCTTTTCCACTAAGAAGTGATAATTCTAATGAAATGCGGTCAACTGGGTCACTGCTGAGCCGGGAAGTTGGGTAAAACTCTCTGGTATGCTAGGCAATAAGTCTCCCCAGGTAAAAGCCTTAGGTACAGTGGTACTCAGGTGCCAACTTCTTTTATGGCTTACGTGGTTCAGTTGGGTTCAATCCCAATGTGAGTCAGAAATTCAGTTCTCTTCCATATGTGATTGTGTGTTGACTTCTATATACGTATATACATATAAGCATACATGCATACACACATATATAAATAAATATAATATATATATATATATATATATATATATATATATATATATATATATATATATATATATATATATATATATATATATATATATATATATATATATATGTATTGTGTGTGCATAGTCAGCCTTCACTTATCTGCTTTCCCCTCAAACATACTACAGCTTCATTGTTGTCTTTTCATTGCGAAAGGGTACACAACCATGGTCTAAGAAAGAGAAGTTCTGTTCACGGGCAGGTAGGTGGAGCTACACCTGCGTCACGTGGCGAGGTGGATAGAGAAAGACTCAGAAGGGAATGTTTATAAACCAAAAGATTTTAATTTTAATAACGTGATTTACCCAGTACTTTTGTAAAAAGTCATTAAATAAAATGCAATAGTTTAATTGTTTTTAAAAGTAATGGAAGGTCAATAAAAGATTTATTTCATTCACAGAATATTGAACTTCACTATAACATCAAGAATATAGTTAAGAAACAACTCCCGGCTGGTAGAGACGTAATTCTTGTAATATTTACAACTGATAGTTGCTACAAAAGAAACAAAAAAAAGTAGCAAAACACGGGTGCCAGTAATCTAACCGCAATCATAACAAGAATGTTTACACGTCCCACCTGTGAGCTTACCTTTCATTTCTCGCCGGAACTTAAAGACTTCCGGTGACGTCATTAGTCCCTCCTACGAAGGAGGGGATTAATTCATCTAATTACACCCAAAGGGACGTCGTTAGATAATATCCAACCAATTAGGACATCTACAAGGGTGGGACAAAAAGCAATGGTCTGCCTATTGTGGGATGGACTTATTCCTTTCTTGAACTTTCAAATAGGCAAGGAAGGAAGAGAAGCAGAACAGAGCAGATAGAAAAAAAAGCAGAGGAGTGAAGTTGTGAGCCATCACCAGTTGTGGGTTGAGAAGAAAACAAGGCTCATACTTCGATTCACTTAATTGTAAATAATATGTATATTTTAATTAGCGTGTTAATGAATTAGGAAAGCTGCACTGTCTTCCCAAGCCTCCTGGGACTCAAACGCTACTATAACAACAAAGCCAGAAATGATGAAGCAACTATAAAGGAAATAACAACTTCTTTACATGGGCAATGGATATAAAATAAATAATAAGAAAAGAACATCCTAACAGAAGGTGGTAAGAAACATTACAAATGGTGACATATCATCACACTGGTATTTTAATTCCATGACCTAAAGTTCATAATTGGTGGCATCCGGTCAACTGCAATTATATTTACTGGCAGAGAAACAGACGAAATATCGCTCAGGTACTATGAAAAGATATTAGTGTCTAATCCATAGTTTTTGAGGTTGCTGAGATGAATAGTGACACTCCCGATGTCCGTTAAGTCCAAGTTCAGCACCGAGAGGAATGGAGGGTGAGAAGGGGTGAAATATAAAATGTCAAAAATGCTGAGCAATGTAACTGAAACAACCATCTTAACAGGGAAGGGACAAGAAGAGAGAGAGAGAGAGAGAGAGAGAGAGAGAGAGAGAGAGAGAGAGAGAGAGAGAGAGAGAGTTTACTGGCTGTTATTCAGAGCTTTCCTCGGCAGTGCCAGGTTGGTCACACACACACACACACATATATATATTCTGTATATATATATATATATATATATATATATATATATATATATATATATATATATATATATATATATATATATATATATGTATATATATATATATATATATATATATATATATATATATATATATATATATATATATATATATATATATATATATATATGTGGTCGTATTGTTTATGTCAACTGATTTCAATACATGAATCTAATCAAGTTCACTCCAATTTGCAGAGTAATTGTCTTAGTTCTATAATTCACCTATGATACACTCGATTTACTAGTCTGGTAGACTAAGCAATTCAACCATGCGCCACAGAACTTCAAAATGCTTACACTATACAAGCAGAAATTCAAGGTAGATAAAATGCAGATGTTCATTTTCTATCATTTATTTCCTTGCTTTATGCATGATAATAGTTTAATGCTGCAGTTTCACGTTTAACACCTCAAATCTAGCTGTTTAGGCCAATGTGAAAACCTAGGATATGAACTTAGCAATTTTCAGCCCAGGATGTCATATACTATAAATGTTCCACACACATACACATTCACTAATTCAAGGTAACTGAAACGGACCGAGTTGTTTCTTCATAAATTCACATGCATCTTCTCCAATTCTGTCTAGCCTAGCCTAGCTAGGATAGCGTGCACAATGAAACCTGTCATTGACCAGACCATTTAACCCTTTGAACTTCTTTTTCATTACCACTAATTTATGACAAATATAATGATATGAATTACTTTTATTGCTTACATTTAATGCTTTACGTGTGTGTGTGTGCAAAGTAAATTGCCAGGTTAGATTAATGTTTGTTATCGACTACAATAAGCTAAATGGGTAGGGCATGGCTGATATTCTGATTTCATCCCTATTCGCCACCACTTTGGTTCTATTATTGTGGATCAGAGAGAAATGACTATATATATGAACATATAAGCACACTAATGATTACAAGCATGAAAACTACACAAAATGGAGAAATAAGAAACATGTGTTCAGTTCTCATAAAATGTATGATATATGTGTTTATATATATATATATATATATATATATATATATTCTCATATATATTCCATTCGTCCCTTTAGAAAATCAAATTTCATGGCGGTTGGAGGAGACGCCATGAAGGCGGGGGCCATTGAACTTATGTAGGCCTACCCCCAGATCACCTGATTTGGGGGAAAACATAGTGTTCTCTTAGCCTTAGCCCCTGCATCATCCGATGTTGATGGGGGGTTAGACAGCAGTTAGGGACAAAAGGGCGAATATGGGCGGTAAGTGGGCTACTCTACTGACCCTAAAGGGCTTAGCTATAAGGCCTATTTTCCCTACGACCTTTCGTTGGCTGTGTGACTGCTTTCAGATCGCCGATGTCCTGTGCCCAAACCAAAAAACAAAGAGAATGTGATGCCCCACGATCTGGGCAACAAACACCCCTTACCCGACCGTCACAGCATCGAGTTGGTGCTTCTTTTCTCCTTGAGTTGGCATGGATCGTGAGACTCCTGCTGCAGAAATTTGTCTTTTGCAACGAGCTCTATGCACAGAAGGAATAAGAACCCTGTTATCTGGCAATTCAAGTGGTCTGCCCCTGCCTTGTGAACCAAAAATGGCGTAGACATTTAACTGCCATCCTGCCACATGCAAGTCTTCTGATTAGCAGTCTGGGGCACTAATCAGTTCCCCCCTTAGTGGATCCAGTTGTGTTAAAAACCAAAAATCGTTTAACCAGTCCGCAGTAAAGTCAATAAGTGTCAAATATTTCAGGGCTGTAGCCTTTTCAGATTCAGCTATTTACTATGCAGTGTCAACCTTTTATTGCACCTTGTATGTGCTTGTTTGCTACTAAGTCAGCCCTTAATTATTAATTTATTGATTGCTTCATTTGTAAATACTTAGATTTACTTAGATGTGATATCAAGGTAAGTCAGTTTATTAATTCCATTTATTGCTTACATTCTGAGTGCTTTGTGTTGGCCTTCAAGGCAGTTAATTAGAAAAACCATTCTCATTCTTCCAACCAGCCTCAGAATATAAGAATATATATATATATATATATATATATATATATATATATATATATATATATATATATATATATATATATATATAGTATATATATATGTGTGTAAGTGTATATAAAACACACACACACATATACATATATATATATATATATATATATATATATATATATATATATATATATATATACATATATACACACAATTGATATTAAAATATATTGCTATAAGTACTCACTTCTTTACAGGCCTCTATGCTTAGTTACAGAGAAACAGGGAGAGTTTAAGGAGCGGCTCTCTGTAAATTAAGTTTGGCCCATTAAATGAGTCAGGGTCATTTTTTCCCCTCACCAAGCCTCCGCAAAGCGCTTAACTTGAGCTGTTTTTCCCAAGACACTCGTTCTTCGGCCGATCCCTCTTCTTCCCACACAGGATCTATGTTCCCAGGCTAAAACACCTGAAGCAGGAATTAACAGGAATCGCCCTCCTCAGCCAGGACACCCCAATTGCTTGGGGCCATGAAAGCCGGCGAGAAAGCTAGGTCTAGTAAGAGCTGACACCAGTGTCGGCAAGCAGAAGCAGACAGAGGACTAACCCAGAAACACGCTCTCGGCATGACCTCTGAGCTGTCGCTCGGTCTCTTTTGTCTGGTCGTTCACCTTACCAGCCAAGTGCTACCTGAAGTGCCACATGTAGAAGGTCCCACTCGTCTGAGAGCCATTTTATTCTGCAACCAAGGAGCTTCACTTAAGGATTAAAGGTACTGTGAGGTGGAGAGTGCTCGGTCATTTATCTATTACTCTTATCTCATTTACTTTTCCTTTTCCCCTTGCATTGTGCTGGTCCCTGAATTTGTGTACAGAGTAATTTAACTGAACATATCTTGATGTTACTCCTTGAGCCTTCAGCATTCCCATGTAATAATTAGACTGTGTTTTGGCTCACTCAGTGATCGTGTCCCTTTCTCCATACATTACAGAAGGGGTGTGTGAAACGCTGCAGAACATCTGTATCCTTCTGTGCCCCTACGTCCATCAATCAAACCTTCAAGCTGATTTACTTATGTCTTATCGTTAATTGTGTGGCACTCGTTAATTAATATTAATCATTAAATCATTAGACCTTGAATTTCTCAAGAGCCTGAGCGTTTTCATTTAGTTGAACCATAATCTTCTAGATTTATTTCTTATACGAAGTTTGGTTACCTTAGATCAATTTCTCTCCTGAGTAAGAACATTTAATCAAACCAATTCTCCTAGCAATTTATTTATGTACACGTATGTATGGTATATGTATTATATATATATAATTATATATATAATATATATGTATATCAAACCAATATATATATAAATATATATATTTTATACACACACATATATATGTATATATATGTATATATATATTATATATATATTATATATATATATATATATGTATATATATATATATATATAAATAATATATATACACATTCAAGTTAAAGAACCGACTCATACATGGTTAAGGAACGGGTTCTCTCAATACTATCTTAAAACTCGAGATTGGTCATTTAATGTAGATAATACTATATTAAATTAAATAAATATTTGACGTTGGATTTTAAACATAAATATGTTTCTCGGAATATACCTAAACTGTTGAATAGTCAAGTGTCTGGTTCCTCTGTAAAAACACACTGAAACATCTTTAATTAACTAAAGACTCGGGGTTCTTAAACCTATAATTATATCATGTTAAATACACTGAGGATTTCAGTTCTGAAGATTTCGAAGAGCTTTGCGTGCTTGTGATAATGATGGGCTTGAAGATGATTTTCAGAAACGCTGTTTATTGTAAGCTAAACATTCTACAAGACAATTGTCGAATTAATGTGTCTGAACTGTGATCTAAATTTAGCCTAAAACTTTAATACTGAAAATATTATCAGCATTATTCATAATAGTATCACTGGCTGTATTTTAGAATGTCCATTACGCTTCTTGTTCATTGGCCTGTTTGCTGAATAGAGGAGTAAATCTATACGGCCATTACGATGAAATTAACACCTCGTCAAATAGTATCCCTTATATTACCAGTTTATATAATAAAATATAAGATATTCTGAATTAATGTTCTATTTTGCCACATGGACAGCAAATAATACTTTTGGATTCATATGTATGAAATATTCTTCACACTAAGAAACTAAGAAACCCGTATAGTAACTTCAGAGTTAGAAATGTAAATCTTGCTATGTTAAAAGAAATCACTTGTGTGTGAACTTATATTACATTAGATCATTCACTCAGATTTCAAAGCTCTGGTCATGTATGCTTTTTCTAAACTTCATAAAAAGCCAAAGTTTTGAATTATCACTTAGCCTGTAAGTTTCATTAACAAAGAAATATTTGTTTTTAAATTTGGTAAACGTAATGACCATTACGATAATTAACGAATGCGAAAGGAACTGGATCTTTAAAAATAAAAATGTTGATTTTAGTGTTACTGATTTGAGTACCCTTTCACTACACTCTTCGATACATTTTTGCCTTACATCATAAAGATTCTAACTTGAATATATTACAGTTCCAAAAAAGATATGTGTAAGTATGATCAGCACTGCTAATATGTTAAATTTTTGTGTTAGAAGCTTTTAATACAAATATATATATATATATATATATATGTATATATATATATATATATATATATATATATATATATATATATATATATATATATATATATATATATATATATATATATATATATATATATATATAAACAATAGGTACTACCAGGTGAGCACTAAGCGCAGTCCTGATTCCGTAATTTATATTTACTTTTTACGAAAATAAACATTCAACTATTAACCATACTGAAGTTAGAGTGATTGATACTTATCCTTTTAAATGTATTGTTGATCTTCTAAGATTAAATAATAAGATATATTGTTTGACTTTTTCACATTTCTTATGAGTTCTAGAATTCTAACACTAAAACTAACCGCATAAAGCAGACTCATTTAGTAAATAATCTTAAGTTTTAACTAAAATACAAACAAAGGAAGATAAATCTTGATAAACAACGACTTGTACCCTTGTCCTCTCATATACCAATTAACATAACTTTTGCAGCAATCTCCTCACAGCTTCGTAGATCTGCTAATGTTTATATGGAAGGCAGGACTCTAAATTTAACTGTCGCCCTTTTATTAAGCCCTTCATAATGTTATTTACAACTTGGTTGTTTCAGAGTAAATAACTTTGAACAAAGCACAAAAGGTTAGGTTCTCTGTTAAAGTTTAACTATGATAGGAACCTTAAACTTTTATATTTCAATTAGATTTGAATGAGGTCCTCTGCTAATATGAGTCATTTATATGGTGAATGCAGCAATAAGGGCAAGGGGAGGAGGAGCCTAAAATTGTGAAGATTTTATGCACAAGGGTTCATCCATAGTTCATCAGGTAAAGTATGAATGTAGCAGGGGCCACTGCCTCGTGATAGGGGAAAGACCTAATTACATAACATATATAAGCATACATATATAATTATACATATATATATATATATATATATATATATATATATATATATATATATATATAGTGTATAAAAATAAGTTTACAAGAAAGTTCGTATAATTGACAAGGAACAGATGCACCTGGAATCCAACACAGTTGAAGAATTAGTGGACCTACCAAAACAAAGGTAAATCTTTCCAGAGGTTTTACAAAGCATTAGGCCAACTTGCTTAAAAGTAGGGATGAGTCACTTAGAGGATTATACAGGGGAAGAGACTAAACACCAAACATGACCTTGGAATGAATAAGCTGATTACATATTTATAAAAGTACAACACATTTTCTCCTTTTTTAATAAAAAATAGCCCTAAGGAAAGCAACAACATAATATATAAGGATTTAGAAGTGAAAATTAAGCAGCATAAGTTTTCTATCAAAACTGGGAAAACATCTAATGCAATATTCATTCATTTAAGTGAAAACTCACACAGGTTCAATTGGACTGACAGTTCAGTGATTGCCAGATTGAAAGGTATCTCTTCACGAAATCCTTTAGAATCTGCAATTAAACAGCTTACTTCCAGCTGTAATTTCAACCTTAGCCCTGGCATGTATTATTTGGACCCCTGTACAACTAAAATGTTCAAGAATGACCTTAGAGATAAAATCACTGACTTAATTACTAATTACTTACCTTATATATGTTTTCTATGTATTCATGTGTTTAATAGTATTTTTTGGGAAATTTTAATTTTGCAAAAATTGTTATTGTTTACCAAAAGAAGAAAATGTGTTGTACTTTTATAAATATGTAATCAGCTTATTCATTCCAAGGTCATTTTTGGTGGTTAGTCTCTTCCCCTACAGACCCTTTAATTGACTCTCCCTGCTTTTGAACCAGGTGGCCTAATACTTTGTAAAACCTCTCAAAATATTTACCTTTGTTTTGGTAGGTCCACTAATCCTTCAACTGTGTTGGATTCTAGGTGCATCTTTCCTTATAATCCCCACCTTCAGGGATATGTGTATGTCATCTGTCAATTATACGAGCTTTCTTGTAAACTTATTTTTATATTTTTCATCAGTCTGCTAGTAAAGGACCATTGTGTTGATAGGCCTAGCAACCACTCCGTTATTTCTTTTTTCCTTCATGGCATTTGCTTTTATTTATACATTCATCACGTTCCATACCTCCATGAATTAGTTATACATATATATGTGTGTGTGTGTGCATGCCCACACACACACATATATTTATATAAATACATGCAAACTGGTCACTTTTCCCGGATATATACGTAATTTTAAGACCTCGTATCTTCTCGACGTCCTATGAAAGTTAAGAAGCCATTGTGACTACCAAAAATACATATATACACACACGCACATACATAAATAAATACAGATCAGAATACTGTGTCAGTATATGCAAATATAAATGCGCGTGCACGCACAAGCAAAGATACAAATGCACAAATCATACATGAAGGGACAAGCTCATTGTTTACTTGTGTAACCAACTTCTAAGCTACTGGTGCATTTTCTTTGTGTCCATTTCTCTCCTCCCGTCGCCATTAATTACGTTGGAGAGGATTTACCCCTGATACCGTTTCCGGCTAAGCTCTTCGGATGATCAGCAATTGGAAGATGATCTTCTTAAGATGACGCCCTCGCCCCCTATCCAAAAGGAGCTCAGGGGGTTCTCTTTGCCATTATGAAAGAGATCATTTTGCTTATTACTTTATCAATGTGTACATTATATATATGTATATGTATATATATATATATATATATATATATATATATATATATATATATATATATATATATATACATATATATATATATATATATATATATATATATATATATATATATATATATATATATATATATATATACACATACATACTAGTGACACAAAGGTTTATTATGATTCCATTGCTATTTAATATCTTTATGGAAAGAGTAATAGGAAAAATCAGAGTGGTCACAAATGTAGTTGCAAAGTTGTGAGATGAGAGGAGTGTGGAGTGGCTGGTGGTTGATTGGGGATAGTGAAGATTAACTCCAGAAAATAGTGAAAGATTATAAGTGTTTGCAAAAGCGTGAAGTTGAATGCAAAAGTGAGCAAGAGTAAGGTCATACGGGTAGCTGGAAACTAAGAAGTGGTGCAATAAATGTTAACGTGTATGGTAGAGGAATGGAAGCGGTTGAATTAAAAGGGCATTTGGGAGTGAATGTAACTGCTGTTGGTAGGCTGATGGAAGAGGAAGTTCCAAAATAAGAAAGTCGAAGGCATCTCTGGAAGCCAAATGTGATTTTATGAAGAGATTGCTGCCCCAGGTCTTCTTTGTAGAAGATGAGTTTGGATGATGCAGAAAATTGAAGCTGTTGATAAAAGCTGTGTGTAGTTTAAACACGTAACGGCTGAAAGAAAGAGAAATCTAGAGTAAGGATGAAAGATAGATCATAGTGTTTTGTGAAGATCTGGTCATATGGAAAGAGTACAAAACTGTGTGCTTAAGAAAAAGAGTGTAAACACTGCTCATGAGCCTTCTGTGTCGGTCGGTATATGAAGCAGCTAATGTTACGAAAGTTGAAGTTAAATATAGCAAGACTGTTGCCTTTTTTTTTTCAGGAGAGACCCTTAAAGGAAATTGCGTTAATTTTGAAGATATATATATTTGTATATATACATATATATATATATATATATATATATATATATATATATATATATATATATATATATATATATATATATATATATATATATATATATATATATATATACATATATATATATACATATATATATACATATATACTGTACATATATATGGACATGAAAATTTCCTTGATTTTTTACCATGTTGAAAATATTCCTCAGATATCCAGATAACAGGAGAGAAGAATCATTTGTTACTTGAGCAGCGCAGAGGTGACACTGTAATCAGATTTAGGGGGAGCCTAATAATAAAGATCGGGAGTTTAGAGTCAGTTTTTCTCTCATGTGAAAAAACTAGAGATTCCTTCCGTACTGGAGCTGACAAATGGTTTCAAAAGGGAGCCCCCAGCAGCTTAGACATCCGTTATTAAATGTAAAACATTAGCTTGTCATTTTGTCTGAGGTGTGTGTCTATATGTACGTGCTTGCATGGACATAATTATTTACCGATACTATACTTACACTTACAAATGTTTAGTATTTATCTACATAAAAAATAAATTACGTTTATGTGTGATTATATATAACAAATGCTGTTCATTCACTCACGCACACATGCACGTTCCCTTAATACTTCACACTTGCTTGTGAATGAACTTCCACGTAAGCTATAAGGCTAGGGGGGTTTGCTGATGTGATGGAATTGTGTATGCGTGTGTGTGTGTGTGTGTGTGTGTGTGTGTGTGTGTGAAGGTAAGTGTGAACGATCACTAGTATGAATTTGGTATATGAACAAGAAAAATCAGTCATTCGTATATTTCAGGCATCTCTATCATCTACTGTCAATTTAATTGAAGATTACATCAGTCTCTTCCCTCCTCATTTCCTTGAATTGATAATCACTTTTGCACTCCTGTCAATTTAACAAGATGACGTAAAACTTAACGATAAACTTTAACCGTAACGTGTGCACATATCTTGGAAAAATGACGTGGACCAGGAAAAATATCCATGTAAAGTTTAAGAATATAAGGAAAGAGAATACAACTCTGTAGCAATAGATAAGTAATCAAATAACTGGAATCTCTATGCCAATAAATACATAAAGTATCAACTAAAGAGAAAGATTAAAAAAAAATCTTTTGTTTCAGAGCTGTCCTCTCGTCCCGTCCCCCAACTACCTCTCTCTCTCTCTCTCTCTCTCTCTCTCTCTCTCTCTCTCTCTCTCTCTCTCTCTCTCTCTCTCTCTCTCTCTCTCTCTCTCTCTCTCGTCCACTGAAGTGATTGATATTACTTCTGTTTTTTTATCTGGAGGATTTGCGAGGATTACGATTTTAACGTAATTGAATCACGCGATCAGGAATAACACACACTCGACCAGGCTGCTTGCTTGCAAGATGCTTTTAATCAAGATATCATGAGAATAAGTCCAGTCAAAGGGACAGGTTGCTCATGCGAAGATAGGGAGGGTGCAAAATGGTAAATCTCGTGGGATTAAGATTTCTGAGGCAATATTTCACACACACACATATATATATATATGTATATATATATATATATATATTATATATATATATATATTATATATATATGTATATATATATATATATATATATATATATATATATATATATATATATATATATATATATATATATTAAATTATACAGCTGTGTGTGATGGCGGCTCAGGGACACTTACTTTGGGTGATACTTATAATAATTTGTGCAAAATATTAACATATTTTCATGTAAGTTATTGATATATATATAAATATATATAATATATATATATGTATATATAAATATATATATATATATATATATATATATATATATATATATATATATATATATATATATATATATATATATATATATATATATATATATATATATATATATATATATATATATATATATATATATATATATATATATACCTATCCGTGTGTGACGACGAGCTCAAGGGCAGTTACTGTGGGTGATACTTTACAATGCTTGTAATTTGTGCAAAATATTAACGTACTCTTATGTAAGTGATTATTATTATTATTTAATCTAAGACTTTTTAATCAAAACACTGTCTATTTCACAGATAAATGCTATCTTTCTCCATCAAAATCCCTATAACATCAATGATGATTTTCACTGTAATCTCTCTAATTTCTCCTTCTCATCCAGACCAAAGGTCTAGGTATCTGTGTTCTTGGTGGGACCGGTTGCACTTCAGAAGACAACCTTCTTCACTTAAGGGTAAAGAACGACATTATTATCATAATTATCATTATTATCGCTTATCACCAGTATCTAAGGTGTCAGAACTTCATCCTCCGTTTCTAAATTACATACTGTCAGAAATGACCTTAGAAACAAAAAAAATAAAAAATAAAGTAGATAACGCAAAGATTGCAGAAAATTATGAAATGGTAAAGTGCAAACGTTAGTTTGTATGGACTGTGCGCATACATGTTTGCACATTTTCTTATTATTATTATTATTATTATTATTATTATTATTATTATTATTATTATTATTATTATTATTACAAGCCAAACAGTAACCTTAAATGTAAAAGCAGAATGTTACAAGCCTAATTATCATTAAGGAAAGCAGCCCAGTACGGAAAAAGAGACTGAGAAGAATAGAAATGACCCAAGAAAGAGGAATAACATATAGAAGAAAATAACAAAGTAAAACAAATAAGAAAAATAACAAATAAAGTATGAAATGACACATATGTTACCCTGCTCAACAAAAAAAAAAAAAATTACACCAAATTTGACTTTCTGAATTTTCAATAATTGAGCTGCATGATTAGGAAGATCCCTCCGCAATGTTGTCATAGCAACTAGCAATGAAATATCTAGAAACTGTGTAGTATTCAACCTCACAGAAGAAGAGAAACTGTTAGAATTAACTGCATTATCTGCATAACCAACAAGCTTGTTTTCAAATAAAACCACTCAGGCACCTATGACAAGTCAGTGACCAAGAACAGTTTCCTGAGGAACGCCAGAGGTTACTAACAGCCCTGTAGTCACTGTGGTGCCCATCAAAAACCTCCATGCAATCTATTAATTAAAAATTCAGTAATATTGTTAATAACTGGTCTACCATTTCTCAGATGTCTAAGTTTGAAAACGACTGCTCAACACGTCCAAAACCAGCACTAAAGTCAACCATGCGAATTTCAAGACAAGAACATATGGATTTCTGGAAACTGAAACAGAAGCATCACAAATACCCAGGCTTTTGTGAAAGAAAAACTGCAAACTAATGAACACGATTACTTTCAGCATAGGCACTCAGACGTCTTTTCAGCTGACCTTCAAAAACTTATCATAAATATGAGAGTTATAAATATTGGACAGCCCGAGAGAGCTCCAAGCGCAAAAAGAGCCCATCCCATTTAAATTAAGAAAATGAACAGACAACTTTGGAGCCAAGAATCGGCAGTTTTCTCAAAAGACAAAGGAAAATATAAATGGGTAGATACCTACATAAGCGTTAACGTGGACTAAAAGGTTTTTAATTTCACAGAACTGGAAACCTAAAGTAGTCAGAAAAACAGGAATGAGGCACAACGAGTTTCTCATTGCTCTTCTTACTGTCAAACACATAAGCCAAAATGCTGCCTTTCTCTTTGAACATTGGCATTTTGGCTATTTCCATCCATATACATAGTCGTATTAAACAGTAGAAATAGATACAGTTCAGTAAAAAATATATAAGTGTATATATATAATGTATAATATATATATTATATATATATATATATATTTGAATGTGACTAAACTTGTAAACTTGTCCTCTATAGAAATCCGAACCACTTGGCCGATCTAGATGAAATTTTGTACACGGCCCTCATTTCACCGAAGGAATGTTTTCGCGTAGGTTTCAAACCCGTACCCACGCCCACCGGGGTCTTTATTTACTAAGGGTCTCGACAAAGACCCAGCCATAGTATAACATTTTGGACTAGTGTGAAGCGTGGAGTGTCAGAAATATAGGTTCGTATGCTTTCTCGTTCACTGCCAGGCCAAGTAATGTGACTGGAATTGTGGCCATACTTAGAAAAATTTTCCTGTATCTCCTTTGAATTCTTTTGATGTTTAAAGCATGTGTACTATCACTGCAAATGTTTCTCTTTCCTGGGATTACTTCTGTCTAGAATTCATTGCTTTAAATAAACATATTAATCAAAACCACACCACGTGTTACTTCCTATGGTAAATTATCGATGGTCATTCAGAGTTTTCCCGGGCAGCGCCAGGTTGGTCAGCTAGTGTATATATATAAAATTTCCAGTATTAAAGGGTAGTCAATAAGATTGTGGCCGCCTTAATGATATTAAATACATTTAGTAATGGAAGAGCCTCTTTCCAGAAAGCAATGGGTATCATACTTTTCTCCTTTAGGATTCTGGGAAATGAAATATAGCATTCTTATGACTGCATAGTATGAAATTCAGCAAAAGGTCAGGGCATAGGGGGGTAGGAGGAAGTTGAAATCCCACATAATGTATTAATGTTGCAGAAGGACAGGAAAAGTGAGGATGTAGAAAAGGAGAGAAAAGGTGAATGACAACTCATTTATTTTAGGAAAGAATGCCAGATGTTAAGGCAGTTGGTGAAACCAAGAGGCAACTTTAAGACAGCGAATGAGTATTATTGTGTCCGGGGTGGCTGAGAGAAAAGTGGCAAGAAAGGAAATTGTGCCTCGAAGTGTAGTGATGGGCATAAGTACATATGTGTTAGTCCAAGGATAGTACAGGTAAAACTGATCGTAGCAGGAGAGCATACTACGGCTATTTGTACAATTTGAATAATCAAGTAACAGAGACGCCACACTGAGAATGTTTGATGGATTCTGTATCTGAGCTTTGCTGAGTTTGTATAATAAATAAATGTGGTTGTGCTAAGTTTCTATAATAAATAAATGTGGTTGTGCTAAGTGGCTCAGTTTGTAGGTTTGGAGAGCCTAGATTGAATGAGAATGGAGAATCTTGTCAGGACGTGTTCAGTAAGAGGCTTGATCTTTGGGAATGTGTGGTTTCCAAAATAATATATTCTCATGTGTATTTGGGAAAATAGTCTGACAGATTGCTTTAGCACAAAGTAAATGGAAGAGTGGGTTAATAGATGTAATGGTGAGGCAAATGGAGGTTGGAAATATAGTTGATCACTACTTGACTGAAGCAAACGAGAAGACAGAAGGCAGTTTTAGCTACAAGGAAAAGATACAAAACAAAAGAATTGCAAGTATCACACAGAAGATGGATGAAATATGAGTTATAGTTAAAGAGACCAAAGTGGAAAATGTTTGGGAGAAGTCTACACGATAAGTGGATTTGGCCAGTGAGTTAGCAGGGATTTTACGAGATACAGGAACATAAGATTCGAACTTGGTGGGATAATGAAATGAAAGAGTTAGTGAATGAAAAAGGATTTGTATAAATACAGTTGTGAGAGAAAAGTGAAAAGAGGAGGATATCTATAACTTAGGGGATAAATCTATGCAAGTAATTTTGGGAGAAAACAATAATACTGGAGGGAAGTGAACGCAGAGAGAAAAGGAATAAGCAAATGCATCACAGGATAAAAGATGCAAATGGAGAGATGATATCTGAAAAGAATATGATACTGAGTCGACAGAGTGAGTATTTGGAAGGGATGCTGAATTGTTGGATGTGGGTACAGAAGAAAGGCAGATCTGAATCATTCAAGAGAAGAAGTGGTCAAGAGTAATTGTGAACACAAGAGAAAGTGCCTGGTTTGGTACGAAAATGCATTAGAGGCAAACACACTTTCATGCTAAAGTCTGTTAAATGTTTTTATGGATGAAGCAATCGTAGAGGTCACAGAGGGAGGACTGCGGATTTAGACACAAAGTCATGGGATAATAAAAGATATCAAGAGCAGTTGATGTTTATAGACAGTATATTAGTGATATGTGATAGAGAAGAGAAGCTACAGAGATTGGCGAAAGGCTGAAAATGTTATTAAGAGTAGAGTTGGATGTGAATGTTAGTTGAGTTGAAGCAGCTGGGTTAAAAGGAAGTCAGGAAGATTTGGCAGTAAATGTTACACAGGTATTAGGGAATGAATATGCTGGATGGTAGTAGGATCACAGAAGTTAGTTATAGATAAGTACATAGAAAATAGGTAGAAGGGTTACTGAATTCAGGTGTATCGGTTTCATTTCCTATTCTCTCATATTTAAATATATAACTATCACATTTTCCTTTAACGTGTCTCTTTTCGTAGGCAGATATCCCTCTGGAGCCCTCATGGGTTAAAGTCTATTGACTCTGTCCTTAAAGAAGAAAGAAAGAAAAAAGTGTTGATGTAAGCAAAAGTCAGCAAGTGTGATAGGACTGCTGAGCCAATTCTTCTTTAGGACAATAAGTACGGATGCTGAATATAAAATTTTAAAAGTGGCTGGACGCTCTTACGATAACATGATTGTAATTGTAAATGAGGATTAAAATGCGTTGAACAGAGATCAACTGGTGAGACACGCGTGAGATGTAGTAAAAAAGGCTCTGTAACTTGCATAAAAAGATTTTGTCACAGTAAAGAAAATGTGTTAGAAAACACAAACAAACAAATAAATACAAACACTCCCTCTCTTTCTGTATATATATATATATATATATATATATATATATATATATATATATATATATATATATATATATATATATATATTCATAGTATATATACAGTACATGTATATATGTAATATATATATTATAAAAGTAAAATAAAACAAATTACGTTTGGAGAAGGAATTTGTTAGTAACGTAACTTCTTAAACGAGGGGAAATGGTAGTTAGACGATTTGCAGGCAGCACTTAACACAAATATATTCTCTTCCTGAGCTGAGGTGAGACCGGTTGTCGCAAACAACGGGGTCGATCAAGTCAGCCAGTCAGTCGTCGCAGTCAGGGTAGCGACCTCACCCTTCATTATTATTCTGTAATGGAGTACCGGTATCCATCAGCTCTGCAGTTCATTTGTGTCATTGAAGAGTGCGTTTAGGAGTTGACCCATCAAGATCTCATGGATTTGTATCATCGTAAGAACTTCGTCAGGAATACCTTGACGTTATTCCCATTATCCAGCAGTGAATGACCATAATTTCACGCCTTAAGATGACACCCATCCAATCGACGAATTTCTCTCTGGGAGGACTACGTAACTGTAAACTGTTTCATATATATCTGTATTGAAGCTAACTAATCATACCCTCCAGTTAACAGATTTCCTTTGTATTTCATATTTTCTGTTTGGCTCCACCTTGCAGGTTCGCTTCTCCAAATGTTAAACTACTATCGTAAATAAATTTTCACTTGTAAATTTGATCCTACGTTTGCTCAAGAGCTTATAGCCAGTGCTTGCTGTGTATATTTATTACTAAATAAAAGTTTACTGAAGGGTTACCTCAGGTATTCTCAGAACTGTTTGGGTATTTTGAACCTAGATAACATTTTTCTAGTCCTTTTGCCAGTGTGAGATTGATATCATTAGTATGCAGATCATGGTAATATGTATGTGTATAAGTTAAGTATATCTTAGTTTAACCAGACCACTGAGCTGGTTAACAGCTCTCCTAGGGCTGGCCCGAAGGATTAGATTTATTTTACGTGGCTAAGAACCAACTGGTTACCTAGCAACGGGACCTACAGCTTATTGTGGAATCCGAACCACATTATGACGAGAAATGAATTTCTATCACCAGAAATAAATTCCTTTAATTCTTCATTGGCCGGCCGGAGAGTCGAACACTGGGCCAACAGCGTGCTAGCGAAAGCTCTACCCACCCCTCCAATGTATGTGTGTGTGCATATATATACATATACATATATATATATATATATATATATATATATATATATATATATATATATATATATATTATATATATGCACACACGGAAATAATATATATATATACCGAAAGGGGAATTTTTAGTTTGATAAATACACACACTCACACGCAATCAAGTATGCTTCGGTTTTTTTTTTTGTCTTACAAACACTTTTTTGCAGTAAAATTACTTTCATTAAGCTTTTGACATTAATTTTGATAAAATAATGTAGATTTGAAGAGGAGTAAAAAATTAATTTTAGCTCATCATACTTAAAGAGCATTAGTAAGCTGCCAGCTGTATTCCCCCGGAGTGACGAAACGGTTTTTCGTTTGCTTTCAGAGTAATTCTGTAATAAGGAAATACAATCACGGCTAACGGCTAGTAACCACAGTTTTAAATGCATAAACTTCTTGACGCTTAGATGAATAGTTGTGTGTGTGTGTGTGTATATATATATATATATATATATATATATATATATATATATATATATATATATATATATATATATATATATATCTACATATATATATATGTGTGTGTGTAAGTATGTATATTATATATATATATATATATATATATATATATATATATATATATATATATATATATATATATATATATTAAAGTGATAAGCAATATTCTTAAAATAATTTCACTCTCCGCATCGCCTTCAGAGAAGTACATGCACAGTAAAATTTAGTGAAGCAAACTGCCATTTACTCCGCAATGATTCCCGCCTCCAATCATCATCTTTATCGACATTGAAAATAAGTAATGAATTGACTGTACTCCTACAGTATCGCTCTCCGAAAGGCTGCAGTTAGGTCACGTATCTGAGTCAGGGAAAAAACAAAACTAAAATGTATTTACTCTCGGTATCGTTTCATAGTAATAAGATTCCTGACAGAAAATATATTTTCGAGTACCATGCGTCGCTACAAAGTGATAACTGTAGACGTGTAACCTAAGAGGAAAATCAGGACACATTAAACATCAGAAAATTCAGAAATTTACAATACAATATGAAAATTATACAAAATCCTCTTTGCAGGCCATTTGTAAAATAATATTACATTATAGTAAATATCAATTTCTGGTTGTATATATGAAGGAATATTATTATTTACTCCAAAGAATTTCATAAGACAATGTTTCTTCTTGAAATCTGTCTTTGAGGATAACAAGATTTACATCTTGCTCCTAAAAATGTTTCCCACTACAGATCACTGTGTGTGTGGGGAACACAAATTTTTATTTAATCTAACTGTTTTCCTACAAGTGGCCTGTAAAGACATTTTATTTGCAATAAAAAAATACTTTTTTACTCAACTTCTCCAACAATCTCATTCTTCAAAAATTCTTAATTTTTTTCCTCGTCCCGGTTTTCCTCTTCGGCTAGACGTCTAGATTATCGCTTTGTAACGATGCTTTCTCCTATCGGAAAGCAAACCTTGCTTTCTCTCTCCCCCCACCAAACACAGAAACCATTTTTTTTTTCTTCTCTCTCAACCTCAACTCCCACCCAGGTAGGCATATACGGGATTGTCTGGGTGCTTCTGATGGTGGGTCGCACACATCGGAGCTCATCCTTGTTTACTTCCTTACGTCACGCAGTGATGCAGGGCCGAGATGGCAGTTGTCAGTTTCAGCTATTTTGTCTAAACACGGCAGCGCCCTCTCTCCCTTATTGTCCGTTATCCACAGTTTTATTTACTCGCTTCTTGTCATTCACTGACATATTCATAAGCTTAGTTACAGCGACTATTAATAAGTGCTGTGGGCAACAATGTCTCCCACTTTCAAGAAAACACTGAAAATACACACTTATACACCAACTAGTAACTCTCTTCCAGCAGATGTCAGCTGACGCAACGGGAGGTATAAACGATCGACCTGTGGTTTTTAATCGCTAATAAAGATCTCTTCAAACGGGAGATTAGATAAGCCATCCGTAACTCCCAAGCTAGGCAGCTGGATCCGAAGGTTCACGTCATTCACCTACAAAGACGAAAAATGAAAGCGCGCCACTCTCGCGTCGGAAGAATGAAATAATTAAGGCAGTCCCGCGACCACGACGTAACAAGCGTTGTCCGGAGGCGCACCCGATTAACCCCAAAGCAAATTCACTTTTGTTACAAGAGGGAAGAGAAGAGGGAAGAGGGGAGGGGAGGCTGAGAGGAAGGGGATGGAGGACGACCGACCTTTCAGGGCGAAGTAAGAGGGTGGGGACTGATGGATTAGCAGTCCTCCTATTCTTTACATCCCCGACTCATATTTGCTTCCTGTTGGCCTTCAAGGTACTTAACCTGGTTTCCAGAATGCGGTTTTGGGGGCAAAGCATTATGGTAATTTCCTTGTTGTGTTTGTTTCTTTCCCACATGCTGTGGCCGTTAAAGCCTAACCACACTTTTCAACTGGTTAGCATAAGAACACAATATTTAAAGAGTAGCGCAGTATACAAAGGTGTAAAAATAAAGAAAAAAATAACAAACAATCTTGCATCTTCATTACATCTATTTTGATGTAATGTATTGATGACCAAAGTAAAACCATCGAGCGGAATTTTAATGCCCAAGCGGAAATATCTTGTTATTTTGTTAAAACATAAAAAGCAAAAACTAGAAAAACAAAAATAAAGCGATACAAACCTCCTGAGAACGCGTTGATAATCACGTCGCCTTTTCACCGTCTTTATCCTTATTACTTCATATTAATATCGTCAACTTTTCTACTGGTTTTAATTAAAATGATATTACACTTAACTACCATGTTTTAAAAGCTTATAAAATCATTAATAGCTCAAATTGCAACATTCATAATTTTAACAGACAAGGATTTCGGATTATATTTGATTTTGCTAAAGGAAAATTTTCATATATATTCACATTTTTCTTCATTTAGCCGTGCTTCAGGAACATAAAAATAAATCTCCCCAGAATACGACCCGAATTGCACTTGCATGAGATAGATAGATAGAATATATAAAATTTAGGCCTAAGGCCAAGCGCTGGGACCTATGAGGTCATTCAGCGCTGAAACGGAAATTGAGAGTAAAGGAGGTTTGAAAAGGGGTAAGGGAGGAAAACCTCTTAGGTGCACTATGAATCAACTGTTAGAAGAGGGTGGAAAGTAAGATGGAAGAAAGAAAATATGTATGGAGAAACAGTAAAAGGGATGAAAGGGGTTGCAGCTAGGGGCCGAAGGGAAGCTGCAAAGAACCTTGAGTAATGCCTACAGTGTAGCGCATGAAGTGCACTGACGGCACTACTCCCCTACGGAGACCTGGATGAGAGCAAAAACGAGTGTTGCTTGCTATAATCACTTCCGCTACGTCAGCAACTTATCACATTTCAGTACTAACAATTAACGGGAATGGCAATTTGATAGAAATTGTCACATCAACGTCATCATCGCCTCCTACTCTCTGCTAGGCAAGGGTCTCTGAGAAATTCCGCCACTCGCGTCTTTCCTGAACTTTATCTTACTCAAATCTCCACTCCTCTCCAACCTCCCGTCTCGTGGTTTTCATCTTAGTAGGTCTGGGTCTTACTTATATTTTTTATGTCGTGGTGATGGCGTGTCCATACCACCTCCATCTCCTCTTCATTATAAGGAATTTCCGTAATTTCTATTATGGTATCGTATCTCAATCGACCCTGCCGTCTAACCTAACATTCTTCTCAAAGCTCTATTCTCTAACCAACAAAATCTTTCAGACATAGTTTCACTCTCATATAGCGATTCATTGTTCTTTAAGCAACACAGATCGCAGTGGACTAATGTATCATTTTACTTTCATGTGAATTTCCAGTCTGTTAGACCTCTAAATTTAACACAACGTTCTTATTGCTTGATTTTCACAAAACTTCGGCTCAAGAGAACTACATTAATCCTTTCTCTAAAAGGTGTTGCTTCGCCCATTTGTGCAATGTATAGTCTCATTACTTCTGCTTTTCTCAGATTTATCTAAAACCCCATCACTCTCGAAATGATACATCTTATCAGGGAAGCTCTGTAAATCTTGTGATGTTTCGCTGATTAACCAACGTCTTCTGCGTATAATTTGTCCAGTTTCTATCGCTACTCCATTCTAAATTTTTTCTTCCGCCTCCAATCACTTTATAATAAAATCCATGAGAAGGGCAACCTGCAACTGTGACGACACAATCTTATCCTGTGGCACCCCACTATTTACTGCGAATTCACTTGACAAGACCCCATCAACATTAACTTTGATTCAGCTCCGTTCGTCGATAATTGCGGTTAGCTTTGCACATCGAAATGGAATACCATAGAGTCTGTGGACGCTGTCAAACACCTTTTCGTTATCAATACAGGCTTTCAAAAAGAGATGTACCAACTCGTTTATTTTTAAACTTTTTATCAATTTCGTTCCTCAGTTTACTGAAAATAAACACAATGAATGTCTTCATCATAAATGACGGAAATGCGATGCCTCTTGAGTTACTACATTCAGTCAAGTTACCTTTCTTTGTCAACTTAGCAACGATTTCCAATTCCCCAATCATCAGGATTTGTTTCCTCATTCCACATTCATTAAAAAAGTCCACTTAGTACACGAGATGCCATTCCATAATCAGCACGTCATTACAGCTCAGTCCTTTCCATCTATTAATTTTGTTTATTACTAAATCCCCTTAAAAATCGTTACTTCTTACTTCAGCACATTCAGGCCTTCTTCAGCCTCTAGTACATAAGTCATATTATACCCCTCAAATTTCTTGTTCATGATCTCACCAAAATGTTCCGCCCAACGTTGTTTATCTTCTTCTGATGTTATCAGTTGCCCATACCACCTTTGATCGGATATAAATACTCTTTTTCTTTCAAATAAAAGTGGACACTTGAATGTGAATTTAACATCTACTTACGAAAAAAATCTGTAATGAATTTTTAAAAAACCTTAGCGGTCTGAAGCAAACGGTAGTGGGTCACCATGGGGTCTGAACGACACCGAATTTACTAAACACATAACCGTATTAACACATTCTCATTAATTTTCAAATGGCTAACTTGCCATAAAGGAATTCAGTAACATAAGCGATGGTCAAAGAATTCAAAAGATCAAATAATGAAATGCACGATTAAGAGACGGAACTAAGCCCTGGTTTCAGGTTAAGACTTCATGCATCTTCTCATATGAATGATATCACTATTCTGATAATAAGAATTTGAGGTTGTAATGTTTTGCAAACTTGGCTTGTTCCAAACAATTTTTTTTTTCAGGGAAAATTTAAGCCTGGGCAACATAAATATCTAAAAATTCGTTTCCTTTAATTAATGTCACACACAAATGGAAGCCGATGAACATTCAAGGGTATACTATTTCACTTTTTGGGGGGAAAGAAACAAACATAAAAATACACTTTTTTGCAGACTTCACCTTTAACTGTTGTTATCACAGAAGTCCAGAGTAACCAGAAGGAAATGCAATCCAACACAGAAGTAAGAAAACTTAATATGCGAGTATTGCTGTCAAGCTGAAGGAAAACAGACGGAATAATAACTACAATAAAAAAAGCATTTGAATAAAGTGAGAGCGACAGCATCAGCTCTATAATATGAGTCCTTTTAGATTCATTAGAATATGCATATACAAGAAGAAAAAAGACTAACATTTCTTGATCTTTAAGAAATAGTGCTTGTTCTAGGGTTCACTAGATACCAAGTCTAAAATATATTGATCATTGCTGTAGTAGTTAGTAATTCTGGCGCATATTTCCTTCTGCGGTGAAAGGAAAATCTCATAAAAGATATTGTTCCTGTTAACATAATAAACATCAAAAAAAAAAAAAACCGTTTTCCACACTAGCAAAACATTATGTGAAATATTACTTGAGTGCAACAAATAATTTTTTTTCACAAAAAAGAAAGTAAGGAATAAAATATATTTATGACAAAGTGGAACAGTGATTCTCAAATGATTTCATCTTGTTTCAGAGTATCAAGAGCATTAAGAGAGAGAAATAAAGTGTAAATTAATATGTATCTATACATTATGCCAATGCCAAAGCTTACATACAAATACATTTTCTAAGCACACCAACTTGTTGGCAAAAGGCAACATAGCTAAAACAAAACCGTCATTTTCACTTCCTAAACAACCTTTATTGTCTAACAGTTACATTAAATCCTACATTGCTGAAATCACCAAATATCTATTTTCTGCTTGTCACGAGAATCCCTTTTATAATATTACATACTGTAGCCTACGCTTCTCATTTCACTCACTCTCGCCACTAGATAAGGCATTTCTTCTTACTCTGATCTAGCCCTTAGCACTAATTTACATATTCGACATGTTAAAATCTCTGCCCTTCATTCGAAAGCTTTTATATATATATAATGTATATTCAATTCATTCCTCTTTCTAATTAAAGAAGTAATACATAATTTTCCCTCCCCCGCACCTAGTTTTTTTTTCACGATGGCACTATACTGAAGACACTGGTCCTGTCGATTTCTACTTTCATATAAAGTAAGTACAAATTCCAACGTATTTTGTTATTCTATCAATCTTAACATGCAGTAACTTTCATCTTTTAGATGAGTTTCTGTTCTAATTAATGGTAGCAGTTACATTAAAGATTATATTCTGCCTTGCAAGGAATTTCAATGTTATTAACGAAAAGGTCTCTATCCTCTGATATATTCAAAATAATATCTTACAAAGTTTTAACCATTTCCGAGACTCTGTTTAACTATCTCACGCTTTGCTCTCCTCTTGTTAAGTAACAGAATACTTTCCACTACGTTCTATTTTCAGTCACAAGCTAGTCAATTCATTAAGGAAAGAGTTTTCACCCGAATGTCATAATTTTTGTCAAGGGGATTCATCTTGGTTTTAGTCCAAGGTATCACTACGTCAACAGAGCTTGATATCGACAAATGCTCACTGCTCTGAGTAAAGAGCCATTTTAATTGCCCTGTCAACTTTAACTGCTAATTTTGTTTCAGATGATCCTTCTCTCATTTCCACCGCTATCTCTGCTATATCTGCTGACCACATCGCATTTCAAAAATCGACTTCTCAAATGAGTTGTCCTATACTTTTCAAATTAATTACTCTATCCCTGAATGTTCAGTTGTCTTTTATTACCTGCTAATGTCTTTTATAAAACTTCCGAGGAGGTTCAAGGAAGTGAGCAAATAGGAAAGTAGTGTAATAAAAAACACGATAAAAAAAAAAAAAAGGAACACAAGTAACTCTTCTAGGCGTAGGCTGTGGAAATCTCTTTTTCTTCAGCCTTCTCTATGATCTGCAGCATTCCGTTACTCTACCAGATTTCTTGTGACGATTTTCCTCTTACTTTAATAGTTTTGATGAAGGCATTTAATTGTACAAAACCACCGGCATGTGATAAAACGGCTAAAAATATAGGCAAATCCCCAATTTTTTTTCAGCGATGTAAATAAATAATTTCAGACCACTGGCAGTAAGTCCAAGTGTCTGTTGATTGCAACAAGTGGGTAATTATGAAGTTGAATAATATAAAGACGTTAGTGAAAATGTGACTAGGGTGTGCAAGGCATGTCTGGATGAGAGAAAGGTTCCATAACACTAGGTGAGAACAACAGTTGCTCCTTTGTATAAAGATAAGTGTGATAGAGAAGACAGTAACAATTTTTGGGCATAACGATACTTTATGAACCTGAGAAGGTGTACAGTAGGATTCCGGCAGAAATAAAATGAGAAACAACAGAAAGACTGTAGGTATGGCGCATTGCAGGATTAAACAAGACTGTGTGTGTGTGTGTGTGGATCAAGTATAGTTATGAAGCAGTTCCAAGTGAAGTTTGAAAGAGAATAAGCCGTATATGGCATATATGGGCCAAGGACAATCACATGATAGTAGCAATAAGCAGGCATTGTGGAGGGTATTGAAGCTGATGGTATAGAAGATGAATTGTTGAGGACAATAAAAAGTTACATGTGGAGTGATGCGTTTGCTATAATTTTTATGCAGGATAGTGACTGATCTGGTGCTAAAATGGGGCTGAGACAAAGGTGTGTTATATCTCCTTTGGTGTTTAAAATCTTTACAGATGGAGTGATGTGAAGAGTCAGAGAAACGGCCGCAGATTTAGGTACAGATATATGGGATAAATAAATGGGTGGTGATTGGAGTGTGGAATGGCTGTTTGCAAATGCCACGATGTTGACTGGGGATAGTGAAAAGATACTGGGGAGACTAGTGAAAGAGTCTGCCACTGTTTGCAAGAGGGGAAAATAGAGATTAAATGAAAGCAAAGAGTAAGTTTATGAGGATAAATAGAAACCATAAGGATGGCAGAAGAAGGGAAGCAATGGATTCGTATGAGGGCGTAAGTACATGGGATGATGGCAGCATGAAAGAAGAGGCGCCTCACAGAAATGTAACAGAGTGAATACAAAAGATGAGAAGAAAGTTTGGAGAGTTTATGAAGACAAAGAGGGAGTGTATGAAGGGATTACTGAGCCAACTTTCCTCTATGGTGGAAGCTGCAGGGAGGAATTGTTTGCACAGTTTATGTTGTATAAGGAGGACTGGAAGGTTGAGAACTATGAAAATATGCAAAATAAATGGTAAAAAGGTTAGCACAGGCGAAAGAGTGGATCTGAGCACAATTCGGTTATATCGTGAAGGAGAAGAAGGCGTTGGAAAGGGTGAACAGATCGTGTGAAAGAGGCACTGAAAAGGAGGGACCTCAACGTCCAGGAAGTGTGTATGGACGATTAAGGTGAAAGCACAAACACACACACACACACACACACACACACACACACACACACACACACACACACATATATATATATATATATATATATATATATATATATATATATATATATATATATATATATTTTTTTTAGAGCATTTTTCTACTTAAGGAAATGTTTGTTAACCGACAAATGAAAGAAAAATGGGGGAGACATTCGCTTTCCGATGGTATTTGTGTTTTTAATCTCCCAAGACCAGAACTTAATTCTCAACATATTTAGTCTCAAGATCTATCTTGGATGCTGGAAGAGAAATTGGAAGAGAACAAATTAGCTAAATTCTTTTTGAAAAGGAGATGAACAAAAAGAAAAATCCCTATTAGACCCCTCATATGAGCATTGTCCTCTGAGAGGAGAATGCGCTAAGATTATGCTCAAATATGTCCTCCACGGATACCTACAGGTTATCAATGTCGAACACGCCAGGCATTCTCATTTGCGCGGGAAAAATGCACCTCCAGGTTGCCGGTTTTGGCGGGCTCCGTTAGATGGAGTTAATTACTCGGGCTTTTTTTTTTCCTTTCAGAGTTGGTCGTACTTTCTTTTTTCTCATACCTTTGAAGCGCAAGTGGTTTGGTGTTCTCTGCTTACTTTGATAGTGAATTAATGAGTTTCCAGCAAAACTTCAGCGAACACTTCGACTTTGTTAATTCCGCATGTAATTATCCGGAACGGAATCTGTTCGAATATTAAGAGGCGCCGCTACAAAGGCGATAGCTTTCAAAACAAGCAAAAGGGACATACACAACACGCAGAAGTGACTCTTTAGCGACATCTTTATTATCCTAAACCGGTCACGTTAAACCTTCAACATCAGAAAGCACATTAGGCATAAATGTCATTTAAAGACAATGTACCCCCGTGTAAAAAATTGAATTCATGGAATCTCATAAATATTTTAGGAGCCTTTTAGATCAAATGCAATGGACACAATAAACTGTACATGTAACAAAGCACTGTTCCGCTTGCCACATTTACTATACCACAACATAATAAGGCCATAGGAAAAAATGTGAAGTGAAATCGGTAGTAGCAACATAAGTAAAGAAAAGCACGAATCTGAGAAGCAATGAGCGGACATTAAAGAAAAAGGAACACACGCAAACACACACGCACGCGCTCGCAACTTTGAGCAAATGAAAATCTTCCAGGTCACATATGTTGATGAGTACGTAAGCATGGAAGTTAACATCTCTGAAGTTCCCTTCCTGACAAATGATGGCAAAATGACACAAAGACCTACTAATACGAGTGAAGAGATCTACAAAAGGCGGAATATGGCAACGGGACTAGTTTGCCGGTCCTTGTTCAAAAGCAAATACCACTTTTTGGACCTCTATCATCACTGGTGTGAATAGGAGTAAAGATGCTGCCAGCAATATAGAGTCCATTCTTTGTTATTTTTTTATTGCGGTATTTGTTAAATAATAACTCTGTTCAAAGAAATCCAAGGAAACAAACATAACCGCCCCACAGTCAAATGTGGCCTCGCCTTTTTCCATACGGAATGGAAATTGATACAATGTCGTTTCCTGAAGATTAATGGCAAAAACTCCATCTGAGGTTATAGGAAAATAATATTCGGTCATTTAAAGAAAGAGAAAGAGAAAGAGGGAGAGAGAAAGAGAGAGAGCAAAAATCCATCTGAGATTGTAGAACAATAATATTCGGTCATTGAGAGAGAGAGAGAGAGAGAGAGAGAGAGAGAGAGAGAGAGAGAGAGAGAGAGAGAGAGAGAGATGTGACATGTGAAAAAAATCCATCTGAGATTACAGAACGTTAATATTCAGTCATTTAGAGAGAGAGAGAGAGAGAGACAGAGAGGGGGAAGAGAGAGAGAGGTTATTTTATGAATGGATTCACCCCTATCGGTTAAGGATTACATCATCGAAGCCCTCCAGTTATTATGGTGTACATTTTTTCGAAGTACTGAACGCTTACATCTGTCTCTGTTTCTATCATTCAGTCTCTCTATCCAAGCTGCTTTTCACAACAGCCGACTAACAATAAGGTATATGAGTCACTGTTTCGGTCAACAAAGACACTGGATTTTTTGGGAATGCGCCCATATCGTCTCTCCTCGCCCGGTTCTGGAATTAGATTGCGAAATAATTGGGCTACCGCTGTGCTACGAGGCCAGTAAGAGAGAGAGAGAGAGAGAGAGAGAGAGAGAGAGAGAGAGAGAGAGAGAGAGAGAGAGAATACTAATGACGTTCCCCTTTCTAAATTTAACCGAAATACATTGTTAACCTTAGACACGAATACGCAACATTCGGCAAAAAATTTGCTAGCTTATTGTAGTAATATATTCATAAGGACTGGAACTAGCCTTCCTAAATGGCTATTTATACAAAACTCTTTTTTCAGAGAAAAAACACGACTGTTAAAAGTACTATGCAAACAAGTCCGTGGATAAAGCACTAGACTACTACTTTTACTACTACTACTACTACTACTACTACTACTGCTACAACTACAAATGACAAAACGCCAAAGCATAATTCCCTTCATTCAAATAAATCTAACAGCAACGCGAGTATAGAGGAATTATCAAAATTGAAAAATGAATGAACTGCTAAATCAAATAAACAATTCACTCTATAAATAAATAAACAAACGTGCACAGCACGCAGTGGGAAATAGTCTCTCCAATATATTGATTAATAGAACATAAATCTACGGCTTACCACTTCAAGTGCGAACAGCACACATGCCTAAAGGTTAATCCAATCTATAGAATTCAATTACAAAAATGAATTTCAGGGAAAATAAAGCACTGGATTTGAGGGGGTAAACACATTCACTTCTTTGTATTAAAATCACAATCCATATCTATACATGGAGATCAAGAACTTTTGTCAGGCAATAATGGATGACAAACATGCGTCTCTTAAATCGTAGGACACGTGCGCAGGCATACATACGCATACAAGCGCACGCACACACATATATACAATATATGTATATATATATACATATAATTTAATAGTAATAAGACTCCACAGGGTTCTCTATTTGCATTTTCTAGTACTCTTCCATTAATACGGGTCAAGACTGAAAAATAACATTGCATAAAAAAGAACAGTTTAGTATGGTGCCAAATCTCCAAAGCCATACAGTTCCCCGTTTTTAACACTTGTTTGATCATTTTAGAGCACCAACAATTTAACCTCCAAAACAGGCTATTTGATGTTCCAGTTTTACCAACCAGGAATCAAAACAGTTCCCGGACGTTGAAAAGTTGGTTTGTTAGTCATCCCTTCCAGTCTAAATAATGAAGATCTCAAGCCATAAAGGGAGACAAAAATTAAACGCAAACAAGACTTTACCGCACGCAATGTAAAATTTATTAATAATACTACGGGAAATGAGATTCTTCGCTGTATGAACAACGGTAGAGGTTAATAATCCCATTGCCAACAAAGGGATCATAATAATCGAGTGAACAGTTTAACGGACGAAGAGTTAGCAGTAATCATTTCAGCGATCTAAAAACGAAGGATAATTTCGTTAACAGAGACACCGTAACATTCGCGTCGAAAAAAGAAAACTGATGTAGAAATGCGATAAAGTATTGTGTGTGTGTGTGTGTGTGTGATGAGAGAGAGAGAGAGAGAGAGAGAGAGAGAGAGAGAGAGAGAGAGAGAGTAGAGTAAAGTAAGTATACCCTGGTTTAACCAGACCACTGAGCTGATTAACAGCTCTCCTAGGGCTGGCCCGAAGGATTAGACTTATTTAACGTGGCTAAGAACCAATTGGTTTCTTAGCAACGGGACCTACAGCTTATTGTGGAATCCGAACCACATTATAGAGAGAACTGAATTTCTGTCACCAGAAATAAATTCCTCTAATTCTTCATTAGCCGGCCGGAGACTCGAACTCGGACCTAGCGAGTGCTAGCCGACAACTTTACCGACTCCCCCAACGACGAACTTGAGAGAGAGAGAGAGAGAGAGAGAGAGAGAGAGAGAGAGAGAGAGAGAGAGAGAGTTAAATATTATTGTAACAATGCTGTCAATGCATCAATAATTTCATGGAAGGAAACAATTCTATAAACCAAGCACAATGGGAACATCGGGGATTATAACGAAATAACTAAGGTGCAATCATTAAAGCAATGAAAACAAAGAGAAAAGCCGATGAATCAGAACGTTTAAAAACCGAAATCTGTTTTAGAGATAAGAGCTTGAAGGCTCTGGAAACTGACTTGATTTAATATACTGCGGAAAGGACCCCTTTACTACTATAAGGAGGTCGTGAAACCGCCTCTGAATTAATTGCATTTTACAATATACACTGAGACTCCCATGGGGATGAGTGCTGAACTATTTGGAGGACTTAAAATTTTTATGGAAACAACTGGTCAGAAATGATGGGAAAGTTCCGATACTTGGATGAGTAATTTCTCAAGTCTCTAAGATCAGTCCCCTCTCGTCACAGCGCTGTAAAATATTCCCAATTATTTTCTGAGGCTAAGAGGGGCTCCATTATCACGTTACTCTAAGCGTTCCCTTCTAGGGTAAAATAATAATCTCAATTATATACGGAAAAAATTATTAAAACCAATTTTTCAGTTACAAGAAACTGGTAAAAAATCACTTGAATTTATCAACAACGAGCTTTAACACGCTCGTAACGACACAAGAGCCAACAGATAAATTTTTGCAGGTGTATTTACACTCAAGTACATGAACAAGATAAAACTACAAGGAGAAACTTAGAGAAAAGGGATAAAATAACGTGTGATTTATCTTAACAGTACCATTATAACAGCAAAACGTCTAGCTTCTAACAGCCAAACAGATACTTATTTACCACGTACAACCGTATCATTAGCAACATCCGTAGTCTTACGCTTTAGGCAGACACCAAGTGAAATGGAGAAAAAAAAAATTATCTCATTCACCAGAACACGAACAAAGAATGAATGGAAACTAAAACAACCAAATGAAGAAAAGAAAGGAGACACTGTGAATGGCTGTAACCCCGAACCATGTTTGTGAAAAGACAAAAACATCTGTCAGCTTGTGGAACACTTACCCAGTACAGCAGGTCGCATTCTGTCCTTTGGTGACGAGAGGGGTGGGCTTGAGACAATGCCGAATAGGCTTAACGGAAACAGACACTCGCTGCTGTCAAAAGAGAAAGATCGCGATTTAGCACATGCCATTCAAAAACATATGTATATGAGATAAAAACATTGAGAAATGAGTTAATTTCATGGACCATTACTCTGCCCAATATAAAATTATGAATTGCCACCCGCACACAGCGCGCGCGCTCACACACACACACACACACATATATATAGTATATATATATATATATATATATATATATATATATATATATATATATATATATATATATATATATATATATAAGGAAAAAATTAAGACAAAAATGTTTTAGTGAGTCCTATAGGCTAAATTTATATTCTTGAAATTATTTTACCCATATCGTGATTATCATCAATATAAAAACTGTTTATTCATAAAGACTACGGTTACCATTAGCAATTACGTTGTCCTTGTTCAATTATAAATAATGTTTTAAAAACAGACCGTATTAGAATTACGCAGAGAAGGCTAATGATAAAGTTAACTCAGTGTTCTCATCTAGTCCAGGTTTGAAAAGAAAAGAGCAAATACAACGAAAAAGTAGGTCTCAACCGGAAGGAGTGATGGCGCACATCTTTACAGAGAAATTATTATTATTATTATTATTATTATTATTATTATTATTATTATTATTATTATTAAATAGATGAAACCTATCCATATGGAACAAGCCCACCGGGCCCACTGAACTGAAATTCAAGCTTCCAAAGAATACGGTCTTCATTAGAAAGAAGTAACGGAAGGTAATGGGAAATACAGAAAGAAGAGATCACTTATTAAAAAGAGAAAAAGTAAATCAACAAATTAATTAATAATTAGTAAATAAATTGACAAACTAATACATAAATATATTACATGACCACCTCACAGAGGTGTCACTGACGTCAGTATCTCCCCTTGAAGGATTTGCCTACGTGGAATGACTATATCCATCAGAATTATTTAGTAGTCTGATGGTCGACAGCTGTTTTCCTTAGCAATGAAACACGAATGATGTGTATGGATTTATGAGCCGTAAAGCAGTCGCCTAATAAGGTTGGATAAAATACCAGATCGCTAGGTATATGATCAAGAAGAATCATAAGTAAAAGGATACAAAATTAATTTGTGAAAAATAAAAAGATAACGGATTCCTAGCAGAGTACCATAAATTTTATTATAAATGGCCTCTCTCTGTCTCTGTCTCTGTCTCTCTGTCTGTCTGTCTGTCTGTCTGTATATCTCTATCTCTCTCTCTCTCTCTCTCTCTATATATATATATATATATATATATATATATATATATATATATATATATATATATATATATATATATATATATATATATATATATATATATATATATATATACATACATACATATGAAAGTGATTTTGATAATTATCATGAACATATGATTTTGCTCTTTGTTTACCACAATGTGTGCTCGTGTATTCAACTGCACACGTGTTAAATCGTCAGTCTCGATACGAATAATACTAAAACCTAACCCGTATGGCTTTACATATGTGTCGATATAATTTAACTGAATGAAAGTCTGTATAATTTACAGATATTTCGTGTAAACTGATATTTAAGCATACGCAAAAATATACCAATTAATCAAAAGGAAATGTTTCACTACATGTAGCTATGTAGTGAGTAGTGCATATGTCTTCTATCAACTGCATGACAGTTCATCGAGAGACACTCGAAATTAAAGAAAAATGAGTACAAATTTTCCATCATGTTTTTTGAAATTTACTGAACAAACATGCAAGTAATAATAATATTAATAACGTATTATGACAAGAATCATAATAAGCAGATTGGCCAGACAAAAGGAAAGTCAATCTTGCACGGAAAATATGACGCCATATTTAATTCAGTCGTCTATGCAGTGATCATCTGAAAGGAGAAGTGAGCGATGTGCGAGATAAAGATAATTTCTGGATTTGAAGCGCAACAGCTGCAAGAAACACATAATTGTATAATTAAAATCTAATCTCGATGACGTCTGTTTAAGTCTGTCACACGTTGTGGATGGACTTTCTGTAGTTTCAGGACTATTTTGGATCACGTGAGATCCCTTCTGTCCCTTTGGTCAAGCAATGCGCACATACAAATAGGATTCTTAAAAAAAAGCAACTGTGCTTCTTTGTCTTTTAAATTTAATTTGGTAAAGACAGAACCGGAAGAGGCTTAAAAACTCAAGCACTTCTTACATCGCTACATTTGTATCAGCAAAAATTTTTACTCAAGACAGTATTATTAAGGATTAAAGATTTACACAGTTTTAAAAACAGTTCGATGATAAATCAAAAGATGTTGATAAAAACGAGTGAGAAGAAAATGTCCTCCGAAAGCACATCATGCATCAAATATTTTAAACCTTTTAAATAATTCTTCACCAACACTAAAGTATCAGGATTCATTTCTGAGTATCTTTATTTAGGAAGATGGGCTTTGGTAGGCTGGACTCGTGATTGTTCTGATTTTACACTGCTGTGTCGTTTTGCTAAAGTTTGTGTAACTAAACGTCTTTTATTGTATTATTTGTGCAATACATTGTATCGAAGTTTATCAACACTTATTTCGATAACCCATATTTTCCTATCTACGATAACATGTTACTCCAACAATCAATATGCTGATTGAATACTGATATGAGTTTTAATGACTTTTTTCTGTAAATTTACATAAAGAAAAGAACTATTATTATTATTATTATTATTATTATTTATTATTATTATTATTATTATTATTATTATTATTATTATTCGATAGATGAAACCTATCCATATGGAACAAGCCCACCGGGTCCACTGAACTGAAATTCAACCTTCCAAAGAATATGGTGTCTTCATTAGAAAAAAGTAACAGAAGGTACAGAAAGAAAAAATAAATAAAAATTTTAGTAAATTATTAAAATAAAAGAAAAACTGTATTAGGGTATAGTAATGCATTGCATCTTCGCTTGAACTTCTGGAAGTGCACAACATCCTCAGGGAGATTGTTCCACAGTCCAACGGTGTGAGGAATAAAGGTTATCTGAAACTGGGAAGTTCGACAGGGAGGCATATTTACTGCATACTGGTGCTGCTGTTCAGCAAATCTGGTTGCTCTTCGGCAAGAAAATGGGATCAGGAACAATCATAACTACAAAATTATTAAAATGCGACTGTAATAAAGCGAATCACACAAAGGTGCTTTTGGAAGACTGTAAGCAATAGATGTACAGGAGCAACACTCGCAAGGCATACAACACCGCAAAAGCCACCAGGGTACGGACATAAGACGGAATGTACCATTTATGACATAACACAAAACAGGAGAGTGGACTACGACAATACCTATTAATGAACGGGCATATCGTGATATCAGAGACTCCTAGTGAGAGTAACAATCTACGTGACGCAAAATGAAAGCGAAGAGGTTTGGAAATAAGCAAAAATGCGAAACCAGACGTAACTCCAGTCGGTCTATGTGAAGTGGAGGATGCTGTGGTTTGCACGCAATCGATCTTGATCATAGGTTGAGAGAGAGAGAGAGAGAGAGAGAGAGAGAGAGAGAGAGAGAGAGAGAGAGAGAATGACCGAGTGGAGAGTCTATGCATGAGGGATTAACGAGATTGAAGGATTACTTGAAATCCTGAAGGATTAAAGGCGGGATTAGTACTTATTGCAAGGCTGAGGGTACGCTGAAAAGTTGACGGGTTTATCGAAATGTTAGGGGTTATGCTGAAATGCTGCGGGTAATCACGAAAAAGTCAGAGAGAGAGAGAGAGAGAGAGAGAGAGAGAGAGAGAGAGAGAGAGAGAGAGACAGACAGACAGACAGATCAAAAGAGTGAAATTTTCAAGGAAATCACACATATATGCTAGAGAGAGAGAGAGAGAGAGAGAGAGAGAGAGAGAGAGAGAGAGAGAGAGAGAGAGACATACGATGGCAAGACAGACCAAAACAGCGAAATTTTCAAAGAAATCACACATATATGCGAGAGAGAGAGAGAGAGAGAGAGAGAGAGAGAGAGAGAGAGAGAGAGAGTTAAGCCACAGATCAAAACAGAGTAAAATTTTCAAGGAAATCACACATATATGAGAGAGAGAGAGAGAGAGAGAGAGAGAGATACGAAGGCAAGACACAGATCAAAACAGTGAAATTTTCAAGGAAATCAAGCATATGAGAGAGAGAGAGACAGAGAGAGAGAAAAGAAGCCTTTCAAAACGACCTTATAGTTGCAGTAACTGAACGATTCAAGCCAGGCCAAGGCATTCGGGAGACAGAAATCGGAATCACAAGTCGCCTGGGAATTCAGAAAAGTCACAGGATTTGCCAAATATTGTGAAAACATTTACGAAAACAATGAAAACATCGAGGAGACATTAGAACAGAAAGAACAAGTTAAAGCTTAAGGTTTAAAGGAATTTTCTCACAAGCGAGCGTGAGCGACTTAACCAGTATTTTTCAACGAAATTGTGTGCGATTTATAGCTGCCGCAGGCTAAAAAAAACACTCTTCCTTCCCAAAGATATTGGACGTTTATTGCTTGTGACGAAATACGCCATTGAATACTGGCACTAAAACCGAAATACGATTTCCTACTGCTTAAAAATATGACAACTCTCATGAATGAAACGGCAGTTTCTGTTTTTTAACCTTCTGATCTCAACAGACCTTTAAATTTCCTACTCTTATTCCAATATTTATTATTCTTGTTACGCTTAACATTCGCTTTACATATTTTGTTTAGCATTATTGTGAGTAGCATTTCCAAAACAAAATTATCACACGCTAAACTAGGCAGTTTCATAATAAACTGGCAGTTTAATTACATAAAATAACAAGTCTGGTCCTTTCTGCCGTTTATAATTTTTTGAATGTCCACAGTATCGCAACGTTGATATGCAAAATATTTTTATATATCATCGTATTCGGTAAAATATGAAAAGTTCTGTTATGAAATAAAAACACACACACACACACACACACACACACACACACACACACACACACATATATATATATATATATATATATATATATATATATATATATATATATATATATATATATAACATGTATATATCTTAATATTTATATCTACACATACACATTTATATATATATATATATATATATTATATATATATATATATATATATATATCTTATCTACATGTTTGAGACCCACCACAGTCGTCTAACTACCATATGTTTGATTTCAAGCTTAGGTAGGAAGCTAGATGGTATTTTAACGATCTGGCCATAAGAATTCAGGCTCGGTAGGGTTCCGACAACTGGAGCTTTTTACTGGCGTAATGAGCCTACAAGCCACTGAACACAGCGTACGCGTACAGTGACAAGTGTATATATATATATATATATATATATATATATATATATATACACATATGTATATATATAAAATATAAATTATATATATATGTATATATATAATATATATACATATACACACACACACACATATATATATACAGTATATATATATAGTACACATATATATATATATATATATATATATATATATATATATATATATATATATATATATATATACATACACATATGTATATATATATATGGTGCTTTTGTGATTGCAAAACCTGGAATATATTCTTATATGACATGTACACTATCACAAAATGAGATAGTCAACCTATCCAACGAAGTTTGAAGGTCCAGAGTTTCAACATGTCCGTCTGATGATAAGTAAAAGCATATATAGTAATTTCAAGTTTGGCCAGTTGTTGGATGGAGGACCACCAATCTTTCCTCGATCAACAACTTTAAAAGCATCAAGACTGGCCAGTTCTTGGTGGGTGACCAACGACTGACAAATGCCGTTGGCACATCAGTTCCCGTAAATATCTGAGGGAGAATGGCTATGAGTACTGCAACCTCATCCCATGAATCAATGAACTTTCAAATAACCTTAGCATTCAGGTGTGCGTGGAAGTTTGTCACAATGAGGCCCGAGAATTCAACAGTGAGTGCCTGACTAATCCCCTTTTTTTTGTTTGTCTTTTATAACGATAATCTAATCATGGCACTGGATGACATTTTTGAATCGCTTGATAATTGATGCATGAAGATAAGCGGTTTGACGACCCTCCCAGATCCAAGGACACGAAAATGTTTCGTGAACGTCGCACTTGTTCATCATTTATCCTACTGACTGTCTCTCCTGCGAGGGAATTCTACATCGTACAGTACATAGCTCATATGAATTAACGAAACTTAGTCAGACTTGACTATTTTCAACAGTAACAAGAGGTGTGAGACACTGATGCAGGGCATGATACCACTGAACTATTTCCAGCTCGCGATAGCTTGTGAAATACCAAGTGGCTTCTGGTTTAAAATCAAATTGATTCTGAATTTTTCTTATGATAAATTCATACGTTTCCTACTCAAGATTCAATCTCTTGCGTCATATTAAAAAAGCTCGAAAATACTGTGATATTGTTTTTGAATCTATATCCTATTGCATTTCCATCTTAGACCCATCTATTGAATTAATAGTTCATCTAGATAAGTTCATCTTCACTAGTGAACCTAGGGAATGATTTGATACCAGGTGTCTAAATTCTCGACCAAAAGCTGAAGATTAATCTTTTAAGCTGGTAAGTGGCAAATCTAACCAAAATATCTTCTACCTTACACGCCTGATCGTATCTAGGATGTAATTCCAAAAGAATTTCTAAACAATGAGAATCAACTGTACATCTTTGTCCTGCTAATGATTACAAATTATCACTTTCTCTCGGCAAGTATTATAGCACATTTTTCTTATATATACCCCCATTCTTGACAAATACAGTATTTGACATCACTTTTCAGCAAGTGATAAAAAATAAAATAACCTACTTAACTCATTTGACCCTGGCCCTTGTTCGAAAAGCTTAAAATTTAAATATACCTCATAATCTTTGACCTTCAAAACCTAATGACCATTATTTCTCTTTTCATCTCTGCACAGGGACAAGTGTCTTCTACATGTCATGAGAGCTACGATCTACAGTACATCATCGAGGGAGTGGGTCCGTCAACCCTGGGGTACAAAGGGCAAAGTCTCCCAATAATAGTGGAATTAAAAAAGCTCGCTTGGTTAGCGGTTCTCTCGGTTACTTTCTTTTGCATCCTTCATTTAACATATAAGTCCATGAATACGTTATAAAAACAATTAAAAAGAAGCACAAACTAAAGTACTACTACTACTACTAATACTACTACTACTACTACTACTACTACTACTACTACCAATAATAATAATAATAATAATAATAATAATAATAATAATAATAATAATGACTAGCCAGAAAAAACTGTCTCGGATTCAACTCCATGATAAAAACGGCTGGGTAAAAGGCAAATGCTAAACACAATTTCGTCATAACAATCTTTCATACCAAACGGGGCAAAGATATAAAACAATTGCCGTAAAATAATCGCACTTAATCTTTCTAAGTTCTGGTCATCAAAAATTTCAGACTGTAAATGATCACCACTGTATTCATGCGTTTAATAAGCACGTTTTTATATCATCAAAAGCTAGCAATCACTGTCGAAGATTTACCTGAAACATTTATCTTTAAAAGAACAGCTCAATCAAAGCAGTTAGGAAATAAACATCACTTTGTACGATACTCAGATACTTCAAAACGAAACATTTCAAAAGTAAAAGGTCTCAAAAAGATCTAACCTCTCACTTCATGAGAATTCCATGAATTTTTGGCATCCGCAATAAATATTTGCAAGTTCTTACGACACGAGATTGGTCTCGCAAAACGTTTAGCATAAACTTCCAGCTGGAATAATCATGGAATTGAATCGTGCTGTTTAGAAGGACTTTGTGTTGCACCAAATGTTGAGTAAACGAAACTTTTATCAGTTGCAATACGAATAGTATGAAATATCCGTCAAAAGCATATTACTGACGTCGGACAAAACATGCTGTAAAAGAATACGGCATGATGCTCGACAGTCGTTTCGCTTTTCTGTCAGTTTTTAATGCCAAAACCTTCTTCCAGTGTTTAGAGAACACGGAGGAGAGATCGAAAATTAAAAGCGCACAAGAGCCATGTAAATCATGATTTCCATTTCTATATTTGTAACGTCGCCCGGTCTGTGGAACAGAATAATTTAGACGGGTGTGTAACTATACTAAATTGTATCACATTATTCAAAGTTAAGGAAAGCTTGAAGAAGAATGCGAGTTAACACAAACAGGCACAATCGGATATTTCATGCAGATGAGGAGTACCCATTTTCCTGCCGAAATATTACGAAAGTATTACTGCACACCACATTTAAAATCTCTCAAAAAATGCTAAAGCATTTTCACTACAAACATCCAACCTACTAGAAAAAAAAAACCGCCATGCCACAGTCATGCTGCAACTACAGAATTAAATTTAGCACTTGAACACCTTGTGCAGAAACGTGGGCATGAATGTTGTGTCCAGTGGTTGATATTGGCTGGTGATGCCGTGTTAATTTGTGACAGTGAGACGAAGTTGCAAGGACTAGGGAGAAGCTTTGAATGTGTGTTTATGCATTGGAGAAAACTGAGAGATCATGTTGGTAAATGGAAGCCAGAAAAATGGATAAACTAATGTATTACTGAGAGGAAGATATTGATTACGTCATATCAACATTTGCAATAAAAATTCAAAGGAAAATTGTAAAGATAAAACGAAAGGTAAACAACAGAAACGGTGAAGTGTTGAATGTAGAAAAATCGCTACCAACAGTTTTCGAAACAAAGAGGAGAGTCTACGAAAGAAAAAGTGAGATATGTGAATAGGTGGTTAAGTCAGTTCTCCCTCGTGGAAGTGAAGTATGAAAGTGGAAAGGAAATAAAATATGTAGAAAATGCGCTGCAGTTTCTTCAACGCAATCGAGTTTTCTATAAAGCCGCTACAGCGTATAAATCAAGGCCACCGAAAACAGGTCTATCTTTCGGTGGTCTCGGCATAATGCTGTACGAGCCGCGACCCATGAAACGTTAACCACGGCCCGGTGGTGGCCTATCCTATATCGTTGCCAGATGCATGATTATGGCAAACTTTAACCTTAAATAAAATAAAAGCTATGAGGTTAGAGGGTTGCAATTTGGTATGTTTGATGATTGGAGGGTGGATGATCAACATACCAATCTGCAGCCCTCTAGCCTCAGTACTTTTTAAGATCTTAGGGCGGAGAGAAAAAGCGCGGACAGAAAAAAGCGCGGACAGAATAAAGTGCGGACGGACAGGCAAATCCGGCACAATAGTTTTTCTTTTACAAAAAACTAAAAAGGTAGCTTTTTAGATACATTCTGGGGGAATTACATGGTGAAGTGAGAAAGCTTGAAAAGGTGAAAGCATGAATAAAAGACGAATATGTAAAAAAGAAGGTTAGCAAAATTGAAAAGATCAATCAGGAGGATTTTGAGGTTATGAGGAAACATGGAGAAGATAAGGAATGATATAGGCTTGTGAAAAATGTGTACATTTCGGAAGAAGGATACCGAGAAAATTCCGGCTAAGAGGCGAGAGGGATGTTACAAAGGGCTTCATATCCAGGAAGTCAGTGAGTGAATAACAGATGCGAATGGTGTAGTGCATGTAGGGGGGTGGGGGTTGCTGTTCGCTGACACACAGTACCCCCTCCCCCTCCATAACACATAAACATATATACATATATATATATATATATATATATATATATATATATATATATATATATATATATATATATATATATATAGATATAGAGATATAGAGAGAGAGAGAGAGAGAGAGAGAGATGGATAGATCACCAGATACACAGCCATATAGATAGATAGATATATAAATACTCTATGCAAATCAAACGTGGCTGTTGTATGCCAGTGAAGGAAAATACGTGGAAGCTCCGAGATAAAAAATGTCTGCATAGTATATCTGGAGCAAAGCTGGATTAGAGAATGGATAAGAAATACAGAGACACATAAGACATAAGACATGCTGATGCCGCGAGAGGAAAACCTAATAAACATGAGATTCAGTTTTCCATGGTTGATTCGCTCTTTAGTTGGGCAGGAAGAAAGGAGACGCTTTTAGTGCTGGTATATTTTCAGCTAATACCAAGGCTCTATTGTTGTAAAGGGTCACACTGCTCTCCCTTGAACCCAATCCATGCAACAAAAAAGTTAAATTCCTGTGGCAATATCAATGCACATGGAATATACTCTTTAGAGTTTGTGGCCTGAAGGAAATTTAACCTTCAAGAACATCTTCCAAAATGATTTACCAACCTGAAAACATTTTCGACATCGTGTACTTAATCTTTGTCTTACCTCCTCTTTAGTTTTAGTCCCCTTCAAGAGACTCCGTTCCATATACAGACTAAATATGACCAACTATAACTTCTTCATCAGTCAGTTAACATATTAAATTAATATGCACGGATAATTTCAGAGCTGACTTTAATTATCTCAATTTCACTTTCAGTATAGCAAACATATTTGAATTGCCGCAACAGCAAATAATAAATGTGTCTACAATGCTTTTTAATCTCGTTAAATGAAATGTGCACAAAACAATCAATCCTCTTAATGTTTAACAAGGACCTAAATAAAATCCAGAGATACAAATAATTAATAACAATAATAAGTAGGGCATGTAAACAAAATAAATTTCATTACTAAAATTATAGCAAGGTAAAAGTCTATAAAAATGACCGGCATCATAAAAACAAAAATTATAAGAAACTAATGTAATGGAATATTAAATATAATAAAAACAAAGGAAATACAGAAATATTATATCAAAGCTCAACTACAAGTAAAGAGGAAAGTCAAAATGAAATCCATCAGCAGAAAATGAAGTGAATTGCAATACGGAGATAAAACAATGATGACCAATAAAGAATGAATAACACAATCCTCATTCAGTATCAAGCAAGTGCAACATATAATAGTCTTAAATAAGGCAGGTATATTTCATTTTATTCTTATCAGCGCAAGAGTCCTCTCATTTCATTTTAACGTTCTTGGCTCTTTCCTTGTATTAAATAGGTTCTTTATTTTACGTAGATATATTTCTTACACTGGTCGAAAGGAGATGATTCAACTGTAAATTACACGTAAACAAAGAGTGAGAAATGAAGTATATTATTATATATGTGCGTCTATAAAGTATACGCAGAAACAGACACACACATGCATATATAAATGTACATAAACACACACACACACACACATATATATGTGTGTGTGTATATAATACATATATATAGGTTTCATCCCTTTTTTTCTCTCTCTCTTTTGACCTACTGAGAGAAATATCTTCCGTCCTACGAGGAAGCAGCGTAACGTCTCTCCCATCAACACACACATGCATATATAAACACACACACATTTAACTTCAGTATATATATATATATATATATATATATATATATATATATATATATATATATATATATATATATATATATATATATATATATAATGTACATAATCACACACACACGTGACACACACACACACACACACACATATATATATATATATATATATATATATATATATATATATATATATATATATATATATATATATATATATATATATATATATATATATATATATATATATATATATATATATATATATATATATATATATATATATATATATATATATATATATATATATATATATATATATATATATATATAGGTTTCATCCTTTTTTCTCTCTCTCTCTTGACCTACTGTACATTTAATTAACAAGAGAAACATCTTCCGTCCTACGAGGAAGCAATGTAACGTCTCTTTCATCAACTTTCTATTTGTTTTTTTATTTAGATCTGACGCCTCCCTAGTCTCCATATATTTGTCTTGGAATTAAAAAATAAGCACAGCAGGAATACACCTGGACGAAACGGAATTATTTAACTTCAGCATTAGCCTCAAGATTACTGCTAATATTAAGAATATCAACGATACCGAAGTGGGAGAAGAGATTAAAAAAAAAAATTCAAGCCATTTGCTTTTTTAACTCTTAGAATGATTGGATCCAAAAGATTCCTCCCTTTCGGAGCTCTTGTTTTTTAGGGATGGGTTTGCTAGCACCTGGTCTTTTTCACATTTTCGAGGAAGTGTAACCCAGCAGTATCTGGCGCAGGAATGCGGTTATCCATCCAAGCACTGACCCTCATAAACGCGGCATTTGGAGATTAACGCTAACTGCAGATTGTATAATGCAGCCAGCTGCTATGAGGCCAAAACACACACACGCACACACACACACATACATACACACACACACACACACATATGTTTTGTATATATAATATATATATATATATATATATATATATATATATATATATATATATATTTACTACTACATACATACATACATACATATATATATATATATATATATATATATATATATATATATATATATATATATATATATATATATATATATATATATATATATATATATATATATATCACATCACCGTGACATCTTTTAAAATCACAAACATTCAGCTGCAAATGTCGCTTAATGTTCAATGCTCTCTACCTCGGAAATAACAGCGAAGATGAATTACAACTGATGAGTGATTCCTCACCTGGAAGATTCGAACTCAAGACAGTGACAACATTCGACGTCAGAGGCGAGTATTTTTACCACTGGGCTGTCAGCCTGATACCGACTCTACCGTAAATATACCCGTCGAGTTCAGGTTTTAGTTTTCTGTAAAAGAAAACTATTGAGATGGCTTTGTCTGTCCGTCCGCTCTTTTTCTGCAGCGCTTTTGTCCTCACTTTTTCTGTCCACCCTCAGATCTTAATAAAAACTACTGAGGCTAGAGGGCTGCCAATTGGAATGTTCATCATCCACCCTCCAATCATCAAACATACCAAACTGCAGCCCTCTAGCCTCAGTGGTTTTTATTTTATTTAAGGTTAAAGTTAGCCATGATTGTGCGCCTGGCAACGCTATAGGACAGGCCACCACCGGGACGTGGCTGAAAGTTTCATGGGCCATGGCTCATATAGCATTATACACTGTACAGAAAACCCGACTGCGCCGAAGAAACTTCGGCGCATTTTTTACTTTTTTGCATTTAGACTCGATATCAACCGACCCACCCACCCCAATACAGCCGATTGGTACGTTTGAAACACGTAGCTGTTCTTGAACTTTTATCGCATCACACACACACATATACATTCATTCATACACACACACACATATATATATATATATATATATATATATATATATATATATATATATATATATATATATATATATATATATATATATATATAGATATAACTATTCTGTGCACACACACACACACATATATATATATATATATATATATATATATATATATATACATATATATATATATATATATATATATATATATATATATATATATATATATATATATATATATATATATATATATATATATATATATATATATATATATATATAACTAATCTGCGTACATTCCGCTGATAAAATCGGCTTAACCTAAAATTACATCACTTAACGGAACAAATGAAGCAACTCTGGTTCAAAGGACATAACACTTTATCATCCAATTGTATAGAGTCTGTATAAGCATAATCCAACTACTGTTGACGGACTGCACAAATCGACCAAAATCTTTATTTCAAAAGCAGTCGACATCAATGGACTAACAAATCAATTAACTGTGATTGTTTCTCTCACCACAATCAAGAATTAAAACATTTGAATCGCTCTATTATCCGCATGCTTTAAAGACCAGGTAATCGGTAAATAAACGACATTTAATACATACCACGCAAATGTATTCTGTACACACACTCACATACAAATGCATACATCCAAACATATACAGAAACACACACACACACACATATATATATAAATATATATATATATATATATATATATATATATATATATGTATATATATATATATGTATATATATATGTATATGTATATATATACATATACACATGCGTGTCTGTATATGTATGTGTGTACATACAGTATATATACACACACGTGTGTATGTATGTATGTATGTAAGTGTTTGTATGTTTGTGTGTGGAAAGAGTTTACGTTGTAAATATTAAAAGTAGTTTATTTACCCATTACCTGTGTGTTATGTTAAGAGATGTGAGTGCCCACCTTGCTTTAGAAACAGAATTTGAATGGTTTTGCCGGATTTCTTTGTCACTTCTTATGTATCAGACATTCAGCAGAGATACTAAGCTATTTCCCAACAATAAAGCGTTTATGTAATCACACACACCTATATAGAGAAATGCACTCAAATAGAGGTCCGTGCTTGATTATTAAAAACTAGATGCAAGTAAACTAAATTGGAAATTACCACGCAATATTCTACACAAATCTGAAGTAATTAATGGTGGAAGAGGAGGAACATCACTTGAATCATTCATTTTAAATCCAGCATTCCATAAAGAGATATATAATATGTTCTAGATATAATATGTTCTCGCATGAAAAATCTGTAAAAGATTTATCTCTCCAGGTCACTTTCAATAACAAAGGTATCCGTTTTGATATCTCATCTGGGAAACGTGTGTTTGTTAACCTGTATCTAACACTAGCGTAATAATACCATTACTGCACTTATAACTAAAACTAATTAGCACACGCTATCAATAATAATAATAATAATAATAATAATAATAATAATAATAATAATAATAATAATAATAATAACAATAATACTTTTTAACACATGCAGCGATACTTTTAACACATTATTATTATTATTATTATTATTATTATTATTATTATTATTATTATTATTATTATTATTATTATTATTATTTTGTGTTAAAAAGTAATGTTGCATCAGCTGCGTGCAGTTTATTAAAGATTTTCTCAGTCTTTCTAGCTATTATTATTAATTAGGACGATTAAGAAAATATTCTATAAGCTGAAGGCTGCTGATGCAGCGATGAATTTTAACACAACCTGTTCAACAGAGGGTCTCCCTTCAATAATAATAATAATAATAATAATAATAATAATAATAATAATAATAATAATAATAATAATAATAAAACTTGTTACAATCACGAAAGCTATTCGGCAAACCCAATATTTACTACACTTTCCACTATTCATTGAACCCTTTCAGTAAGCATTTGTTTTCGATTTTAACTTGTTCTGCCACATTTTTATGATCATAATAAAGCGTAAGGATAAGAAACCTTCCAGCGTACTTGGATCGTGCCCTCAGTAACACCCACTGATGATCTATTCTTACAGCAACACGACTTACGTAAGACTTGCATCGACAATTTTCAGTCGATTAAGAGTGATAATTCCGGTCAAGGTTTGTTCTACATCTGTATTCTTGAAACAAAAGTAAAACGCTACTACACACACCTGTCTCCTGACTCTCACTCAAAACGTCATAAGAGAAGTCTGGCGACCATAAAATATGATTTTCTTCATTCACCCGGCGAGATATCACATAGGAACAAAGTTCAATCAGCTGACACTGATGCGCATCTCACCCTTTTGTTATCATAATCTACTGTGTTGGCACCTGGTACGCACACAGGTACTGCTTCCTCTCTTTGGCTTTGGAATTTTAGCTATTATAGACTCTCCATGACAATTATGAAATTATTTCTATTTTTAACTACCTTCAATCCTTTTTCCTGCAATCTGTTTGATTAAATTTTTGCTCGTATCGTCGTTCTGCTTTGTGGAAACTTGCTATAAACGCAGATGACCTTTAGGTTTGTTCCACGAGGATGTGTACAAGAGGATTATTCATAAATCTGAACGTAGCAATTACAGTAATTCAGTAATCCTCATTTTTCAGAATCTGACAAGAGGCAGCACGGATCTAGAACCTTATTTTCTCTGAGTCGCTTTGAAGCTTGTCAAATGGCTTTATTTCAGTCTGAAGGAGTCCCGAGTGCTGATGGTTTCCCTGAAAATTAATAGTAATGCATAAAAACAGAAATAAAGTAGCAATTTACTTTAACCGGAACGTCAGTAACGCTTGCCACAACTGCTACACATTAGCCTAAACAGAGAAAATATATTTTCAAGCCCAGAAAGACTTAGTTTAAGGGAAACGTATGACGGTTATTAACACGTGTATTTGTCAAGAAAATGAGGGATGAGGGAGACAGTGGGGAGAGACCGTGAGAAAAATGGATTAAAGATTAAGATCCTGACGGGGAGAGACGAGAAAAGTCAGAAATAGTTATGAAGAACAGAATTATTATATTCTCATGCTTAATACATCCATATTCGTTTATACTGTATGAGAAGAGTATGCCAATACAAGATGTATTAATCATGAGAGAAGTATCCAGGCTTTGATGAGGTATTTACAGACGGCAACTAATGATCTGTCTCAAATATTTTATTATTCAAGTCAAAATGTTCAGATGAAAAGGTTGTTTTCTCTTCAGTGTGCCTCAGAAAAACAACAATTGATAGCCTAGAGTTTTTCGCGCAGATATCAGGTGAACAAAGTAAAACTATATTATTCAGTACTTTAAAATACGTGTCTAAATTTAAAATAAATGCGTTTTATAATGTTCCCAATAAAACAGAAACCAATACCAAAACATCCTATGCCTTGCTTATATCGTGAGTGTTGGCAACATTTCCCAGATGGTAAAGGCCTTCTTTCTTAAACATAAAACAATGAAAAATTCAGTTTGAGAACAGTCCAATTGTACTGATATTTTGAAGCGTTTTATAAAACTCATTGTTATGATGTTTTATATTCAATAATTCAGGATATTTCAACATGGTTAGAAAATTAAAATATTCTATAAGACCGAGGGAAATGACTAAAGTCTTGTTTATTCATATGTATAGAAAATTGTTATGCCTTAATGAAAGGATCACTTGGCAGAAATCCAGCTAGCCGGAAGTTAAGTATAGCCTATCTTAGTTTAACCAGACCAGTGAGTTGATTAACAGCTCTCCTAGGGCTGGCCTGAAGGATTAGATTTATTTTACGTGGCTAAGAACCAACTGGTTACCTAGACGGGACCTACAGCTTATTGTGGAATCCGAACCACATTATGACGAGAAATGAATTTCTATCACCAGAAATAAATTCCTCTAATTCTTCATTGGCCGGACGGAGAGTCGAATGCTGGGCTAACAGTGTGCTAGCCGAGAGCTCTACCCACCCCTCCAATGAAGAACTCCCAGCTAGCCAGAGGAAGTGATGCAAACATTAGCGAAAGAGTAGTTACTAAGGTCCTGGAATTTCTCTCTCCGTTTGAAAAAGAGCTTAAGGATACTATAAAGTCAGTTGTCAGCAGCATTTAAAATTTGCTTGGATATGAACCCATCTTAAATCACCGGACAAAAGAAAAAAGATTACAGCTCTGTATCAGAATATATCAAGTGAAGTGGATTAAAATCCAGGAAAGTTTTGTCATGCAGTGTATGTTTTTACTTTTCTTCATGGTTCGAAAATAATGAATTTATTACAGCTACACAATAATACAAGTAACCTACTATTATGTGTATACAAGAATATAGAAAGAGACTCACATCCATACACAAACACATATATACATATGTATGTATGCATGCATATAAAATCGGGAAAGTGTTGAGCTCTAGCAAGTCGGATACGTAGTACAAATAGGAGGACGAAAAGGTGATGCATATTTCAAGTTTATTTGTTGCCAATGTTTCAAAGCATGGCTTCATCATTAGGGCTAAAAAAATAAAGTAATAGTGATCAAAAACATCAAGACTCAGTGAAAATCATTACCGTTAACATCAAGCCGAAACAAAGACAAAACCAACCAAACACCTCAAAATATGAAAACTGAGTGACCAAGAAGGCAGACACAAGCCAACCCACAATCAGTTCAACACCCATTTCTTATCCCTAAACTACATCTGTCATTTAAAAGACTTCTCTCATCTCACAGCCATTAAAATGCCTTGAAGACAGAACACTCCCTTCAGTCAGACACACTTTTACACCAAAACAGTCAGTCTCCTATCTACAGTATATATTCTAACACAAGCTCCACTTTCAACACAAAGGCTTCTGCTCATTAAGCAAGTCTTATGCACCACCCTGAACGACTACCACAACACACTTTCAATTCTGTACCGAGCTTTCTCTCATTCCCTTACATCATATACTTTTTTTCTCTAAACCTATTTCATAATATAAATATAATAAACAAAGGTTTAGTTTAAGTAGTATTTATAGTTATCTGTCGGGTGTTTTGTATTTATATGTATATTAACCTACAAAAACTAATAATATTACTTAGATTAAACCTCGTCGGACTGGAGCTAAAGTTGTAGCACTGTTCATATATAATTTCCCTGGGTTATAATTATTCGCTAGGACTTGTGATTTCGATAATGATGGGCAGTTTGTGGCACAATGCCTGCAAATACAATAATGGCACGTGTAAAGTTAGTAAACAACTATTTCACACACCCACACTATCTCTCTCTCTCTCTCTCTCTCTCTCTCTCTCTCTCTCTCTCTCTATATATATATATATATATATATATATATATATATATATATATATATATATATATATATATATAAATATAATAATGTTATATATATATATATATATATATTCTATTTATACCCTTCCTAAGTCCAGGACAGATGTGCGTAAAGGAAATCATTGTGAAATGGGTTAGGGGGTCCTCTTCACTGGTGGGGATATTCTCTTTAGGAGGCTTCCAAGTCCAGGACAGGGATGTCAGGGCATGAGGAAGGACACTGGACTGATTGTGAAGGAGTGGGAGAGAGAGAGAGTCCTCTTCACTGGAGGGGGATGGAGGGAGGGAGGCAGCAGGTAGGGTTCTCGACAATCACAGCTGTCGTAACACGTGGCACCAGTTCTCTGTCTCATCAGCCCCAGGACCCAGCCCCTCTCACGCGCTCTGTCGCACCTGCTTGACACGTGTGGAAAGTCTAGGCAGGGGAATGCTAATTTCGCACCTACGTTGCCTCAGCGGAGAGGTCGCCTTTCAATCTGCTTTCCTTCTTCGTGCTTTTCCCCAGTGGACTGGGGCTGTGAATGTTGCAACCGAAAGGACGAAAGGTAGCGTATTGTATGAGCATTTCTAAGGGCATGAGTATTGTTGGGGAGCGAACATTTTTTTTTTTAGTTTGCAAGGTTCATAGCGATGGTGAAGCTAAGTACTGTAGATCAGCAAGATAATCAGTGTAGGCAGCTTTATCTGAACAAGAAAGTTACCTAATATATAGCACTGAGTATTTAATCAATTACTCCTTCACTGTGCCGGCATTTCCTGACCTCTGAGATAAAAAAAAGAAAAAAAAAAACATTGCTCTAAAATGGGCATCATATCATGGGAATAATCAACTTTGAAATTAAACAAAAGCCACCAAGACAGCAGTGTAATTTGTTGGTAGAGTACAGATATATAGATTTAGGACCACGCTAGTGAGAGAGAGAGAGAGAGAGAGAGAGAGAGAGAGAGAGAGAGAGAGAGAGAGAGAGAGAGAGAGATCAGGATGAGAATACTTAGGTTTCAACTTCTTATATGACTTGTGTAGGTCACTTGGTAACGACCTGGCGTTTATATACATACAATATGTATAGTGTATAGTGTATATATATATATATATATATATATATATATATATATATATATATATATATATATATATATATATTATATATATATATATATATAATATATATAGATATATATGTATATATTATTTACATCTGTATATATATAAATGTATATATACATGCATACATATTCGTACGAGCTTTCTGGTTAAACAAGTCACAGCAGAGCTGAAAGAGCATCCTCCCCATTCTCTCTCTCTGAACTACTGATTGGTATTGCATGCAATTCTTTCTTTGCTAATTTATTCATCATCATTTATACGTTACTTCTTGTATTTTACGAGAATTCCTGGGCTTTTTAGTTTTCTGTAAAAGAAAACTATTGAACTGGCTTTGTCTGTCCGTCCGCACTTTTTCTGTCCTCACTACGTTTTCTTTTATTGAAGTCAAGGTTAGCCATGGATCGTGTGTCGGGCACCGCTAGAATTGCCAGCCGCCGATGGGTAGCAACTGAGCGCTGCCCATTCTTGGCTGAGAGTTGCATATTGCAGCACATCGAGAGTTTCATGTAGCATTATACGCTGTACAGAAAACTCATTTTGTTCTTCGGCGCATTTTTTACTTGTCTGTTTTCCTTACACTTTGGCAGTTTGTTCCATGGAAGCTTTCTTATCGTGTTTCCTATGAAACTATCTAGGTTTACATGAATACTGCTACTGCTACTAGTTTTGTTAATAACAATAACGTTATGCAGGAAGAGGAAACAAAAATAAAAGTACAAGTGTTGTAATAGGAGAGGAGAGAGGTCAGGCTAAGGCAAGCACACTAAGCCAGTGTGCTTTTACTAACAAGAAAGACGTCACCTTTATTAGAATATCATCAGTTGTTAAAATAGCAACAAAGGAGCAAAGAGTTCTGCTCTTTTCAGTTTAACTGAGCTTTGAAGGCTCATGCAGCTTTTCTGAACAGCCTCTTAGGCTGCTGCCTGTTTGCACTAAAATTTCACATTTTCTACTTATCAAGAACTACTGAACCAATTAGTGCCAAATTCAGTCAAAATCATCTTTGGATAAAGAGTATTAAAGTTTGGTCTGATAGGGGCTACGCCCCTTACAAAGGGGGATAATGCAGAACTTCTGGGCGACATATGACAACTTACAACATTTGTGTAAATCTTGTGTAGCGTACTTAAAATTTAAATTGGGGTTTCTTCATTTGATCTTCATTTAGGATTTAAGACTTCGGAGTGACAAACGTATCCAGAAAGTGAATAAATCGAGAAGTTAATGTGCTCAGTGTTCAAACATGTCTTTAGGAACCAGGGTGGGGCTAAATCTTAAATAATACTAGACCAAACCGTGACCCGTTGGATCCCTTGATGAAAAAGTAGCATTTCCATACCTTCGTATATACATCGTTCCACCAAATGTCTTGCCTAGGCCACAACCGTGGCCCGTTGGGTCACTCCTTTTATTGTGATGAAAAAAGTAGCAGTTCCATACCTTCGTATATACATCATGGCATCCTGACACCATTCCATCATATATCTTGCCTAGATCATCAGTGGCCCATTGAGAAATTTTCTATTTAGTTATATATATATATATATATATATATATATATATATATATATATATATATATATATATATATATATATATATATATATATATATATATATATATATATATATATAACTCGTATTCAGTGACCTCGCAGGTTGGGGTATGTGTTCGTATATTCGGTGATCGCGCAGGTGGGAGGATCATTAAGATGGCAAATACCTTTCAGCTTTCGTTCGTTCGCATTTTGAAAACTGAGATTTATAATTTTTATGAACGTTAATCTCGCCCGAAGAAGTGTCTCGAGGTATGATTGAGATGTGATGGGAAGTCCATATGACATCCAGGGTGTGACGATCGTTGACGACATTGTGGATGGATCTTTCGGCATGGATCTTTCCCAGGCGAAGTGTAAACGTGCCGGAAGTAAGTGCATTCGTGAGTTGGTCATGATGAGTTTTGTTGGAGAGAAAATATGTGAAAACTTGATACTGGAGCTTGAACTGATGTAGCGCTCAATTTGAGCAGTGCATCTGATTATCTTGGAGATGGGTCCTCCAGTTTTGCTGAAGTAAGCAATGAGCTTTTGTAAGACTTCTTTTTATTTTACAGGTCCGAGTGAAATTATGTTTCCTTTTGCTACCTAATTTTACGTTTTTTGTGTTCATTTATTTTTATGTGACTCCTTTTATTACCAGTTTACTCATGTCATTTCAATGAACTTTTCTGGTTATATATGGGATGATTCTTCCATCGCAGTGACAAGTCTGTGTGAACTCATGTCAATGGGCACAATGCCCTAGGTTGGAGGGCATGAGAGAATGGAGTGGTGGTCATGTCGACTAAAGATTCATTTTAACTTTTTGACTTGACTTGTTCAGTGGTGATATGGTGTGGGCGAATTTGGACTTACAATTTTAATTTAGTCCATTATAGGTGTGTGAAGATCCCATTTTCTATGTTCGGGTTTGGATTTTGGAAGTCAGTGGACTTATTCATTTAACCAATTAGTGCTTTGTTAGATTTTCAAAATAAAATCTATTTTCGTAACTTGAGAGTTAATTCAGTGGCCTTTAGTTGTTTATGAGTTATGAGAGAGAGAGAGAGAGAGAGAGAGAGAGAGAGAGAGAGAGAGAGAGAGAGAGAGAGAGAGAGAGAGGAAAAGTGGCCCGCTCGGCATTAGTAATAATATTAATAAATGTGCTTGTATGTTTCCTCTTAGCTATATCAACGATTTGAAACTCTGGCAACATACAGTACAGAAAGAAGTAAATGTTCCAAATTTATATACCACATTAGTTACAAAGTCTACGGGCATCACCAGCCCCTTTTACCTTCCGGTGTGCATTCAAACACAAACAAGACAGAGTTTTAGTATTTTATGTATATACTAGATACCGGTACCTACAAATGCCACAGCCACCTCTGGTAAGCTGTGTGATATATGGGGTTCTTGTTTGCACTTTCGGTATTTTTTAAACCTCGTTTTGAAACAAGTGGCTGTTCTATCCTAATTATACTTGAGTCAACATCCTTGTAGCTGTTACACTAGTTTTTAATATCAAATCAATTAACTAATTACACTTACACAAAGTTAAACTAAAAAAAAAACTATAGTTATATGGCATCTAACAACATGAATCACTGCTTTTTTAATTAAACTTGGTAAAGTCACAGCTGACTGTAAATTTTGACTTGAATACCAAACCTACAATTTCTCGACCAAATAACACCTTACCCCACTACACTTGTGCACCTCCTTTGTAAACAACAACGCCCTTGGATTTGAAAATACACTTTGTACGTATGAAACCGGAATGGGAAATTCATTACCCGAATTACCAAATGGAAAAGGTATTTCGATCATTATACTGGAAAGATATTACTTTTATTTAAAAATAAGAAAGGTTCTCTGCTACCACATGGAAGTGGTTTCTTCTTTATCAGATGATAAAAGTAACTAATTTTTCACCAATTTTCAGTGATATTAGCGAAAAAAAGAGGGAAAAAATAACTTCAACGAGATTTGCTAATTATACACTTTTCACAAATCTATTGCCTACCATTCTTTCCACATGACCAAACCACCTCAAAACATGGCTCCGTCTTTTCACTAATGGTAACATTTTCAAAACTTCTTGGTATCTTGCTGTCAGATATGCGACAGAAACATTTAAACTCAACAGCAGCAACTTTTCTCATTCATTCACATTCAGCATCCATACTTCACTTCAGCAACAAAGAACTGAATCAACAATCACTTATACATTTCAGCTTTGTCTTCCGTAGGCTATCCATTTCTCTTCCAAATCTTTTGGAAGAGAATCCTATTCTGTTAATCATTTCGTTATCATCATACAAAGACACATTATATTTACTCCGAGAAATGTCTACACAGATCAGCCACTGCTTTTCTAATAACTGCCTTCATAACATTCAGTGCACGATCTTGTTGTAATTTCCCCACTATGCTCTTGATTTTTATATTTTTTTCCCTAGCCACAGCTTATCTTCCTAGTTGCCAAGTAAATCTGAATAGAGAATTTTGCAAACTCAATTAATCATTCAAATTTTTATACTTCCATGCAATAATATATATATATATATATATATATATATATATATATATATATATATATATATATATATATATATATATATATATATATATATATATATATATATATATATACACATATGTATGTATACATTTTTATAAATATTACTGCTGTTCGCCCTCGATGTATTTATGTGTAGTAATATTAATCAGATTGACCTCGACAGAGAACGTCTTTGTCCCGCAGGTAGGCCAGGCAATTCAAAAATAACAATCATAGCAGAGACAGATGGCATCCTCACATAGGCAGGGATAGGCTGTGTGGCATTAGGGACCTAAACCCCAGAGAGGGTTTTCACTCAATAATCTCTAGTAACGGTGGTCTTAAGCTGTCTTTCCCTTTACCCTATGCATTCGGCGATGTCTTTGTCAAGGTCGGATTGTCTGGGGTGTAGTGTACGATGCGGCCAGCCACCTTGTGGGAACCAGAGCGAGGTCAGAGAGATACACGCCTTGAGCGAGAGCACACGCCGTGTTTGGGACAGAACGGTGTCCTTTGTCCCCCTACCCCCTTTGTGTTCCTTTGTCTATATTAATTAGTGAATTGGGAAGACTGCTAGTATCAAGACTTCCGAGCGTCTGTTGTATGCGCAAACAACATCGGCATCCAAGGTAAGTCCGATTCTTGTTCAAGCTTCGTCAATTGACTAATAACTTCCTGTATTTCCAATTTTCCTTGTTCCATTCTCCCGCCACCACTTACTGTAGATGCTTTTATGAAGTCTAGATTAAGCCAAATTATTATATTGTTTAGCTTCATCCAAATTATTCCAGTAAGAGTAACTGGGAATTAGGGTAAGCAAGTTATTTTAATTCCTTATGCATTCTTTGTGTCTCGAACCCATTGTTTGGAAGAGCCATTGTGATTTTGGTGTTATCATATTAGCGAGTAAAGTGGACTGTGTCCGAAGTTTGGCAAAGATTAATTAATTTCATTAGTTAACTGCAATTCTTGTATTTTGTCGGGAATTTACCCCGCCTGGTGACCTTTAGTGTTAAACGACTGTCCTTGAGGTTAATTTGTAGCTCAACTGACAGGTTACGTGTGTCCTTGGCATGCAGGGCCATATAAAAATTACATAAATCAAGTATAAACTTATCAGCCAAGTCTCTCATAACAATATATATATATATATATATATATATATATATATATATATATATATATATATATATATATATATATATATATATATATATATATATATATATATATATATATATATATATATATATATATAGATATAGTGTCCATAAAGTTTTTACAATTTAAAACTATATTACAAAAGCCATTGATAAGATATCTTAATCAGATTTGTTCTATGTACTCAGCAGTTATCATAGTTTTTAATCACATTGCATTTGTGTATTCCAGGTATCCTGTTGATGAAAGAGGTACTGTTAAATGAACCCCTAAAAAATGGCTGCTCCTCCAGAAAAGGCACAATGTTTATCATGGTTTATTGAAACAAAATCGGACACACAGACTAAGCGAAACTACAGAACTAAGTATGGAAGAGATCCACCGTCATGTCCGTCAATTCGTGCATGGCACAAGAAATTTATGGAGACAGAGACAGTGTTGGATAAAGGGAGGAGTGGACGACCAAGAACATCTGAGGAAAACATCGGTCGTGTAAGACAAGCCTTTGATTGTTCTCCTACAAAGTCCATCCATAGTGCTGCCAGACACTTACAGCTACCACATTCAACAGTGCACAAAGTCCTACACAAGAACTTGCGATTGTACGCTTACAAAGCGCAACTCATACAAGCACTTGGTCCAAATGATAAACCGAGACGAAAAGAGTTTGCAGTTAGCATACTGGAATGAATTTCTGAGGATGAAACATTCCTCAACTGAGTTTGTTTTAATGATGAAGCAACCTTTCATGTTTCAGAGAAATTGAACATACATAATGTGAGAATCTGAGGATCAGAATATCCCCATGTGACTAGGAAACTTCACAAAGATTATCCAAAGGTGAATGTGTAGTGTGGGATCGCATTCAATCAAATCATTGGTTCATTTTTCTTCAACGAGACCTTGTGTGAGAGGTACTCCTCACAAGATTACCCCAACAAGCAGTAGTGGTCATGCCCAATGCCTCCACCATACCATTTGAGGAATTCCTGAAGTTGGTCGACGCAGTGCACACGGCCCACAAGACCAGTAAACCGACAATGAATCCAACAGCGACCCAGCGGGACCAGCCACCCCCATCCACAAATGATACTTCCCCAAGCAATTCATCAAGGGAAAGACCAGACAGAAGAAAGATGAACCACCAGAGGGGATGTGCTACTTCCACTGGAGATTCAGGAAGAAACCCCGCAAATGTGACAAAGGCTGCCTGTTTTAAAAAAACATGCAAGAGGGTCACACTCCCGACCCATCTAACTAAATGTCAACAGTGAGCAGACTGGTTGCCTCGCAAGAGAAACTGTGCCTGCCCACTGCTGTCTTTCTTCCAGGTACGAACGTAGAAGCTCCACGTGCTTCTTCATCAGGGACGAAAGGTCTAACACAGAATTCTTTGTCAACACCGGAGCATGCAGGTCATTTGTGCTAGCCAGTCTGAACGAACGACTCAACCCCGTTCCACCTACCAACCTCCACGTATCCACCCCCAGCGGAGCACCACTCAAGATGTATGGGAGGCGGGATATGAATGTATCATTCAATGAAAAAGACTACAGTTGGACCTTCATCACGGCAGATGTGATGATAGCACTGTTAGGAGCAGACTTCCTAACAGCACACAACCTGCTGGTGATGTAGCATCAAAACAACTGACCCCAAAAACGACTCCGACGTCATCATGTCACCAGCCAAGCAGACAAACCACCACCACACTGTCACCTCAACAGCAGAGATGACAAATATGCCCCATGACAGCAGCCGCCCCACCACTGGAAATACGATAACTTCTACAAGACTACCAAGAAGTCTTCAAAGATGACCTGCAGCATGACTTAACCAAACCAGCAAAACACAATATCCAGCGCCATATAGAAACCGAAGGCCCCCGATCCACTCACGTTTCAGACGTTTAGTCCCCAAGAAGCTTGCCTACGCCAAACAAGTGTTCAAGGAGATGGAGAATGCGGGAATATGCCAAAAAGGCCCCAGCCCATGGGCATTCCCCCTCCACGTTACCAAAATCCGACGGAACATGGCGCCCATGCGGAGACTACCAGCAACTAAATGTCAAAACGAAGCCAGATAGGGACCCGTTGCCGAACATAGCAGACATAACCAACCAAATGAACAGAGCAAAGATCTTCACCAAAATAGACCTGCTGAAGGGATACTTCCAAGTTCCAGTAGCGAAGGAAGATACGAGTACAGAGAAATCCGTGATCATCAACCCCTTCGGCACCTACATGTTCAACTATAGCTGTTTCAGCCTTAATAACACAGGGGCAACCTTCCAAAGACTCATGGATGAACTACTTGGCAACCTTCCGATCTTCATGGTCTACGTTGACGATATCCTAATATTTAGCCCTAACCTCAAGCAGCATCTTAACGACGTCAAAAAAGTATTATAAATACTCAAAGAAAATGGATTAGTAGTAAGGGAAGACAAACGTGAATGGGCAAAGAAAATGGTGGAGTTCCTGGGACATCAAGTAAGCCCAGAGGGCATTAAACCCCTACCAGAAAAAGTAAAAGCAATCACCGACTTCCCAAAATCAACAACAATTAAAGGAACACAAGAATTTTCAGGATTAATCAACTCTTACCATAGATTCATCCCTAACATTGCTAAAATTATGAGCCCAATATATCAGTGCCTACAAGGAAAACAAAACAGTTAAATTGGTCAGAAAATCAGGATAATGCATTTCTTTTATCAAAACAAGCGTTAACCTCTGCAACCACATTTATTTTTCTTCTTCCCCATAGGTCCCTCACATTGACAACAGATGCAAGTTACACAGCGATGGGCGCCGTACTAGAGCAGGACACAGATGATGGTCATCGTCTGCTGGCGTTCTTCAGCAAGAAGCTAACGACAGCAGAACAGAAATACTCCACTTTCGACAGGGAACTTCCAGAAGTCTACAAACCTATCTACCACTCCCGCCACATGCTCGAGGGACGACAGTTCGTTGTGCAAACAGACCATCAACCCTTCGTGCATGCCTTCACAAAGTCAGCAGACATGGTCAGCATGGCAACAGCAGCACCTGTCAGCAATAGCTGAACACTCCTGCACCATCAAATATTTGAAGGGCTCAGCAAACACAGTGGCAGATGACTTATCAAGAAACTGCATCAACACCATCCAGCTCAGGATAGCCTATCCTGAAATAGTAGAAGCACAAAGAGACGACGCAGGCCTACAGTGACCACAGTTGGACAACCCCGCCCTGACCTGTCAATCAACAGTGGGGAGACCACCATCGCCTGCGAGATGAGTACCGGATGCCCTTGCCCCTACCTGCCAGAGGCCTCAGAAGAACAGCCTTCACACTCACCCACAACCTGCCCCACCCATCAGGCAGGCCAATCGCCAGAATCATGGCAGAGCGGTACATCTGGTGGGGAATGAAAAAGGACATTGAAAAACTGGATGAGAGAATGCATCCCGTGTCAGACTTCAAAAATCACACGACACATAGAGAGTGGAATAGGAGAGTTCCAAACAGCACACTGCTGACTAGCCCACATCCACTTCGACATAGTGGGACCCCTATCCACCTCTGAGGGGTACAGATACCTGTTCACCATCATCAACAGAAATACCAGGTGGCCAGAAGCAATACTGATACGGCAACAGATGGTGGAAAGCTGCACGAAAGCCCTCATTGGATGGGTCAGCAGGCACAGAGTCCCACAAATCATCATGAGCAACAGGGGAGCCAACTTCACGTCCACCCCCTGGAACATCCTTGCAGAAAGTTTAGGGACAAAGATAACTCACATGACAGCCTACAATCCAGAAGCTAACAGCATCATCAAAAGGCTACACCAGTCATTGAAAGCATCACTCAAGGCCAGATGTCATAGTGGGAGCTGGAGAAGGAGTAACTGTGGGTTTTACTGGGCCTAAGAACAACACCGCATGCAGCATTCAACATATCTCCAGCAGAAGTCCTATATGGCCAAGCACTAAAATTGCATTGCCAGCAGATGTCTTTCAAGATCAAATGAGCCCAACTTCCCAATCCGACAACCGAAAAGTCATACAACGGATACTGCGAGCCAACAAGACCTACCACATGACCAGAGAAGTGTATGTCCCCAGCAAGCTGCAAAATGCAAAATATGTGTTAATATGGTTAGATGCACACAGAGCCCCCTCTCCCCAGCCTACTTGGGACCATACCCTATCATCCAGAGACGACACAAGGCCTACCAGATGACAGTAGATGGCAGGACGACGTAGGCATCTATTGATCTCCTAAAACCAGTTTCCCTCCTGGAAACTGACCTACAACCATAGGTCTCTATGAGGCGGGGGGGGGGAGAGTCCTGTAGGGTCCCACGTGGACCCCACACACCATCATCTCGCTTCACTCACTAATCTCCTCACAATAATATCTCCATGTACAAAACATGCGGACACAAGAAACTCAGCATACGTCACGCATCTTTTATGCACATACCTTATTTCATATTATTGTCATATCAAATGTATTATTGTCACCATATGCATTACAATGTCAGCATTTCAGCCATATGTACCATAGCTTCAGTCATACCTAGTATATCAGTTTATATGTATATATTCATCTGTCAATAAAAACAAATGATTGTGATGTGACCTCTGATTTCATTTGCCTGGTATCAGGCACTACATTTCTGCTCACAAGTTATTGACCTGTCTGTTTGTTGCCTGAATAAATTAGTAAGTTTGTAGATGCTGACTCTTACTCATGCTTTCGTTACAACATCAATTACTGTAATATGTGGCACCATAACTATATGGACCTTCAACCAGCCATCAATTTCCACCAAGATGGTGCACCACCACATTGGTGATTGCATGTTCATTAATTACTAAATCAAACATTTCTAGACTGGTGGATTTGAAGGGATGGCCTAATTCCCTGGCCACCTCGTTCACCAGATATCACTCCCCTGGACTTCTTTCCATGGGGTTATGTTAAAGATATCGTGTATCGAACAAAGATATGGGACATCACTGATCTCAAGCAAAAGATCATTGATGTCATTGCCAGCATCGATGAGGCTATGCTACGGTGAACATGGCAAGAAATCGAGACATCAACTAATGGCGTATATATAGAGTTGCATTAAATCTCATACTGTAATAATTTCCACAATTCATCTGTTCATTTGCTTTTTGTACAGAGACTTTATGGACAATGTACATATATATATATATATATATATATATATATATATATATATATATATATATATATATATATATATATATATATATATATATATACATATATATATATATATATATATATATATATATATATATATATATATATATATATATATATATATATATATATATATATAAGTTCACCCTACCTTAGAGGACTTAGGATATGTTCAAATGAGTACCTGGATAAAGAATTTAACACGATCCGCCAACACCTAACGCAAATATCCACCACACATTATCGAGAGGGCTATTAACAAAGGAATAAAATATACTATAAAGGTCCCACAACAGACAAATAGATTTCAACAACAAAATAAAGCTTCCGTATGATGAAAACATCCAAAAGGCCTCCGAACAACTCAGGCCTAACAATCCTTCATTTTCCATTATCCCAAATCCATCAGGAGTTGTCGTTAACGTATACTTAAATAACAAAAGGGAAGAAGCCGGAGTTTACAAGATAGTAATTGTCAGGACATCTCGTAGGCGAGACATCACAAAGAATAACAGATCACGTTACGCTGGAGAGTTCGGGAATTTTCCTACATATCAGAAATACAGGGCAAAGTTGGTTTTCAAAAGTAGCTGTCCGTACAAAAGAAGGATGCTGGAATCTGCTATCATCAATCAAACCAACAATATGAACCTGTCAGGAGGACATTGAAATCGGATGACATCGACACCTTAATCCTCAAACCCCTTGTGAAGAAGATGACCCAAGAAACTAAAAACGCCAGATCCATTGCCAAACGGGAGCTAATGAGGCCAAAAACCACTAGGGAATTTGGTCATTCTCCTCCTTAAGAAACGCCACCTCCATAACATCACACCTTTATGTTTTTGTATATATGCTTTTTCCATATAAGTGAACAGGGGACTAGTGCCCGAAATATATGGTTTCAAAGTTTAAATAGTGTTTTATGGGCCTTCTTATATTCATATATATATATATATATATATATATATATATATATATATATATATATATATATATATATATATATATATATATATATATATATATATATATATATATATATATATATATATATATATATATATATATATATATATATATATATATATATATATATATATATATATATATTATGATATGTCTTATGATATGTATGTTTTCTGTAAATTAATGTTTTTGTAATTTTGATGTGTTCTCGCTTGTATTTGTCATGTGTTGCGTAGTAGTATTGTTTATTGAGCTACCAAGAGTCAGATCTTAAGAGGGTTAGTTGACTGGTGATAAGATACATTTTCCTGTTAGGCTCTTGTGTGCACAGCTGAATGTTTGTTCAGGTGTCAAGTGGGTGACCACAGGAAATCCTTTATGCGAGAGAGACCCTAAACCACTTTAGTTCTTAGCCACGTAAAATAAGTCTAATCCTTCGGGCCAGCCCTAGAAGAGCTGTTAATCAGCTCAGTGGTCTGGTAAAACTAAGGTATATTTGGTTGTCAGCTAAAGAGATGAGATGACAAGTTTGATAAGAGTGGCTAGTCTAAAAGTTTGTTGTTTGCACAAGTGTTAAGACAGGAAATCCTCTATTAACTAAAGAGATGTGGGATGACAGGTTCATATAAGCTGCCTGATCCAGAAGCCTTCTCTGTTTGGACAAGTGTGCCACAGAAAATCCCTGTCAATTACACAGATAAGAGGACAGGCCTATACAGCTCTTTGGAGCCGGGGGAAAAATATCTTGTTTATATTCCCTTCTCCAGAGGAAGAAACTCTGTTTATTCCTGTTCTCTCCCAGAGTGACCCATTTCCAAAGATGCCTAACTGGCAACACAGGTTTACTCTTATAGTAGAATTTTGGGAAGCTGATCAGTACAGACAGAGACTTGGTAGGGCTAGGTTGGTCTCTCTCTCTCTCTCTCTCTCTCTCTCTCTCTCTCTCTCTCTCTCTCTCTCTCTCTTCCCTACAGAAGACAGTAAAACTTATAGCATAAGTTTGGTGGTCACTGTTAAATAATATTTAATGTTTCCTTAGTTCAAATCTGAATTTTTTGGAAACTGTTAGTGTAACGGCGCCTCATATAAAAACTGTTTTGAGCTGCAGCAAGGGATTTACTAAAGTGTCCAGAAACTTGTATAAGGTAAAGTGGTTTTTACTTATTTTCACCATGGTGAAATAAAATAAAAAAGTCAGATAGATTTTGACTTAGTGAAATTACTGCTGATAAATCTTTTGTGCATTTTTTGTATGGTCTTGTTTTTGCATTTTTGTGTGTTCTTGATTTTGCATTTTTTGTGTGTTCTTGTGTTTGCAATTTCATAGTGTTACCCAAACTTTTGTGTTGGTGATTTAACATTTATTTACTTAACATTTTACATATGTTGATACTTGAACATTGCATACATGGTTTGATTTACAATTGTTAAGAATTCTTTTTCAAATCTTGAGTAAATCTTAACAGTTTGAATTTTGCTTAGTTAATGTAATTTCTTGATAAATTAAAGTTTTGTGAATTAATCTTGTTTAAGAATTAATTAAATCTTATATTGTTTTCAAGTAATGGTAAATTTTTTCAGATTGTGAATTCTAATTATAACTTTTGAAGTTAGAAATAAATTTTTGTATTTAAAGTTTTAAAAACACAGTGTTTCATTTTTGACCACCAGTGAATAGGGTTAATTGTGTATGCACAAGGTAAGTTATAGACATGTTATGTTCTCCTCCCATAAATGGAAGTGAATGAAGACCAGGGAAACAATTATAGTTGTTTGATGGGGTGGTTTTATCTAGTATATCTCAATACCTCACACATAACTTGATAAACTTAATTTGATTTTTCAAGTGATAAACAAGTTTTAATGGATTACTGTTACCTTTAGAGTGTTCAGTCGTAATTTTATTGTTATGAGGGTTCAGGTGTCTGGCTGAAGTGAGGTAAATTTTTGGATTTTGTGACTAGTTGCGTGATAACCAGGTACTTGGTCACTTCGTGACAATATATATATTGTCTGGCTGAAGTGAGGTAAATTTTTGATTTTTGTGACTAGTTGCGTGATAACCAGGTACTTTAATGACAATATATATATATATATATATATATATATATATATATATATATATATATATATATATATATATATATATATATATATATATTGTCACGAAGTGACCAAGTACCTGGTTATATCGCAACTAGTCACAAAATCCAAAAATTTACCTCACTTCAGCCAGACACCTGAACTCTCATAACAATAAAATTACGACTGAACACTCTAAAGGTAACAGTGATCCATTAAAACTTGCTTATCACTTGAAAAATCAAATTAAGTTTATCAAGTTATGTGTGAGGTATTGAGATATACTAGATAAAACCACCCCATCAAACAACTATAATGTATATATATATATATATATATATATATATATACATATGTACATATTCTATATATTCAAAACATTAAGCTGCAAATGCCATTTAATATCCAATACGCTCCACCTCAGAAGGTAGAGAGAACTGAATACTGAATGGCATTTTCAGATCAATGTCTGTGAATAAATAAATGTCACGGCGATGTGAGATATATCACTGTGTGTGTGTGTGTGTGTGTGTGTATATATGTATGTATATATATATATATATATATATATATATATATATATATATATATATATATATATATATAAAGACAAAATCCACGAAGGAAAGAGAAGCAACGGAGTGCTGCAAGGCCTTTTGACGTTAGTCCTTTACTTAGCTAAGTAGCTAAGTAAAGGGCTAACGTCGAAAGGCCTTGCAGCAGCACTCCGCTGTTTCTCTTTCCTTTGTAGATTTTGTCTATCTGTATTCATCACGTTCCATATTTTCGTGATTCAGTTATATATATATATATATATATATATATATATATATATATATATATATATATATATATATATATATATATATATATATATGTGTGTGTGTGTGTGTGTGTGTGTGAGTATGTATATACTGTATGTTTAAACTGTCTGATATTTCCCGGCACATAAAACATTAAGAATTTACATACTATATCATACCTGCATGTACCATATGCACGTGCATACGGGAGAGAGAAAGAGAGTCCATAACAATAAAACCGAAACTAAAAACCTTTCGGAAACTGACCGGCCAAGCAGACACTCGGAATCGACAGCCATGTTACCTGAGTCTGCCCACCCTCCCCATGAATGCATAATGAGAAAAGAGATTTCAATGGTGACCAAATGAGTGAATGGAAAGAACTCGATCAGACCACCTGCAGGAGGAAGGGGAAATAAAAAGAAAGACCGTGGGGGAGGGGGAACTTCCAAAAGGGCTAGTGGCCAACACTGCAAAGGATTAATATTACCACCAGTGAGTGGAAAACATGCTGACAGAGATGGAATATTTCCTTCATAATATTTCTTAAATTTCTGTCAGTGCCTTCCGATGCTCATTTCTCGAGTCATTTCAGTTATTTCCTTGGTCACGCCTTCCGTACTATATGAGAAAGCAAATGTTACCTTATACATATATATATATATATATATATATATATATATATATATATATATATATATATATATATATATATATATATATATATATATATATATATATATATATATATATATATATATATATATATATATATATATGTGTGTGTGTGTGTGTGTGTGTGTATAATTTATTTATATACATTAAGTATAAGCAAATTCAAATACAAGAAAGCAAAAAGAATAGTCTTCGATAGATTCTCTCTCTAAGACATCCATTGTTCGTTTCTACTTTTTTTTTTTAAATAGAATTCCATGAACAAAGGTCGGGAAATGACTAAGCTTGGACGTAAAGTTCGTGTCAAAACAAGTCAGTCTAGATTTATCAATCTTCAAGGCTAAAATAACTGAACTCGTTAGTAAAACTATTGAGAACAATTCACTTAACTATACCTGCAGAGATATTAGACCAGCGGAGAGGATATCCAGAGGCAAAAATGTTTTAAGTTTCTGAAAAGAACCTCCCAACCTAGATATGTGAACAAATTTTCATACACATATTGCACTCGAAGGCCACCAGTGGGTCTGCTCTGAAAAGTGGTAACCGTGGTATCTCTGAATCGTAATGGGACTCTTACAAGATTCATTATTGTTAACTGAAAGTCCAAAATTAAGGAAGCTTAAAAAGAAATGCGACATTTACAAATATACATTTGTCCTACTCCAACATAAGTATTCTGATTTACTTAAAAACATAAAATTCTCACCATATGTGTGAATGAGACACGTCTGCAAATGTAAGCGCGTCCTTTTTAAAAACAATGGAAAAACTAGTTGATCAAGACAACTGGAAAGCCAGTAGAGATAAGGAGTTAGGTAAACTTAACACTAAATGGTCCTACAAAAAGCCAAAACACTGCTTAAAGTCCGGTGACAGCCACAATCGGAAGCCTTTGAAATTACACGCGCATGGGCCGGAATGACCTGAGAGACGATTACAAGGCAAGAGAAAGGCTAGGCAAGAAAATGCCTGATGATCTTCAAGTGCTTTGCGAAAAATTCATTACATAAGATATTCGAAATTTTATCTAGGACTGAAAGGCAATGTGATGGTTACGCAATGAATATTAGAGAGGCCTAGTTATGAGAAAATAGAAAACTTTTTTTTTTTACTAAACAGTCATGAACCTGATCTAATCGGCTGAAGAATTTACTGAGGAATTAATACTTATGAACTGGCGTCGCGCCGACTATGGACATCGACTATGCTCATTAAGATTTGATCATTTTTATATACCTAATCATTATACGCTGCATAAAGATTGCTATTTATTCATTTACTCTTTATAATGACTTCAGCAATAAAAGGATCGTAACCTGCTTTGTTATATTAACAGACAATTAAACAAATTTAATTCCCCTTGCAGTACAAAGGTGGACAAGCGTGACACTTGGAGAAACAAAGCAAAAATTCCGACGCAACGAGAATAACTTAACCGTAACTTAATTATTCATTAAACCATCAAACTACGTTTATTATGGACAGCATAGTCATCACCCACATCCCCTCATCGGCCTCTCTGATAGACAAAAGAGAGAGAGAGAGAGAGAGAGAGAGAGAGAGAGAGAGATAAAAGAATGGCTCGTGGTTCCCTTCAACGCGGCATCTGCTCTGGCGAGGGATTATGTTCTCATAAAGAAGGTGATTACCGAAGAGGAACATCCGGGAACCTCCACCATGTTCAGTAGCGGTAAGTAATGAGTAATCTGACGGCGCGGCAACAGCGGCGGTAGGGTTAAAGTTGTAGCTAACCTTTTCATGCTCTCTCTCTCTCTCTCTCTCTCTCTCTCTCTCTCTCTCAAGCAAACTTACAGTCAGACGAAACCTCAGCATAACCATATTTTTTCTTCCCTCTCTATCACACTAACAATTTTATTCTCTCTCTCTCTCTCTCTCTCTCTCTCTCTCTCTCTCTCTCTCTCTCTCTCTCAAGCACAATTACAGTCCCGCGAAACCTGAGCATAACCATTTTTTTTCCTCCCTCTATATCACACACAATTTTATTCTCTCTCTCTCTCTCTCTCTCTCTCTCTCTCTCTCTCTCTCTCTCTCTCTCAAACCTTGAGGCACTCACTCACGAACCTTCTACCGGGCTCTTCCTCGCACAAACGGACATACATACACACGCTCACACCTAGCTATTTCTTTTCGATTCGAATCAAAGGAGAAGACAGAGGGGTTAATCCCCGTAGCTATAACGGCCCGGAATAAAAAGAGGTATTAAAAAAATATAACATAGGACGGGCAGTACAGAGACGTAAGAGAAAACAAAAGGGAAGGGATTTGTGAATAAGAGGGGGGGGGGGGTTATTGGGCTGAATAGGGGGGTGGAGGTGGGGGGAAATAAGGGTGTAGAGGTAAGTTAGGAAAAGAAGGAAAATGGACTCGAGAGACGATACAGTTGAGGTGACGTCTACATTATGAAAGTTGGGTTGCGGCAAAAATGGAGTAATACTAGTAGCAGCAGTAGTGGTAGTACGGTAAAACGTAACGGATAATAGAAGGCATTAAAAAACAGCAGTAGTGTGGCGAGGCGAAGCTTAGTGGATGACCGGAGATACAACAGAGCAGAAGTAGTAGCAGCAGCAGTGATACAGAGTTGAATGAATAACTTATTGAGGAAAAGGTACCTGTAGTATTCACTGTGAACTCTCTCTTTTGGGGACAAGACAGACGACCATCACCTTTTTTAAAACCTTAACAAAATGCTCACATAAAAAAAAGAATTGAGCGAAAAGGAATGCAACAATTAACGACATATAAGCATCTATGAAATACAAGTAGCTGCTAAACAGGTCGACAGGAATAATCACAAACAAGTTAAAAACAAAAACAGACTGAGGAAGAATAAGCCTACGGTACAGGGGCTTTGCCACACGTCCAGTTAAGGGAACATTGGTTATTCATAACCTTGAGTAAGGCAATTAAGTATGGCAGTCATGATGACCTAACTGCTGCCAGTAATGGCACAGATATTCGAAGCAATTAAACAAGCCATAAATTAAACCTACTCAACGAAAGTAATTAGACTGAACTAAACTGCATCACTGGCAACGGTCCAATAAAGATGGAATTTATACCAGAAGGAAAAACGAAGATATACTTTTAGTAGTAGTCGTATTGGCTGTCCTTTTTTTTAAGTTACACACGAATAATTCTTAAAGCAAAATATTTTTCGAACCCACGTCCAGTGAACGAAGCGTTTTTCACTGTAGCACTCATTATTATCGTTACAGGTTGCAAATAGAGCCACAAACTTGCAAAGTTAATTTCCACAGAACATAAGTCCACAAACCAAAACAAATGGGAAAAGGCAAGAAGTTTAATAAAATGGCAGAATCAATAAATAAACATATAGTACTTGATTACTGTAAGGAGAGAGGCATCCAATGGAATGACGTATGGCACTGGGAAGTGTGACATCACGTTTCTCGTTTGGAGAGTCGGTAGAGTTGTGGGCTAGCACTCGCTAGGCCCGGGTTCGAGTCTCCGGCCGGCTAATGAAGAATTAGAGGAATTTATTTCTGGTGATAGAAATTCATTTCTCGCTATAATGTGGTTCGGATTCCACAATAAGCTGTAGGTCCCGTTGCTAAGTAACCAACTGGTTCTTAGTCACGTAAAATAAGTCTAATCCTTCGGGCCAGCCCTAGGAGAGCTATTAATCAGCTCAGTGGTCTGGTAAAACTACGGTATACTTAACTTATCACGCCCCCTCCGCAAACAGTGAATGATGACAGTAAAATGCCTCGCACACACTCATTCTAAAGGTTTGTGCGCCACCCAAAGGCAATTGCAGAAGTTCCGCACCCAAATAGCCTATGAAAGATAACCAAGGCAGGATATTTTCAGACAGCGTTTTGAATCAAAATCATCATTGGTACGAAAAAGGAAACCACCACTCTAGCCACCAGATTTCTGGAGGCTGCAAAATTCTGTATGGGGGAGAAAGGTTCCAGCAATGGCAGACCACCAAATCTGAAGCATGTGACGTTTACACCACTATACAGAAAGCCTTACGTGAATAACCTTGTTTTCTAGGGGCATCCGATATGTTTTGCGAGTGGGGAGGAAAAAAAGTAGTTGCCTAGTTGAACAGTCAGAAAATCAACGACACTACAATCCATTTGAAAGGTATTGACTAGTTCTTTGTCAAATTCTTCTCCAATTAACTAAGAAAGTGTCTAAATTCAAGTTATTTATTCAGTGGTTTATAGATCAACCTTTTGGTAATCTTAGCACTGGAAGAATGGAAATTAGTCTACAACTGTTGCCATCAGAACTTATGCAACCCTTTGGAACAATGACTATTGCGGTAACTTTCGCTTATCTAAAATGAAAAATATCTAAAAACAATAAAATGTTAAAAAAAAGTACGAGAAGTGATGAGGATATCCCTTCACCCGTAACTGTCTTGTTTGTGAAGAAACAGCGCAATGTCCCTTGAACAAAGAGTAAATTGGGTGGGAAATGACTCGGACTGACAAATACCGGGATAGTCACGTCAACTAAAGGATTTTGTCTCATAGGGCATTTAAAAAGACCCATCCTTAGCCTGACTCATAAGTTTTTTCATCATTTGGTAACAAGTGCGTGGTAGCAGACTTACTAGCTCCAAAGATGAAGGATTTTAACTTCGTCCACATGAAATGGGGCTTAGTGATTTTTTTTTATTATTTTTTATTATTATTTTGATTTCTTTCGGCAACGATTCACTTCACTGAGACTTTCAGCAAAGGCTCCAGGAGTTCAACTGGGAGCTAATAAGCAAGTCGTAATTAAACTCAAGTCTCCTATCACGAGTTGACGGTAAAGGATTGTAATGGAAATGGTAATTTTTTCTGTTGTAATTCAGGGGAGACAGTTACAGAAGTAAAAATGACTATTGTTAACATTGAAACGACTCAGTTGCCCTAATATCAAAAAAAAAAAAAAACACGACAGCTTGAGCAGCGGACAACAGTATATCCGAATGATTCACTGAAGTAGAGAACTGTCTCTGTAAGTCATCGACACCAAACAGAAGAAATCATTATGAACCGTTTTGTCAACAGTTCTATTTGCAGCCATGATGAAAAGGATCGAAGGGAAGTGGTATAGCGGTTGAAAAGCTAAAATGACTTTAATGGAAGGCTTCGAAACTTGATGCTTCCATTATTTTTATTAAATAAAGACATCGTTAACTTCGAAAAGAGACTCCTACGAAAATGAAAAACAAAACAAAAAATCGGAGCACCATGTACTCTAGATGATGATAAAAGGAATAAGAAAGGTAGCCTTGTTACTGCAAAGTTTATAACAGTATTACTATACCCTTACTCAAGGAGTGATTGCTTTTACCAGTCGAAGAACCTCGCTCTTGCTGAAAAACGCCACATGTTAAGTTATAATTTATATTATTACCATGAAATGGCCATACGTGCAGTGCTAATGCAGGCTCTCTCTCTCTCTCTCTCTCTCTCTCTCTCTCTATATATATATATAT
>NC_089743.1:26968697-27133697 GCF_040412425.1 Macrobrachium rosenbergii | reverse complement strand
TAGTCAGCATAGTAATATCTGGATAAAAGAGACAGTCAGAACAGTAATGTTTGGATAAAAGGGACAGTCAGCACAGTAATTCATGGATAATTGGGACAGTCACTATGAGGAGGTGCAGGAAAATTTTTCTGAGTACTTCAGAGTTTTCCCAGGCAGTTGCCATGTTGGTCACCTAGTATATTGTATATATATATATATATATATATATATATGTATGTATGTATGTATGTATGTATATATATATACAGTATATATTTTTCTCTCCGTCTACATAAGGAACATGCACATGTACTCAGTGGTCATAACAAATCATACTTCACTCTATTTCCCCCTTCGCGCTTTGTGATCAAGACTCAACGAGGAGACTTTTAGTGAATTTACTCTGACGTAGGAGGAATTAAAGTCGCGATTACAGAAGCCTTACAGTGCTGTGACCGCTTCACAAACTTTAAAAAGGTTTTGTGATCCGCCTAACAGATTATTTTTTAAATTTCTTAACGGATGGAAGACCACCACGCTCTCGTAGAAATCACAGTATTCTTTAATCATGTACTGACAAAAGAGAATGAACATAATCACTATTTAATTCCCAGTTTGTTTTTGTAGAGAGATTCCTGAAGTCGAGTGTCACCGATGGGATATTAACTTTGTTCTCGTTTCACATACAGACTGCAAAGCCTTGTTTGCGATAAGCCTTTCACTTTGAAATCTTAACGAGTGAAGTCCGAACGTAATCTCAGTAGAGAATCCTCAGCATGCGAGCGCATACACGCATAAGCGCACACAAATACACATACACACACAAACACACACACTAAGAAGCTATATTTCTTCCGTTCATGAGACTAAAGCTCTGAGACAAATACGTTTTTTGAGAAGAAAGGATATGGAATTATAAAAATATACACATATCTGTGCGCAGTGCTCGTGATTCAACATTCCCTTCAAAATAATCTTAGAGTACTTTCTTATATACCAGAGTACTTTCTTATATACCGTAATGGTAATAATAATAACAAAATATGCCCCTTTGTTGCGTGATGTATCTTGATATACAAGTAAAAATACATATGAAACCCGTATAGGGTTTACGAGGACTACTGCTCTCATCATCAGAGGGGATGAAACCGAGTCAAAATATTTACAGAGACAAATGTTGTATCTCTGGATATTTGGGCAAATTGCTGCCATTCCTCCTTCTTTTGCAGGAAGAGAATGTTAATATGGATAGTGAAAAAATGGAAGCTCTCGATTCGTATAACTTTTTGTGCGTAAGTATAACTGGTGAATGCGGGATGACAGATGAAATTAATTAAATTAATCACCAAATGGGTAAAGCTAGAAGGTGCCAGGGTGTGTGCATAAGATTGTGAAAGTAATTCGATTGTCTACGGAAGCAAATGTAGGGATGTATGAAAGGATCATTGTGTCCGCTCTCCTCTGAAGAAGTAAAGAAATTGCGAATAAAAGAAAATTATTGACGTTACGCTGTTGAGATGAACTGTTTGCCAACCAGATGGTGTAAGACGAAGTGGAAAGATGAGAGATGGAGAGAAATGTAGAACTGGTACAAAGGTTGGTGTTTTGAAGGTTTTGGTCATCTGGAAAGGATGGACGCCGATAAGCTGGTGAGAAGTGAATATAATTTAGAAGTGTTAAGAGGGAGGTGAAAGGGTAGATCTAGAACAGATTGGATGAACTGCGTGCAAGGAACTGGAAAAAGTCTTACGGTCTAGGAAGCACAAAAGTGCGTAAAAGACGCAAATAGTGAAGCATGTGTAGGGGGGCTGAAAAGTGTGTAAACAGATCAAATGGTTATTTGGTTGAGAGAGAGAGAGAGAGAGAGAGAGAGAGAGAGAGAGAGAGAGAGAGAGAGAGAGACTTGATTTTGATATAAGAGTTAACAGAAGCTGGCAGAGTTCCCGACCTTGGAAAAAGTGTTTCACAGCTAAATTTGGATAAAAGAAGGAAAAAGAATCAGAGAGAGAGAGAGAGAGAGAGAGAGAGAGAGAGAGAGAGAGAGAGAGAGAGAGAGAGTGTGTTCCACGACTTTACTTTGATACAGGAGGATACAGTAGCTGGGAGAGAGTTCCCGAGCTTAATCATAAAAAAGGAATTGAACGTAAAAGGAAAAATGAGAGTCCACTACTTAACTTAAATAACAGAGGGAAACAGAAAATCTGAGAGAGAGAGAGAGAGAGAGAGAGAGAGAGAGAGAGAGAGAGAGAGAGAGAGAGAGAGAGAGAGTCTGATTATAATTAAAGTGGGAAACAGAAGCTAAAGGAGAAAGTTTCGCAGCTTACATTACATAAGAGGAAACACATGTTGGAAAAGAAAATACAACAGCTTAGTATGGGCAAAGGAGATCAACAGTACTGTGGGTTTATTACGATCTCGCTTTTCGAGATCAACAGGTTCTTTAAAATAAACAAGCAATTGGGCTGTAATGACTGACGAGAGGTGACAAACAAAGGAGGGAGGAGCAGAACAAAATCAAAAAGTTACCTTAAAATTAATTTATTTACAATTTAGTTATATACATATTTACAGTCGAGTCAGGTTCAAATTAGCTTATATACCAAAAAGTCAATTACAAAAAAAAAAAACATTACCAAAAATTGTTCTATAGGAAAATTTAACATTATCCAAAATACATCAGGATCAAAATTGAATAGTTACATGCAAAATAAAAGACCGCAGCAAAACATACTTAGTCAAAAAAAAAAAAAGAGTTTAAAAAAAAATCCAGTCATTTATAACAATTTAGCAGCAAAATTAAATAAATTAATAAACAGGCTACACCCATAAAAAAAAACAAGCAGCACAAAACATAATGCCAAAACTGTATAACTCTGGGTAGCATAACCAGACAAACTCAAGACAGTCGTCGAAACAGCCCCAAGCTGCTTAACAGGAACACTGCAGGACAATTCCGACAGAGCAGACACGACAACCATCTCGTCCTCAAGCACAGTGTTGACGTCCTCCTCCAGTACCGACGACCGCGACAGAGCCGACATGGCAACCATCTCGTCCTCCAATAAACGTACTGACGTCCTCCTCCATCTACGACCAAGACAGAGCCGACACGGCAACCATCTCGTCCTCAAGAAACTCTCTGCTGCTCTGCTCTGCTGCCAGGACCTGACTCGCAGGTACGGATACCTGCTGCTGCTACTCCAGCTGGCTCGCTGCTGCCCTGGACCATCGGTCGTTCTGCCGCCATCCATCAGACGTCAACTCGCCAGTAATTAAAAACAAACAAAAACAAAGGAGGCAACAATCCACTAAGGGAACAGTCGACAAACGATTGTTCCAAACAGGGTTACTGTGGATAAAAGAGAAATCAAGACTGGACAGGTGGTTGTGGTGGGGGGGGGGAGACATAAGTACCCAAATCCTAGAGATTACTAAAACTTACACTAGATCACAGAAGGAACTAGATGTGGGGAAAAATTAGGGTACTAACACTTATCCTACATAGAAGAGGAAACCAAGAACTAGGAGAGAGCAAGTGATCCACGGCTTACTCTGTATGAAAGAGATCAAGAGTACTACAGCTTATTCTGGGTAGAAAAGATAACCAGGTGCTGACAGAGATCAAGAATACCAAGGTCTACCTTGGATAAAAGAGTGAACCAGAAACTGGGAGAGAGGAAGAGTACTAGAGCTTATTCTGGAAGAAGAGGGAACCAGGTGCTGACAGAGATGAAGAATACCAAGGTCTACCTTGAAAACAAGTGTGAACCAGAAACCGAGAGAGATCAAGAGTACCAAGGTCTACCTTGTAAAAAAAAGTGAACCAGAAACTGGGAGAGGTGAAGAGTACCAAGGTCTACCTTGGATAAAGGAGTGAACCAGAAACTGGGAGAGATGAAGAGTACTAAAGCTTATTCTCGACTGAAGAGGGAACCAGGTGCTGAGAGGGATCAAGACTAACAAGGTATACCTTGGAAAATAGAGGGAACCAGAAACTGAATTATTAAGAGTACTACAGCTTACTCTGGATAAAACAGGGAACCAGGTATTGAGAGAGATCAAGAGTAACAAGGTCTACCTTGGAACAAAGAGGGAACAAGAAACTGGGAGAGTTAAGAGTAATACAGGTTATTCTGGATAAAAGTTGGACCCAGGTGCTGAGAAGGATCAGGAGTACCATGGTCTATCCTGAATAAAAGAGGGAACCAGAAAGTGGGAAAGATTAAGAGTACTACAGCTTATTCTGGATAAAACAAGGAACCAGGTTCTGAGAGTGATCCAAGGTCTACCCTGAATAAAAGAGGGAACCAGAATCTGGGAGAGATTAAGAGTAATGCAACTTATTCTGAATAAAAGACGGAACCAGAAGCTGAGAGGTCCATGAGTACCAAGGTCTACCTTGGAACAAAGAGGGATTCAGACACTGGGAGAGATTAAGGGTACTACATCTTATTCTGGATAAAATAGTGAACCAGGCAATAAGAGAGACTGAGAATGCCAAGGTCTACCTTGGAAAAAAGAGGGAACCAAAAGCTGGGAGAGGAATCGAGATGACCAAGGCCTACACTGGCTACGCGAGGGAGCCAAGGGCCGAAGCACCAGGCGCTGAGAGAGAGATCAAAAGTACCAAGGGCTACACCGGATAAAATGGGGAAATAAAAAAAACATTAAGTTGACAGCTTACTTTAGGTATAATAGGCAATGGCTGCCGTATTTTAATAAAAAATGTATTTAATCATAAACTGAGAAATTTACATTCTCTTTTACAGTAAGTAACAAACAACGGCAAAGCCTACTTCTCGACAAATAACTTGAATGCTTCTTTTTTAATTTAAACGCCTTTTTATGATAATTTCTTATTATTTTCATTACTTAGTTTTAAACTATCCTTAAAAACTTTAGCCTAATTATTAGCTGCGATCATCTTTTAAAATTACTGTTAACTGAGACTATCTACCAAAACCCCAAATAATGAATTCTTTGATATCCTTGCAGGACAATACCAGTACAATATTATTTTAGAGTGGCTCCTTGTAAATCTGTAATCCCATGAAGATATCTGTATGAATAAATTTCAACATTTATTTATATACCATAATTTCAAATTTTCCAGCCTTTACTAGTCTTTTTCATGAATATCTTTTTCCGTGGGCTTTCAGAAACCTTAAAATACATGTTACACACTACCTTCACAGTACCTGCCACGCTTATATTTGAAAAGCAATCATGGTTCCGAAGAGTAACAACAAACACAAAGAGAATTACTTTCCTCGCTAAAATGTTTCGGAAAACAATGATCATTTGGATGAAGCAATTATCGCCCCTGATGTCAGAGAGAGAGAGAGAGAGAGAGAGAGAGAGAGAGAGAAGAAAAAAAACTAATATTGAGTAAATAACTACCAGTAATCAATACAAGCAAGTTAATGTTCTCGTGTTTTTGCTTCGCTTTCATTTTTTAAAATAAAAGAATGACGTAAATCTATTTTGGATAATTTCCAACGTTTTCTTATCCGATTACGGTTGGAAATACTGGCAGTTTCTTAGAACGAAGTTACTCTCTATGTCTCATGTCAAGGGATGTATATATACTGTGTGTGCGTGTGTGTATCATCTATGGAATTAGACCCATTCTTTTGCCTGTTTTATATTTGATCTCGGAAAAAGAAAAGATTTTTATATTCATCCGATGGGTCTCTGCATTAACATAAAATATACATACGTGTGTAGACTCTACATACATACATACATTTATATATGAACACAAAAAACAGACTTTAAAATGAGTGGCATTTCTCTTCTACCTATTTTTACAAGTAGAGAGAGAGAGAGAGAGAGAGAGAGAGAGAATGCACCCACATCTGTTCAAAAGTCATTTACATAAGGGGACGAGAGCTGTTTCGCTTATAATTACCTCAACCGCACTAACCACAACAGCGTTGGAGTGACTGAGAACGTGCGTATGAACCGGAGACTTGTCACACCATTTGAAAACACAACCAACGTCGCCCATATGACAAACATTTTTATCAATATAAAGTGCAAAATGATCAATTAGTTGGACAGAAGCGAAGCATATGTATAATAAAAATAGCTTTGGTTTACATGATTAAAGTAAAGGAAATGAATGTTATCCACAGAAAAAATATATAACTCATTCAAAAACAGGTTTTCTGTAAATATCTGTTATTAAGATAAAACCAGCAATTTCTGGTTTTCCGTCCACAAAGCGATAAATTCCTTTACAAGCAACAAACACAAAATGGTTGCATGGTTAGAAAAATTTTTTAATTGTTAAATATACGAACGAACCTGTTCAAGGTGATAACAGATTCCTTCATAATTTCAATCAACAACAAAAACATTAAGAAGCATGGTTACAAATCTGGCATTTAAGTCTGCCCTTATTATCCTTTTTTTGCCCATCAGGTTTTAATTTTTTCTCCTTTCATATCTTCTCAACTTATAAATACACAGTTACCTGGTGGTAGGTTCTATGTTGCCTAATTGGGAGCTCGTCAAAGGCAACAGATACACTTGTAACACAGTGTTACTGATTCGGATCTTGAGAACCATCTATGAAACCCTGAGAGGGATTTTCATGGGTTACCGGGAAGGTTAATGTTGGGTCAAATATCACAGTACTGGATTTTCAAGGAAGTACACACAAACACACTTACAAACATATATACAGTACATCAGTATATATATTGTATATATATATATATATATATATATATATATATATATATATATACAGTGTATATATATATTATATATATATATATATATATATATATATATATATATATATATATATATATATATATATACTGTATATATATAATGTGTGTGTGTCACAACTGATTCACGAAGAATAAAGGCAAAAACTTCGAAGAAGAGTGAAACAATGGAGTGGTTGCTAGGCCTTTCGACACAATGGTCCTTTACTAGCAGATTGATGAAAAATATAAAAGTAAGGATACAAGAGAGCTCGTATAATTGACAGATGACATGCAGATATCCCTGGGGATGGGGATTATAAGGAACAGATGCACCTGCAATCCAAACAGCTGAAGAATTAGTGGACCTACCAAAACAAAGGTAAATCTTTGAGAGGTTTTACAGAGGATTAGGCCCAACTGGCTCAGAAGCAGGGAGGAGTCAAATTAAAGGATTATAAAGGGGAAGAGACTGACCACCAAAAATAAAACTTGGAATGAATAAGTTGATTACATATTTATAAAAGTGCAACACTTAATATATTCTCCTTTTGGTAAAAAATAAAAATTTTTTGCAAAATGAACATTTTTAAAAAATTAAATTCTTGAAAATACATATTTACTAGTGATTTTATCAGGTCATTCTTGAACATTTTACTAAATAGGGATCCAAATAATACATGCAGATGTTGAAATTACAGCTGGAAGTAAGCTGCATAACTGCAGATTCTAAAAGATTTTGTGAAGAGAAATCTTTCGATCTGGCAATCACCGAACTGTTAGTCCAATTGATCCTGTGAGAGGTTTCACTTAAATGAATAAATATTGCATTGGATGTTTGCCCAGTTTTGACAGAATAATTATGTTGCTTAATTCTCACTTCTAAATCTTTACTAGATTGACCTATATAAAAAGGAGAGCAGTCCAAGCATGGGATTTTATATATTATGTCTTTGCTTTCCTTAGGGCTATTTTTTATTAACATTCCATTTAGTGTGTTTTAGGGGTTTCTTTCTCCATGTTACTTTCACTATAAAACTTACTGGGGCTAGTATATGTGAAGGGTAACATAAACCTGTCCCTATTTTTCTTATGTATTCGATTTCTTGATCCAAATACTGGGGACTGACAATGCGCAATGCTTGCAAAGACAGAAGAAAAAATGGATATAGAAATGGACATAAGTTAAGTTGTTGGTTGGAAAACTTCGTAGGATTACAGATGGCCTAAGAAGGAGGCTGGAACAGAAAACTAAAAAATCTTATTGATACAGTGACTCGACTAATAGTGCATGTAATGATTGTGTTGTAAATTTGCCAGTAAACAAATAGGTGAAAATGTTGTGAGTGCACTCAGATATGGTTTATCCTTCTTTATATCGAACAGACGACCCTCTACTTTAACGATTGCGTCATCCCTATGTAAACTCGAAAAATATTGTGATTTTCTCAAAATCATGTTGACATAATTGAAGGTATTGTTTACGGAGCTGCCAATGTTAGTCATGAAAGTAATTTCCCTGCCCGTTATAAGAAAAGTTTGTCCGATCTTAAAAAAGACAATACAATCCACATCACAAAAGCTGGTAAGTCGAATAGTATTGTAATTTTAGATAAAGCTGACTACATATCATGTATGCAAGCCTTACTGGATGATGGTACAACTTACAAAAAACTAACAAAAAATCCCCTTGATCAAGTCATAAAAATTTCAATAAGCACAGTGAAAAAAAAATCCTTAAAGATAAAAAGAAACTAATAGGTTAGTTGTCAGTAAAATTTCCCTCGATGCCTTACTTGTACGGATTAATAAAAACGCACAAAGAAAATAATCCTATGCGGCCTATTATCAACACTGCTGGCTCACTATCATACAAACGACTTATTATCAGCACTGTTGGCTCGATATCATATAAACTCTCAAATATATTATCAAGCTCTTGTCCCCATTACCTGGAACTATCTCTGATTCTCACATATATAATTCACTAGATTTAGTTGATAAATTAAACAAAATAACTTTTTGCCCAACTGATAGATTTGTTAGTGTTGATGTTTGTTCTTTTTTTACTAAAGTCCCTATAGATTCTATTTTAGAGTATCTTAGTAACGTACTTATCCATCATGAATTACCTCTACCTGTAAGTCATATTATTTCACTCACTAGGTTATGCATTTGTGATTGTAAGTTTATATTCAATGGTGAATTCTACCAACAAATATTTGTTATGGCAATGGGCAACCCTTTATCCCCACTCATCTCAAACTTGTATATGGAATTTTTTGAAAAATATGTACCTAATATCATTTATACTCCTTTAAAATGGTATAGATATGTTGACGATGTTTTAGCTGTTTTGCCTGCTGGTATTGATGCAAATGATTTACTCTCTAATTTGAATAAACAGGTATCATCCATTAAATTTACTTTAGAATTAGAAAAAGCCAATTGCCTCCCTTTCTTAGATGTTTTAATACATAGAGAACCATTTCAATGAAAATTCAGTATTTATAGAAAACCAACCAACAACTTAACTTATGTCCATTTCTATTCAGGCCACCAATCAAAATATCCATTTTTCTTCTACGTTTTTACAAGCATTGCGCATTGTTAGTCCCCAGTATTTGCATCAAGAAATTGAATAAATAAGAAAAATAGGGACAGGTTTATGTTACCATTCACGTATACTAGATATTTGCTATAATAAAGCCCACAAAAAGTTCTGTAGTGAAAGTAACATGAAGAAAAAACCCCTAAGAACATTCTTAGCCTGCCTTATTTCAGTGGTTTGGAAACCATTAAATCATTATTAAAATCTGTTAATGTCAACCTGGTTTTTTCCTATGTTAAAATATTAAGAGGAACGTCAATAAAAAACAGCCCCAGGAAAAGCAACAACATAATATATAAAATTCCATGCTTGGACTGCTCTTCTTTTTATATAGGTCAATCTAGTCAAGATTTAGAAGTGAGAATTAAGCAACATAAGTATTCTGCCAAAACTGGGCAAACATCCAACACAATATTCATTCATTTAATTGAAAATGCTCACAGAGTCAATTGGACTGACAGTTCAGTGATTGCCAGATGGAAAAAATTTCTCTTCACAAAATCTTTTAGAATCTACAACTATACAGCTGACTTCCAGGTGTAATTTCAACCTTAGCCCTGGCATGTATTATTTGGACCCCTGTATTAGTAAACTGTTCAAGAATGACTAGAAAGATAAAAACATTAATTTAATTCCTAAATGGTTACCTTATATATATTTTCTATGTATTCGTATGTTTAATAGTTTTTTAAAATTTTCATTTTGCAAAAATTTTTATTGTCTACCAGCTTATTCACTCCAAGGGCATTTTTGGTGGTCAATCTCTTCCCTGTATAATCTTTAATTTGACTCCTCCCTGCATAAAATCTTGTCCTGCCCGAAACGAAGAGAAGCAGCCAGCCCTTCCTGCTTGTGATAAGAAGTCCATAAACCCTTCATGTTCGAGACGAGGTGAAGCAGCGAGCCTACATACAAGTGACGAAGAAAAGTAGTTCACCCTTCCTGCTTGTGTGGAGTAGTAGTCACTAAGCCCTTCCTGCCTGTGACAACGTGAAGTAGTCAGCCCTTCCTACCTGTGACAACGTGAAGTAGTCAGCCCTTCCTGCCTGTGACAACGTGAAGTATTCAGCCCTTCCTGCATGTGATGAGAAGTCCCTAGGCCCTCCATGTTCAAGACGAGGTGAAGCAGCGAGCCTATATACAAGTGACAAAGAAAAGTAGTCAGTCCTTCCTGCTTGTGTGGATGAGTAGTCGCTAAGCCCTTCCTGCCTATGACAACGTGAAGTAGTCAGCCCTTCCTGCCTGTGGCAAGGACGAGTCTTCAGCCCTTCCTGCCCTCCATTTGCACAATCTCTGGATTCTTGGAGAAACAGCATTTGCTGCCTCATCTTAAAGACATTCCTTCTGTGACGTCTTCAAGACCGAGGTCATTGTACTAGCAACATCTCTGCTGAGTTCCCAGCCGCCCTTCTGTGACGTCTTCAGGCCCGAGGTCATCGTGCCACCATTTAAGTATTAAGACTGCTCTTCCTTGCAACCTGTTCCCCCTATCTATAACTGCTTAGATTTGTTTTGTTTAGTGTTACGTGAGTGAGAGCAAAGGGAAAACGTCTCATTTTCTTTGTAAATGAGGTTGTGAATAAATGGTTGTAGTGTTGTGAGAGTTTCTTTTTATATTCATTTCCCATATTTCAATTGCTGGTGTTGAAACAAACTCCACCAAACTCTCTCTCTCTCTCTCTCTTTCTCTGTCTCAAGGTATCACTCAAACAATTTGGAGCAAAATCTATCTATAAAGTTTTTGACTATTGTTACCATGGCAGCGCCGGGTTGGTCAAACGTATGGTTAACCTGCAACAATAAGTCCCCTATAACATAAATTTTTTTATCAGAATTTACGTGAATTTTGATCAAAATTTATAATAATCATTAATATAATTGTTTATTACCTCGATAAAATCAACATTGAAAACCTATATCAACAATTTCTATAACAGACCATTCAGACTTCGGCCTACAGTTTCCCTCAGAAACGCCAGAGGAAACTGAAATGACTTCATTAACACGCATACGGAACCGAAAACAGTTGCAGCTCTCTTTACGGTGTCTAAAATTACCGTCGTGATAATAATTTAGTATTTATACAGCAATCGGTCACTGTAGCTTAATAAATTATGGATATTCTGAAGCTATTTGTCAAATTGAGAGCCTACCATCTTGGTTTCATGCGATAACTGTCGCATACCAGTCTTGAAAAAGAGGTGATAATCAGGCGACTGAATGGTCCCTGGTTAACTGAGGTTGTGCATATGCCCAAACCACACTTCATCCTGCAGGGGTTCCCAACGTTTTTAAGCTGATGAGCACCAGCTATTTTCTGGATAATTATGAGAGCACCACAATAATTTTATAGTTTGGGAATAACAAGCAGTCAAAATCTTAAGTGAAAGACTTAGTCTTCGTTTATTTATAGGTAAAAAAAATTTAAATTACTTGCACTGGAGATTCAAAAATTAATTTTTACTGCTTTTATGTTTATTCAAAGTTACTGGCATTCACCAATCAGGCATATTTTACTTAACTGTCATAGATATTATGGTACTTTAGCGGCACACAATGATTCACAGGTAAAATGTTTGCCTCTTAAGTCAGATTATATTGATATCTAAAAATGTAACTAAATGAGTTTTATTGTACGATAACAAACTAAAACATACGTTTGCTTATTATCAATTATATTCCGCATTACGTTAATCATGTGATACACGTGGAAAACTACAAAGAAAAAAAGAGAACAAATAAAATTCATAGGAAGCGTTATTTCCTGAACACTGATACACAAGCTAATTTTTCAAATCTTGGACATTATAAAAAATGACAATAATAATAAAACATATCCACCTCTCCACTAGTTTGTGGATTCAGTAAGAACCCTAATGCTGAACTGCTTTAGCTAGCTTTTCTATATTTGCCTCATCTGTGTTCGACAATGCAACTCGCAAGCAGTGTTATATATATAAAATGAAAAAGGCTGAAGGGTATTTTAAATTCGGCAGTCAGGCTTACGAAGAGTTGGTGCTCGTGAGCACGATTCTAACAACTTCGAAAGAGCACTGCCAGACCATCAGAGAGCACAGAGGTGCTCACGAGCACCAGGTTGGGAATACCTGCTGTATACCAACTGACATGTCTTTCATCAGCTGCAGTTGTTTTTTCGTTATTGCTGTGAAATCATACTGTTAAATTATGATCTGACTGAGAGAGAGAGAGAGTGGGAGCTAACGTTTGCACAGGCTTTCGTTGACGGTGAGGCAGTTCCTGTGTGATATTCGCATTTAAATGTGACTTGATACGATCACTGCCACAGCATTCTTTTGTTCATGGGGGGTGCACATAGTTTGTTAGAGGGTACCCTACATAGTCTGGAACGATTCATCCGATATTCATTTCCATGAGTGAAACTCTTCACTTATTAACCTTTCGATATACGTGAATTTCTGATTGCTGCGGAAGTCTGTATGACACTGTCACCTTTTCCCCATGCAGAGAGCCTTCTATAATGAATTCAAGACAGAATTATTAATCACAGGAAAGGAAAGCATTTTCAATTATCGTACACATGCTTTACACAACCAAACAATTCAAAGTAGATGTAGGAAAATTTCTCTGAGTCCTTCAAAGTTTTCCCGGGCAGAGTCGGGCTGGTCAGCTAGTATATATATATATATATATATATATATATATATATATATATATATATATATATATATATATATATATATATATATATATATATATATAAAGTGAATGTTTGTATGTTTGTCCGCTTTAGAAATCCGAACCGCTTGACAGACATCAAACACAGACAAACTGAATGAAAATTTTGTTATTCCCAATTCCGTCAGGTTTTCTTTCAAATGCTTTATGGGTTAATGGTTATTTTTCGCCTGATCTCTCCAGGTTTTCTTCCAGGGGCTGTCAGATGTATGATTAGCCTGAAACAATAAATCCCCTATAACAATTTGTTTATCAGAATTTATGTCAATTTTAATCATAATTTATGATAACTATTAATATAACTGTTAATTAACTCGATAAAATCAACACTGAAAGCCTATATCGGTCATTTCTATAAGCAGAGATCTGCTTTCTGTACTAACCACAGCCAAGAACGACTTCCCATCCGCGCACGCGTAGCTGTTGGCTAATCCTGACGTGCAAGATATATGGCATTTCTTTTTTTTTTTATTTGTTCAAATGCAAATTTCCTCATTAATTCTTCTTCGTTTTTACCTTCGGAATTCACTATAGCAACTGCTTTGTTACGTTGCGGTGACGTATTTCGTTATAAAGTCGGTTTAAATGAGGACTGAAATTAATTATCGAGTATTTTGGCAACACCACCACACATATTAACATTTCAACATCACGCAACCACCTCAACCAAACTATATCTCTCTCTCTCTCTCTCTCAAGGCATCACTCAAACAATTTGGAGAAAATCTCCCTATGAGGTTTTTAACTACTGCAAGTAAATTCATGCTTGCAATCTCTTTCTCTCTCTCTCTCATTTATAAATTCCCTTCATGAATGGGGTTAAACATCAAGTTATACAATAAAAAAAAAAAAGATTTGCCACTGCAAGTCAGTCATTTTCTCTCTCTCTCTCTCTCTCTCTCTCTCTCTCTCTCTCTCTCACCATTTTAATCTGATAAGAGCCTGGATATTGTTTATTTAAAGCAATGAATTCAAGACAGAATTATTAATCATAGGAAAGAAAAGCATTTTAAATGACAGTATACATACTTTACACGACAAAACATTTTAAATGAGATGCAGGAAAATTTTCTGAGTTCTTCAAAGTTTTCCTGGGCAGCACCAGGTTGGACAGCTAGTATAGATATATATATATATATATATATATATATATATATATATATATATATATATATATATATATATATATATATATATATATATGTATATATATATATATATATATATATATATATATATATATATATATATATATATATATATATATATACATATACATATATATATATATATGTTATAATGATTCATACACCACGACAATTTTATACTCACAAACATCAGGTTACAAATTCACTCAGCCTCTGAATAACATAACCAAAAGGGAAATCTATAAGTGACGAGTGATTCGTCACTAGGGAGACTCAAACTCCCGAATGGTTGAAAGTGGCAACTTTTCAGTGAAGGTCACCACTGGGCTACCAAGATTTACACACACACACACACATATATATATATTATATACAGTACATACATACATATATATATATATATATATATATATATATATATATATATATATATATATATTATCACACACCACAGAGAAGAAATGGAAAACGGTTGTAAATCCTGACCGGTGTCGGCTTTATTGCTAGCCAATTCCAAAGGACTGATACAAAGTGGTAGAAATTCAACATATATATGCTAGCAAGACAGTAGGTTGGGAACCACGCATTTGCTCCTGTCAAGTATGACTGTTTTCCACTAACATGTACAAAGATTCCATTGCTCACTGTGCATTTCTTACACATCTTACACACTGTTATAATCTTTTTTCCAATGTTTTTCCAGTTTGAATAAACTGGACACGAGCAACGATTCACCTCTTCTTTCATCCTGCTGCCATTCATAACATACAGTACTAAACACCTGCACAATTCAGATTTAAATGTTTCCATTCTTCCCCAATCCAAAGTGATATTCATTGCTCCAATTTCCTGTTTCAAATTCAGCCTTTCTGATGTTCACTTTCAGTTTTCTCCTATCAGAAACACTTTCGGATTTTTTCATCTGTCTCTGTAGTTTCTCTATTCTTTCACTAATTACCACTATTATCTGCTATGCATCAAACGCTTCAAATAATGTTCATTACCACTTCTCTTAACCAACATACTTGCTTTCATCCCACATTTTCTCATTCTTCTTTCCTCACTCACCCACGGGTGCAGACATGACACTACAAAATGTACCCTAGTTTGTGAACCAACAACTAAAATAGATTCTACTTTGGATGGCATAACGAGAATGGGTTTGGTGCCATGTCTGTTGAGGGGTAATTATTTGTTATACTTTAGTTGGTTTGAGTTCTTCTGTTAGTCTGGGTATGGTTTTGGCTCCGAATATTCTACTTTAGTTTCACCGCGAGGTCTTACCATCCTCTTTCATAAGATCCATCTGTGATTTCGGTTAGTGTCTTTACATTTACTACTACAGTATATATTCAGTGATTACCCCCAAATGAAAGTTATCTGTTTCCAAACAGGATCTTTTTATCTTCAGTTCCCCAGGTCGTAACTCTCTGTCACTGTCTATTAGTTCACCGTCTATCAGGCTCAGTTCTTGTTCGTCAGCTTCTGGAACCTTTTTCAGAGTTCCTCTTCACTGCTGGTTTTAAGCTGTTTATTACACTCCAAACAATCCAGCTCTCTCTCTCGTCTAAACAATCTTACATAAATTTCACTTTCAGAAAATATCCTCTACATCGATGCTTATTGGCTCTACAAACAGAGGTCCAGAGAGATACAGGTTTCTTAGGAGAGAGAGAGAGAGAGAGAGAGAGAGAGAGAGAGAGAGAGAGAGAGAGAGAGAGAGAGAGAGAGAGACAGAAAACAGAAACTGATAGAACACAATACAGGGGAGAGAGAGAGAGAGAGAGAGAGAGAGAGAGAGAGAGAGAGAGAGAGAGAGAGAGAGGAGCACGCCGTTCAGCCAGTCAATACCGCAATGCTTTCCATATAAACCACACCTTATTAGCAAATATTCCGTCATCGAGGTGCGAGATATTTTCCGAAAAGGGGGAAGAAGTAATTGCCATTGACAGGATGAATAAGAAGGATAAAAGAAATAATTAGCAAACAGAAGGGATGCGGAAGGGGGAACAGCGCCGAATCACTTCAGCTTATTGCTTTTTAATCGCTTCCCTTTCGACTCGAATTCAAATCAAGAAACGTCTCGATTCCGCGGATAATTTGACAAGGAGAAAATCGCAGATCTGCAATATCAAAATATTTTCTCGGATAATCAGAGACGATCACTCGACGCCAGCTTCCCTTCCTCCTCCCACACACACACACACACACACACACATCCCGGATGGACGGACATCTTATCTTCCATGACTGTCCCTCAACCCCGTTGATGCTCTATCCTTCTCAAAGTCTAAAGATTATGTTAGCTTTAAGACTTTGGACCTTCTTGCATTTTATGGCTATAGTTTTGACCATGTTACCAAACAATGCTGTCACAATATGCAATATGTACATTTCTTTTTTTTTTTTGCAGAAGTACATATATTCTACCGAATTTCTTTGGTCCCTGGGTCCCTAAAATATGACAGCTAACACCATGAGGCTGTACTTAAACCGACTAACATCCTGTTAATAACTATAGGCTACTTGGCCATTTAAAATAGCTTTTGAAAACCTGAAATTTCCCCAATAAAATGTCATGACAGACACTGAAATTATAAGTTACAAGAAAACCTCAAAGTGTCAAGAGATGAAACTCGGAACCCAGAAACTCCAAAGCACCTTGGAACCATCTATATTCAAGTTCCAGGTGACTTCAGCAAAATGGCCATCCCATTTTCTTGTAGTGCAACTGGTGTCAGAAGTTTCCATCGCCCACTGCGCCAGGTGACTGCATTTTTAAATTAGATCAGAAACTCACAACAGGGCGAGTTGTTACATGTTTATTCTACACTTACAGGAATTTGTCCAAAATGACAAACTCTGTTAACTTATGACATCATGTGTTCAAAGAAAGAGAGGCAGAGAAATTGAAAAGAAGGTAGAATAAAGACTAAGAAACATAAACCCAGCCGAGCTCCGGTATCAAGCCTTGGCAAATCATCAAAAAGCTCGTGTCAATAAAAAAAAAAAGGGGGGGTGGGTTGAAAAACAACAGTTACACAGTACAGCGTCAGCGTTATTTTGAATACTTTAATAATCACTTGAAAACCAAAGACTGACAGATCAGCACCTCAACTGACTGACTGAATGAATGAATAAGGTATTGGTTTCATTGACCTAGGCCAAAAATCCATTCTATCCCCCTAATCTAAAAGCAGTTCAGAACATATAAGCGACGTAATAATCTAACGGAAGCACTATCACAGATTTCGAGGGAGTACAAATTAATTGGAACTACCTAATCATGAATGACTTTGTACCTTTCTGAGTATCTGTCTACGCATCAATACAGCATTTATATACTTTTTTCTTTCAGTTTGAAACCTTCAAATGGGCGTCCTTCACTTCACGAGTAACACTGTCATTTACTTTTTCTTACGTTGTTCTCCACATTATTCCAAAACACGCTAAATGAATCTGTTCTTGTAATAATAACCATCATAAAAGACTTGTTTGAAGAGCAACTATACTGATTCTTGTACAAAGCTCTTACTAGTAGATACCGTAGATCTTGAAGGAGCAAGTTAGCTTTCCGAATCTCAGCAAGCCATCTAGGATTAAGTTCGTAGCCCGATGTTGTCCACTACTTTAGCTGTAACCTATCATAGCCGACACACTACCAGGTATATAATTCACTAGGTAGGTAAACAGAGGTACAATAAGATTTAACGGTCTGTGACCAAAGAATTCCACTGCTTGTATGTTTTACGTATTATGCCCTAACTAACACCATCAAGCCATGTATAAAAATAGTTCCCGTTTCTAAATACCACTGTGCTATCAGTGCTTTGAAAACAAATTTAGAGAACAGTCACGACTACTGACGAAGAAGAAGAAGAAGGATATTATGTATCTGAACACTGCACGGACAAGCTAGAAAAAGTACATCCAATAACGTAGACGACGTTGACAACCAAATAACAAAAAAGAAAAGCTGACAACAGTAAATTGTTGCGTTGGTCTTAGTAGGGCTAAACTCTTTATATTCCGTAGGACGAAGACCCAAGAAAGGGGATATTGGGGGATTAAGAGAAAAAGAGAAACGAGTTAGAGCAGTACGTGTTTTTGGAAACAAAAGATGGTAGGATTGTCCAAATATTTAGGACACGAGCAGCAAAACCCTCATCTACAAAGGGAAGGCGGTAAAAGGTCAGGAGTAAAACAAAAAGCTGACCAGGAGAAAAGGGGAGGTTACGGAGTCAGCCAAGGTCCCCTCGAGAGGAGCCCTTGAGGAAAGGTGGAGGCAATGAAAGAGGGGAAGGGGGAAGGTGAGAGGGGAAAGGCGGAGAGGAAAAGACGTCCCTTAATTGGCGCCCAGCTGTCAAAAGAAAACCTAAAATGCATCAACAAACAATACAAGATTTCTATCTGCCCAGGGAATCTGCTCTGCTCTTTTTCTCAAACTTTTCTTCTGAGAAGCCAAAGAAGAATGGGGATTTTTGTTTCTTTCGGGTCTCCAATTATTCTTCCTTCGTGCATATTGACATCCGGAGTTCGACACATGAGCTTCGCGAAGAAATAATCATTACAGAAATAAAGCAGGTCTCACAAAGGCGAGTCTCACTTCACAACACGGAACACCAATCCATGTTTTTCACCGACTTAGTGCGACTAGAAATAAAATTAAGAATTTCCCAGGAAGTCACCAGAATCGACAGCAATATGTAATAGAGTTTAAGGAGTGGAAACAATACGATAATGATGGAGGCTTGAATTTAGACTGAATTTCCGCTGGTGTACGTAATACGTAATGGTCAAGTTAAGCTTTACATGTCATTACGGTGTCAAAAGATCATTGAAGGTGTCAACATCAATAACACTTTCTGAAGTTATCTACTATCATGTATTTGAGCTCTGGTTTATATGGTTTCGAATTCTGTTGGTGCATGTAGTCGAAATCAATATACATTATGTAACGGCACAAGATATATATATATATATATATATATAGTATATATATATATATATATATATATATATATATATATATATATATATATATATATATATATGTGTGTGTGTGTGTGTGTGTGTGTGTGTGTGTGGGTGTGTGTGTGTGTATACGGGTATCTACACTTAGCAACAATCCGTTCCCATAATAGGACGCAGATAAAGAATGAAAAAGACAGTCGCATGCACGATCATACCATAACTGCCGTATCAACGACATACCCTCGGTACATGTAAGTTCCACAACATCAGATGCTTCATTCACCTATAAAGAAGACTCCTCAACAGCAGGTCGATTCCTCCTAAAGACATACAACCACACTCACATATACAGTGAGCGCGCGCACACACATACACACAAACCTACCTTTCCTAGAAATCACGCCCCTTACGTTCCAAAACAATTCCATACATTAAGCATTTTATCGCGATTCCTCCCTCCTTCCTCGTACACATTTGGAGATATAAACATATTCAACAAACTTGTGGTGCTCCATTCTCTCCATGCAACCAACCACCTCAGAACTTCTTGATCCATCTTTTCACAGGTGATAAAACTTTTCCATATATATATGTGTGTGTGCATACACATACATAAATACACACACACACACACATATATATATATATATATATATATATATATATATATATGTATATATATATATATATATATATATATATATATATATATATATATATATATATATATATATATATATATATATATATATATATATATATATATATATACATGCGCTCGTGTGTGTTACAGACGAACTTCAAAGCCTTATGACGCAGAAGACTTCTTGTTTGCAAAATTTTCATCCCTGACTCAATAACCTCAGTCATTTTTTCTGAAACCACTAAGTTTTAAATTAAATTTTTATTTTAACAAAAAACACTAAAATTAAACTTATCCTTGATTCTAAAATCTGGAGAAAGCATAGCAATGATTGCTTTCCTGTTTTTCTGTAACCCAACCCAACCCGTTCCCTTCATGGAAGAGGAATTTGAACAAAAGAGCAAAATAATCAACAGCTTTCCACAATAAATGCAGCAATAATGAAAGCACAAGCACAGCTCACCCTTTTATGAAAAACATACTGGAAGTGTCGTCGGTAACAAAGAGCACGCAAAGGATGTCAGGGTATTAGGTTAATTAATCGTGACCAACCATTCAACCAACGCAATGATTCTCGTCAAAATATTCATACTCTTCGAATGACACATGCAAATGAACAGAGAGAGAGAGAGAGAGAGAGAGAGAGAGAGAGAGAGAGAGAGAGAGAGAGAGAGATGTAGTTTCAATCATTTTTAAGACTTATTTTGTAGAGAGATCAGTCCAGTTCAATTATGGTACTTTAAAATTACAATATGAGGAATAAAGCTTCGCTTACAATTAATAGACCGGGATCACATGATATATAGAAATTTGGTGGAAAATCTTGTCATGCCTAAACCACGCATCGCCGCTGGCATGATCATGATCTTATCAACGAAATGTTGTTTTCGTAAGTAACATGATTCCGCTGTCTTGAACTGGAAACAAAATCCCTTCAGCAGCTCACGTTTTGGTAAAGTGTCATAAGGAAAATGGAAAATAAGTGCCTTTTAAAATCCAGACAATGCATAAAAGTAAACAGATAAATGCTCTCGAAGAATTTTTTTAGATATACTGCCTATTATCGGAAGTCGATACATATCCTAATTATTGCCATCTTTGTAATCAACAATATATAACTTTCAATTATTATTATTACCATTCAGAAAATAAACCATATTCATAAGAAACAAGCCCACAGGGGCCACTGACCTGAAATTCAGGTTTCCAAACAATATGGTGTTTACTAGAAAGAAGCAACAGAAGGTAAAGGGAAATTCAGAAAGAAGAAATCACTTATTAAAAAAGAAAAAAAAAATTATCAAATTAAAATATGAATGGATAAAATTGCTAGTCAATTATCAAAATGTAAGGAGAACTGAATTAGGGTAGTCATGTCCTGATATTTTCTTCACTTTCATTTATTTTCTTCTCTTTTTCCCAGCCTTCATTAAAAGCAATCCCCTTTACCCCCAACCCCTATATACTAGCCAAATCTTCGCAGCTGGCCCCCTGGTCTACTGACGTCAATTTGACTCAACTTGGATGAGTAAATCGTTCGACACTTGCTGAGCTGATGAGGATGACCAGGGAAGGAGGGGAGTGCTGAAAATTGGGGAAAAGTTGCTGCAGTCAAGAAAGTGAAGGAAACATATATATATATATATATATATATATATATATATATATATATACATATATATATATATGTATATATGTATATATATGTATATATATATATACACACAGTATATATGTATATATATTATATATATATGTATATATATATATATATATATATATATATATATATATATATATATATATATATATATATATATATATATAATGAATATTTAACACATCACCGTGATTCATATACAAGCATTAAGCTACAAACGTCCTTTAATATCCAATTTCCTCTACCTCGGAAATAATAGACTTTCATATATGTTACCCGAAGGGAAATTTTTTTTTTAGTTGATAATAAGTTCGTCGTCTCGTGGGCGCGAACAACGGAAGACAAAAACTCAGGACTACAGTGACGCGCATACATACATACATACATACATACATACAAAGAAGGCTGTAGCATGGTGTCCACCCCAAACACACACTATGCCAGTCAACTCTATCTTACATGGCCTCTCGAGCCTCTTGGATAACAAAGCCCTTCCAAGCCAACATCTCGTTCACCCCATTAAACTTATACGCTCTTGGTCTCCCCCTCTTTCCTCCCAACACACTTCGCTATCCTATTATCTTTCATAGTTCCTCGTTGGACGAGTCCGTAGAGCTTTCGACTAGCACTCTGCTGGAACCGAGTTCGAGTCTCTGGCCGGCCGATAAAGAATTAGAGGAATTTATTTCTGGTGATAGAAATTCATTTCTCAGTATAATGTGGTTCGGATTCCACAATAAGCTGTAGGTCCCGTTGCTAGGTAACCAATTGGTTCTTAGCCAAGTAAAATAAGTCTAATCCTTGGGGCCAGCCCCTAAGAGAACTGTTAATCAGCTCAGTGGTCTGGTTAAACTAAGGTATACTTACGTATTATCTTTCGTGCTCTCCATGTTACCAGCCAACCTGAAAACACACTGATCCATCTTTTTACCTATATTTATCTTTAAATCTTTCTCTACGCAAATACACTAAGCGTGCAATGTATCTCATTTACTTTTAACTTTTCCTTGTCATTTGTGTTCAATATTCATACCTCATTCCTATAAAGAAAGTTGGCACAACAGTTCTTCCCTAAACCACTTGCAGAGATCCAGCTGCGTTCTTTGTTTCACCTTTTCTGTCACTCATGCTGCTCCTCCTGCCATCAGTCTTGACTTTTCCTCCCAAATTTCTGTACGAAACCACCACTTCCTTTTTTTCCCACCATTTATACTGCCTATCATTTTACCATCTTATTTGCTTTCGGTTTTCTTCATTGCCTTATTCTTGCTAGCATCACGCGCTACTTTCTTCTGTTACAAAAACTCTCAAGTTCTTTCGCGGTCTGCAGCTTCTCTTTAGTATCACCAAATAACATTGAATCATCTGCATACATCAAGCGAATCGCACCCCGTCCTCGTCTCACTTTCTTATTACACAACTTCAGATTTATATTTCTTGTCATTCAGTTCGCTCACGTCTCTCTCTCTTTTCTTTTCTATCCGTGCAGGCAGCTTATTCTATTAAGGCAGCAGCTCTCCATTTGTATTTTTTCTTCTGAGGTCCTTTTATCTTTGTATTTGCTTTCCTCTGATATAACTTATTTTTTCTCCTCATAATATTTGCTTTGATTCATCCTGCATTTTCATCAGCTCAGATATTCTTATTTCTCTCCCTCTTTCTTCCTTATTACCATTTTCATTCCTGTTGCACAGTCTCCTGTGCCATGCAACGGCATCTCAAACAATTTGCTCTGTTCTTCGCTAATGCCCTTACTTCTTAATCCCACCATTTGCTCCTTTTATTCCTTCTTCCCACACTCTTCTACCTGAAAATACTCCCGTGAGCTCTCCTTACTCGTCATGAAATCCTTTCACTCCGCTTTCTTAAGCCTTGCCTATTTTTCATTCGTCTTCTCCGTTCAGGCTGGTCTCAGTTTATTCTTAATCATATGTACTTATCAAATCGAACCATTTCCAAGTTTTACTTTTGCCGCGACTAGATAATGATCAGAAATATCCCAAACCATGCCTCTTCTCTCCATTAACTCCATTATTGTTTACTATGCAGTAACAAAGAGCTTAACAAATTCTTTTCCTTTCTTTCTCATTCAGGAGTATTCTTATAAATATTCTTCTTGGGAAATCCCACAGGGAACTTTCGCAAGGTTCTCTTCACCCCTGTTTACTCTAAGCTTCCTGTATCTATAATCCCCACTCTCTACATCGCCTATCTTCACATTTCCCCACATGGGAGCACCGCCTGCAATGAGACTTGCATGGTGCACCCAATACAACACTCAAGGTTCTTGCAGTAGCCGTTCACGTTCAGAGCCCAGCTGCAATGCTTACTGCCTTTTACTTTTCATCTGCCCTATTTGGTCTCCTCCCACCTGGCTGTAAATCTTTTTTAACTTACCGTTGCTCCAATGTTCACTTTTCATTAATTTTCACTTTTCATTTAGGAAATGCACAGGTGCTGCTTAAAAATAAGACTCTGAGACCATAAATGTCTCAGGATCTTATTTTTAACCAGCACCTGTGCATTTCTTAAATGAAAAGTGACAATAAACGGTGTATTCTTAAGTAATTGAAATATGAAATACGATACACAAGACAAATCAAGGTGAAAAATTTGTTACCTATTGCGAACTGATACATAAAGCAAATGCCATTATTCAAAGATTCTGAAAGATAAAATTTTTACTATGTAATATGTTACATAGGTATAATATATGTGATGGAAATGCACAATAAAAATTGGTTTTTCGCATAAAATTCATGATTAATTCAAATTAATTCCAATGGAATATGTGACACAGATGAAGCAATCACAGGTACATGATGCCTCGCAGGTAATTTTACTGCAATCTGCAAATGAGGCAATACCAAAATGATCAGTGGAAAAAACCTGAAAAGAAAATCTACAGTAAAAAGATACACGATGACAAATAACATGTTTGGAATCAATCAAAGATAGGACCTAATGTATTTGAAAGAACCCTATGATGCTCCACCTGAGGCAACACTAATAAATGATACACGGTACCCTTGACGTGATATCTTTGAGGTAAATTCGAAATGATGAGACCCGAAACAATTCCACGAGGAAATGCAAGACATCCGAGACAATGCCTGGTTGGCGGAATTTGTGATCTGGCAAGAGCAAAGCCAACACCAATGGACATGAAGTGACGTCGCCATGAATTAACCATTGCATATACAGATGGGTCAAAAGGAAAAAGACACAGCTATTCGCAAAGTTAACGAATTCAGGAAAGGCTTCAAGGGGATACCAGTTCATCATTGTCAAACATATGCAGTAACACTCAAAACTGAAAAGGAATACTAAACTCTCTCTCTCTCTCTCTCTCTCTCTCTTTCTCTTTATATATATATATATATATATATATATATATATATATATATATATATATATATATATATATATATATATATATATATATATGTGTGTGTGTGTGTGTGTGATGTGATAAAAAATAATATATGTATGAATATATGTATATAATATATATATATATATATATATATATATATATATATATATATATATATATATATATATATATATATATATATATATATATATATATATATATATTTTATTAAGATCTCGCCTCTCGAGATCGACAGGTTCTTTAAATAAAAAAATCAATTGGGCTGAAATGACTGACGAGAGGTGACAAACAAAGGAAGGAGGAGCAGAACAAAACCAAAAAGTTACCTTAAAATTAATTTATTTACAAAGCGTTAAATACATAATATACAGTGAGTCAAGGTTCTGGGTGGCAAAAACAAAAAATGATCAACTAACAATAATAATATGTAAAACCAGTCGAAGAATAAAAAAATGATCAACTAACAATAACAATATGTAAAACCAGTCAAAGAATCAATAAACAAATCCACCCTGCAATAACAAAGCCATGAAAAATCATACAATCAGATACAAATTGAATAAACAATAATGACAAAATAGGCTGTTAAGGGCAATAACAATCTGTAAACAGAATCAATAGAAATAGGCAGCATAATACATAATTAAAATTAACACTGAAGCGGCATAATGATACACAGAGCAAAACGGGAACACTTCCTCAAACAATGAGGACAACAGTCCAATGCTGGACGATCAAGACAGAGCCGATACGACAACCACCTCGTCCTTGGAAACAATATGGACATCCTCCTCGAACGCTGGACGATCAAGACAGGGTTGATACAACCACCATCTCGTCCTCAGATACTCTCCGCTGCTCTGCTTGCCAAGACTCTGCCTCTCTGCCGCTCTGAACCTGACTGGTCGTTCTGCCCTCCAGAACCTGACTAACGAAGTCTGACGCCATCCAACAGACGCCAACTCGCCAGCAATTAAAAACAAACAAAAACAAAGGAGGCAACAATCCACCAAGGGAACAATCGGCAAACGATTGTTCCTATATATATATATATATATATATATATATATATATATATATATATATATATATATATATATATATATATATATATATATATATTAGCTGACCAATCTGGCGCTGCCCGGAAGAACTTTGAAGAACTCAGAAAAATTCTCCTTCGTCCCCTTTGAATTGTTTTGTCTTGTAAATTATGTGTACTATCACTGAAAATACTTTTCTTTCCTTTGATTAATAATTCTGTCTTGAATTCATTACTTTAAATAAATATGATATATGCATGTATAATGTTCTGGGACTTATCTGATTAAAATGGCGAAAGAGAGAGAGAGAGAGAGAGAGAGAGAGAGAGAGAGAGAGAGAGAGAGAGAGAGAGAGATTGACTAGCAATGGCAAACATTCTCGGGTTTTTTCTAGTATGACTTGGTGTTTAACCTCATTCATAAATGGAATTTATAAATGGAAAGATAGAGATAAAGAGAGAAAAAGAGATTGCAAGCATGAATTAACTTGCAATAGTTAAAAACCTCATAGAAAAATTCTGCTCCAGATTGTTTGAGTTGATGCCTTGAGAGAGAAAGAGGGGAAAGAGAGAGAACGTTCGGGAGAGCTAGTTTGGTGAAGTTGGTGTGCGGGGTGGTGGATTGCCTAACTGCACGATAATTAATTTCAGACCTCATTTAAACTGACATTATAAGGAATACGTCACTGTAACGTCACGAGGCAATCTCTATAGCGAATTCCGAAGGTAAAAACGAAGAAGAAACAAACGAATTAATGAGGAAATTCGCATTTCAATGAATAAAATAAAGGAAATATCGTACATGCTGATGTCGGTCTTAGCCAGCAGCTACTTAAGATACAGTGTCCGTTGGCTATATAAATATTAAATTATTATCACAATTGTAATTTTAGACACCGTAAAGAGAGCTGCAACTGTTTTCGGTTTCCTGTATGTGCTAACAAGTTTCCTCTGACGTTTCGAGGGAAAGTTTAGGCCGAAGTCTGAATGGTCTAATATACAAATTGTCGATATATGGTGATTTTTTAATGAGTTAAGTACTTAGATATAATGACGGTAATACCTCAAAGTACTTAAGAATTTGTATTTTATTAGCAAGGTATAATTAAGATGAACACTGGAAAAAATGTGGTATTTTCGTCGTGAGTAATTTTTTAATGAGGGGATAGTTTTATCACAGAAACATTTAGCCTGCTAATAAGCATGCACAGATGGTGATGGATTTGTCTCGTCTAGTCAATGAATTATTTCTTGATCTCCAAAGTTGTCCCCATAACTACGAAGTTTTTTTTGTGGATTAAGTAGTTATATATGACGATGGTAATACCACGGGGTACTTAAAAGAATTTGTATTTTATTGGCAAGGTATGATTAAGGTACGTTTGGCTTAAAATGAACACTGAATAAAAGGTGGTAACTTCGTCGAGAGTAATTTTTAATGAGGGGGTATGTCTATCACAGAAGCATTTGGTCTATTACTTTTTCCGTCTTGGCGATTGTAAACCACATTTAAACCGATATAGGTTTTCAGTGTTGATTTTATTGGGGGTAATAAACAATTATATTAATAATTCTCATAAATTATGATAAAATTTCACGTAAATTCTGGTCAAAAATTGATGTTATAGGGGATTTGGATTTATTGTATAGGTTAATCATACGTCTGGCAGTGCCAGGAAAAAAAGGTGGTTTGTCAGGTGAAAAATGAGAATAAACCAAGAAAACTGAAGGAAAAGGTGACGTACAAACGAAAATTTAATTTGTTTTGTCTGTGTTTGTATGTCTGTCACGGGGTAGGGGCTTGATTTTGTCTTATCAACCTTTCTGTGTCTGTCAGGCGGTTTGGATTTATATGATGGACAAACAAATATACAAACTTTCATTTTTATATATATATATATATATATATATATATATATATATATATATATATATATATATATATATATATATATATATATATTATATAATATATATATGCATATGTATTTGAGTGACAAAATCATTTGAGTGTAAAAGAATTTATATTCCTTAAATACAATGCACATATTAATGTTTTCCCCGTGGAAGAGATGGCCCAAAACTACAAAGCGGTGGTCGCTGTCACATTCAACCTCCTCCCGCATAAAACAGAAAAGGCCAATTCCAGGAAGCGTGGTGAAAGGAAGTTGGTGAAACTTGAGAAGCAAAGACGAGAGAGAGGCAATAGCAAACTAAGGAGAATATAAAGTGGACACAGGAAAAACGTAATAAAAAAGGCGACTAAGATGCAGGGATAGATGGGGAGAGAAAATCTAAATCAACATAAATGAGAAGAGGAACGAAGGCAGGGGCGAAGAGAGAGAGAGAGAGAGAGAGAGAGAGAGAGAGAGAGAGAGAGAGAGAGAGAGAGAGAGAGCAAACAATATGATGTCAGGAGGACATACGTGAGAAAAGAAAAGTGAAAAAAATGCGTAAGGGGGAATATGAGTGTTGAATATCTCGTGGATTAGCACTACATACAATATATCTCTCTCTCTCTCTCTCTCTCTCTCTCTCTCTCTCTCTCTCTGTGAGTTGTTTTGCCCTCGCTCCGACTGTTTACTTATAATATATAGCTTTTATCTGCATTGCAAATCTACGTGCATTGGCGCATTTGTATGTGAGGATGCACGCCTCAAAGCACGCGTTTTCTGTCACAGGGGTCACTCCTGATTATGTATGAACACACACACACACATACTGCATGTGCTGGCCTTGTGCTCCTCTCGCCGAAGGCGTTATTGCATCAGATAATATTTTCTGAAGTGTATATCGAGCTGCATGCATAAATAATCTCTGTGTGTTCTCTTTACTGTTTATATAGGAAATATATAATTTTGAGAGAACTTCTAAAATAATTTATCAATACGGTATCATATGTGACTGAAGATATTGCCTTACGTTATCTCCCGTCTCACGCAAGCAAACCAAAACATATTAGGCCGGTTCTTTTAAACCCCTTTATGCCTCTATTGACCTAATCATTGCATATGTACCTGACAGTCAGTCGAATGTGGTGAGGCGAAGCCAGTGAGGAAAAGGGCAAGGTTGGTAAACTGATCCCAAAATGGTTCTACTTAAATACGAAATGGAGAGATAAGGTGAAGATGGGAGAGATAATGGTGAAGTCAAGTGAAATGGTGCCCAAGAAATAAGGACCTCTCCTTCTCCTCAAATCAGGTGATATTTATGACATTAAACTGAAAACATCTATACCTTTAAATTCTGATTGTTGCTGCTGGTTGGGTAGGACAGACCTGGTTAGGTTAGGAGGCACTACCATCACAACTGTTAGGCAATTAAAGGGGAAGGGGGGGGGGCGAGGTTGCACTCTTATGTAAGAACCGGTATCCTGTGTTAGGTTAAAGTTAGAGTTGGGAAGACTAGGTTAGGATGTATCACTGCAATTAGCCTACCAATTCTACACTGTGATTGTATCCTGAATTTTGCAATTTTGCGTCATTTTAATTTGTTTCACATAAAAATATGTTTTTCTTTATACATAAAGTACCTATTTTCCTCTTTAACGGCGCTACAGTATTTTGCTTATTTCGCTCATAGGTTTTTCTACCTTTTGAGAGTGAAACCAGAAAAATGCAGTTTTCAGTATTTAAGTGAACTGCACATCATCAATGAATGAAAACGGATCCTTTTCATTTTTGGAATTTTTTTTTATCATAGTTAGAAAAGATTAGATGTAGGCGTAAATCGAAAGATAAGAGAAGGGCTTATAAATGGAATGGAGCGTGACTGATGTTTATAGCTGATATGATGGTAACTGGTGATTTCAAAGAGATCCAACTAGTTGATGAAAGAGTATTAAAATATCTGCTAAATGATAAATCTGAAGTAAATGTTGGCAGGTATAAATGGCTGTGAGGAAAGACAGGAGCCAAGAAAATGGCCTGATGAAATGTCAGTATAAATGATGTAAGAATGGACGTGGTTGATCCTTTCATAAGGTGTTTGGGAGTTATTATAAAGAATAATGAAAGCAGAGGGAAATCATATTATAGATGAAGTCAGGATGGAAAACGGAATTCATCTTGGAAGAGACAGCGCCTTTAGAAGTTATCTGTGGCTAACGGATACCAGTAAAAGTAAAAATAAGGAAGCCATTAAGAGGGTAACATAATAATTGTTTGTGTGGTATATAGGAAATAATAGTAAAAGAGCATTCAGATATAGTGTAAGACGCTATTTGGAACGCGTGAAATTCATAGACAATCAGCTAAGGATATGCAAAGCTATCGGTTACAACTGTGTCCTTTTGACATGCGGGGTTGATTCCCAGGTAATGAATTACATTATTGTTTACCTTGTTCAGTCTGGAAGTCTTTAGGCATCAAATATATTAAAAACTCCAGTATAAACTAAGCCCGCTGATGCAGTCATAGTGTTTAATGAAACTGCTTTCTTAATGGTTGGACACACACACACACACACACACACACACATATATATATATATATATATATATATATATATATATATATATATATATATATGTATATGTATGTATGTGATATATATATATATGTATGTATATATATATATATATGTATGTATATATATATATATATATATATATATATATATATATATATGTCCGTCATGGGCACATTCGAAATTCAATTACTATTTAGGCACATTCGAAATTCAATTAATTTAACCTTGGGCATCTACCTACGATCCTGACCCAACTCTGAATATTGTCATCACTGGTGGATTATGCATCCCAAATACACTGTCTGTATCATAGCGTTGGAAAGTTAAGGCCAACGTTAAATTCTAATTAGGCCTGTGACCTCTAAGTGTGGCCTTGATCTCACGTGGCACCTCCGATTTTTTTAGTTGATAATCCATTCCAAAAAGCATGGCCAAGTTAAACTCCTGTTTGGCACTTGACCTCCAAGTATGGTCTTCACCTCATGATACACATCAGCTTCACGTTTAATTTTGTGAGCCAAAGTGAAACCTCTGTTTCATATAGTTCAGAAGATACGGTTTAGGAATTGAAACTATTTGAAAGTATCCACAAATTGAAACTATCCATAAACAAGGCAGTTATAAAGTTACTGTTGATGACGTCTTTTCATTTGGACTTGCAGTAAACAGTAGGGTGCTGCAGAGAAAGTTACGTTGCCTTCGCTGTCTGCCCTTCTCGTGGATTGCAATGAAAATAAAAAATTCGTTGGATATGGGCGAAAAGGTTTAGTTCAAATTAACATTAGAAACCTGACATACTCAGAATAAAGCAGACTACATTGCTTGAATCAGTAAAACACCACAATATTAACAACACTTGCTTAACAGAATGCATCATATATCTAGAGTGATGGGACTAAATCTAAGAAAACATAAATGATGACAAAGACTGCTTAAAGGGATGAAATGACACTAGATGGAGAAAGGGCTAAAGATAAGTTTTTCATATTTGGAAACAATGATATCCAATACAGGTTCTTTTGAGTTGGAAAATAGTGAATGACGAAAAAATGTCAATGAAACAATGAGCAAACGGGTTGAAAAAGGTTTGGAAACAACTACTGAAGTTGCAAACGAAAGTGAGATCATACGCATTGCTATACGATGTGAATCATGGCATGACAATGAAGCTATATCTAATATATTTTACCGATTTGATAATCAGGTTTAAAGAAGACTGCTGGCACTCAGAGGGCGGGATAGAGTAAGAAATGATACCATAAGGGAAATTACTGAAATCTATACGTAGATGACATATTGATTAAGAGGGAGATTGATAATGTCTTGGACACGTCCTTCTTACCATCCCGGGGAGAATAGTACGCGATAGTGTTAGCTGGGCTACTCTGGAAGACCCAGTCCTACTTCGATGAGAAGCGGAGATTCAAGGAAGTGAAAGCACAGGAAAGACATGAGTTTCGGAATTTCGTAAGAGGCCCTTTCGTCGCACAGTTTTGGCGGAAATGGTGGTGATGAATCTGCTATGTAACGTTACTGAAGCCAAGTGACAAAACTCAAGTAGCTTTGAACCAAAAACACCACTCGAACCTTATAACATTCACCAAGATCATCACACCATAATTCGACCAATAACAGTTCAGATTTCACAACGTAGCGCATAGCGCTGTCCGCTGGACAATTCTCCATAATAATATCTCCAGGGGATCAGCTGGATGACAACAGCAACAACACAAACAACGACAACGAGAGGAAATTATGGAGCAGAGGCCATGGTTTTCCGAAGGGGGAGTGGTAAACAGCAAGACAGGAAAGAAGAATGGAGGGACAAAAAGGAGGAAAGGAAGGATAAAACACAGGAAATAAAAGAGAGAGAGAGAGAGAGAGAGAGAGAGAGAGAGAGAGAGAGAGAAAACCTTCAAAAAAATTTGAAATATACATAAAGAGACAGGTGGTGAGAAAGGGGAGAGAAGAGGAGGGATAGATGGACACAGCAAAGGAAAATGAGGCAATATAAATATGAGAGAGAGAGAGAGAGAGAGAGAGAGAGAGAGAGAGAGAGAGAGAGAGAGAGAGAGGGCAAGTAATGAGGACAGGTGAGGGATTACTGGCAAGGGGAAAATTAATACGGCGCTAATGAGGGGCGCATTGATGAGGTGACTGAAGATGAGGGTGACAGAATGATGATGATGATGATGGCAGGAACAACCTTTGTGATGGTGATAATGTCAGGTATGATGATACGCAATTATGCAGATTTATAGAAAACCTACCCACATTACCTTACAACTACTACTACTACTACTACTACGAGAGAGAGAGAGAGAGAGAGAGAGAGAGAGAGAGAGAGAGAGAGAGAGAGAGAGAGAGAATTTCTCTCATATGCCAGACGAAAACGAAACTAGAGCCTTTACTCGTATTAGTAGGATCAAAGAAAGTTACCGCAAGCTAAAGGACAGAAACATTTACTAAGATGAAGAAAAGGAAGCTGCGGAGATAAAATAACTTCTTAGAGGCCATTTCGGGATTAACGCTCAATTCAGCTTATATGAAATGAATGTGCCTCCTACAGTGACATTTAATCATAAAAGGCTTGCATATAAATACCTTCATTAAATACCCTGATAACAAAAAGGGCGCCCAATGAGAATATATTTCAAAGAGACCAAACAACAAAAATACCCTCGAGTACCTTTCCAACAGCAAAGACTAAAACTCCCAAGGCAAGTTTCTTTGTATCGTAGGCGACATTCACAACAAAGCCACATTCTTTTGAGGAATCCAAATATCAAGTGCTCTAAGAGCACGTCAATGCTGTACGACTGATTAAAGAAAATACTAAGAGAAAGGAACGGATTAAAATCTATCAAAAAGATGAGTACACTTTCGAAAGAGAGCGAATCGAAGGGGAACAAAAGTGCAGCCGAGAGCTGGTGATTATCCACCTGAGAAGGTTCATCTAACTTTTTAACGGACGTAATATTCTCCAGCGGAGACTAACGGCTGCTGCTACATTGTAATTCCAGCGAAAGCCCGCGCGCTCCTGCTCTCATGTCGGATGGCACAATGAATAAAAGTTGAAAGGAGAAACACCATTTACAAAATCACTTCTCTCTTTGGTGTCTCCATTACTTTAATTTGTATTTACCTATTCATAAAGCCTATCGGATTTGAAAAGTAAATTATCATCGAACAATATTTCAATATATCTTGGAATTGTGAAAAGCAACTCCGGGAACGGCAATAAAACAGAAAACAATTGTTAAACTTACTTTACTGCCATGATAAAATATATTACAGAATTTAATATTAATATTAAAATTAATCTAATATTAAAGTTAATAATAATAATGATGTGTTCTGACGAAATTTAATAAATATACTAATACCCAATTTTTCTTGGAATTCAAATAAACACCAGTGGTAAAGAATAATTTTAACCATAAAACCTTGAAAGAGAGAGAGAGAGAGAGAGAGAGAGAGAGAGAGAGAGAGAGAGAGATTCTAACAACCCAATAATAAAAGTGACGGAAGGATTTACCAAAGCCCCTGTCGTTGGTCGGAAAATAATTCTATCACAATGAGACAAAAATGACAGAAATTTTTGGAGATATTTTTATCCTAAGTTTTGGTAATTCTGTTGCGAATAATTTCACAGAAAATAAAATGCACGATGTGATAAGAATTTTGTAAAATAGCGTCACTGTCATAATACTTAGCGAATTGCTGACATTTACATATTTGCATGGTAGGATATTGAACAAAGGATGCTTTACACACATGCATGCAGACACACACACATATAATCATATGTATAATATATATATATATATATATATATATATATATATATATATATATATATATATATATATATATATATATGGATATATGTGTGTGTGTATATATATATTCATCTTCTCCTTCCAAACAGCAGCGCTTAGTTGGTGCACAAATACAACATTTCATAAAGAATTTGGTGCAATATACAGTTTGCAAGGTCATAGGTTTCAATTTAATGATTTCCAGCAATCATTTTGTTCATGAATAAGTGAGATCAGGATGACCAATGTTTTTGGTCTAATACAAAAGCAATGGAAAATAATTTCACTTTTGGCATGATGACATCTCACAAGGCATCAAGTCTTTTATCAAACTGCATATGACATCAACATTAGACATTAGTAGCCATCTTTTAACCTGAGCAATGCCAGATGGACTCTTTATATATACATATACATATCTATATATATATATATATATATATATATATATATATATATATATATATATATATATATATATATATATGAAAGTGTGTTGATTTGTACAGGTATTTGGAATATACATAGGTATTTGGCAAATGATGGAAGGATAAAAATACGAGAGTTACAAAATAAGCAAAGGAGGGTAGACAGGGTGTAATCACAAGATTTGGGAAAGAAAATGAAGCCAATGTTGGATCATATAAAGAACTGCTATGCCAAATAAAGCGAAGTGTGGTTGTCGAATACTAATAAAAGGAAAATGTGGCTTGCAAGGTGTATTTCCTTTGTTAATATGTGGAGAATGAAGGACTAAAAGGGTGAAGAATGTGAAGAAATAAGGTGGCAGAAAAGATTAACGCTGATGAAAAGATGAATCAAAAGTACTAAAATGGTTTGGGCAAGTTGAGAGAATGGAGGAAGTTGGGCTGGTGAAGAAATCACAATCCAAAAGTATTTGGTTACAGGAGGAGAGGAAGACCTATGAAGCACTAAAGAGATGGAACGGAAAATTACTCTATAAGGTCCTTAATCTCGAGGGAGAGAGAGACCGTGGACAAGACACGCTGCTAACATGCCTTGATTCTTTCTTTCATTCCTCTCTTCAGCTGAAAACCCCTTCTGGACAGAGTCAACAGATTATAAACCCAAGAGGGTTCCAAAGTGAAATCAGCCTCGCAGAGAGAGGCAAGTTATAAGAAAAGGTGATAAATAAATATGTGAGAGTAGTAAATAAAACCGATATACCTGAATTCAGGAGAGGTCAGCTGAAAGCATGAATAAATTTGCTCCTCGCTTAAACATTCGGAAATCAGAACATTCTACAACTGCAGCAGCCAAACTGTCCACATTTTATTTGCAGCCCAGATGAAACTCCTAGCAAACTAAGTAGTAATGACATAATGTTTGCAGCAGCAGTCTGCTAGCGTTGCGAGCAAAAACAACTAGGTCAGGTAAAGAAGAGTGAAGGATGTTTGTCGTAGTATATTTTATGCAACAAATATAATGTACTCACTTTACATCTAAGCCACAAGTTAACATCAAGAGATGACAAATAAACTTGACTGATGACGTAACTCTATCCAAGAATCTGAAATGAGAGCCAGCACCTGAAGACCACACTGGAGAACAGTGTTCCAAACAAGGAAGAAGAAAAAAAAAAAAATTTAAACGTGCTTTTATTAAAATGCTCTAAAAGTAAAAGATAATTTTTTGAGACACACCAGGATTTTCTTACAATTAATCATGTCTATTAAAATAAAAGCGTGGACCCCAAAGCATGGAAAGAAACTCTACAAGAAATAAAAAAATATATTTCTTTTCTCGTAGCATTTCCTTCCATGTTTGGGGACCAAGTTTTTGTTTTTGTAGACATGATTAACTGTAAGAAAATCCTGATGTTTCAAAAAATTATTTTTTACTTTTTAGTGTATTTTAATAAAAGCATGTTTAAAAGACTTTTATATTTTTTATTTTATACTTTTTAGTTTTGAAAGAAGTTGTAACCGATTTATGATTGTACTTAACAAAATTCATATCCGTTTACGGGGGACGGGTGGAGAGGAGGAGTAGGAAGGTGAGAGGACGGCGAAATGGGAGGAAGTGGAAGGAGGGTGAAGGGGAAGGGGAAGGGGATGGGAAGGTGGCAGGGGATGGGGAGAGGAAGTGGACGTGATGGAAGAGGGAAGGGGAGGGAAATTGGAAGTGGAGGGGGATGGAAGAGGGAACAGGGAGGGAAGGGGAGGGGGACACAGCTAAATTAACACACGTGTTCCAGTAGGGGGAGGGTGAAGGGGAAGGGGAGGGAGTGGGGAGAGGGAGGTGAGAAGTGAAGGGTGAGGTGGAGGGGAAAGGGAGGGGAGGGGAAGGGAGGGGAGAGGAGTGGAGGGGAAGGGAAGGGTAAGGGGTAGGGTATGGTAGGGGAAGGGAATGGAAGGTGGAAGTGGAGGGGGATGGAAGAGGAAGGGAGGAGGAGAGGACACAACTAAATTAACACTTGATCGTGTGCTCCGGAAGGGGGAAGGGGAGGGGGTGTGAGGGGGATGGAAGAAGGAAGGGGAGGAGGAGGACACAGCTAAATTAACATTTGATCGCATGCTCCGCAAGGGGGATGGGGAGGGAAGGGGAAGAAGGAAGGGGAGAGGGAGGGAAGAGGGAAGGGAGGGGAGGGACAGCTAAATTAACACTTGATCATGTGCTCCAGAAGAGGGTGGGGAAGTGGGGGAGGAGGGGAGGGGAGGGGAGGGGAGGGGGGAAGTGGGAGGAGGGAAGGGGATGGAAGAGGGAAGGAGAGGGGAGGGGGAGTCCAGAGGAAGGGGAGGGGAGGGGAAGAGGGAAGGAGGGGAAGACACAGCTAAATTAACACTTGCTCGTGTGCTTCGGAAGGTGGAGTTGGGGAGGGAAAAGGGGATGGACAAGGGAATGGGGTGGGAGAGGGGATGGAAGAGGGAAGGGGAGGGGGAGGACAGCTAAATTAACATTTGATTGCAGCTTTGGGAGGGGGAGGAGAGGAGAATGGAAGAGGAAAGGGGAGGGGAGAACACAGCTAAACACTTGTGTGCTTGGGGAGGGGAAAGGGGAGTGGGAGGGGATAGGTGGGGAAGGGGAATGGGAGGAAAGAGGGAAGGGGAGGGGAGGACACAGCTAAATTAACACTTGACCATGTGCTGAGGAAGGGGGGGGGGAGGGAAGGGGGAATGGGAGGGGAGGACACAGTAAAATTGACACTTGTTCTGTGCTGGGGAGGAGGGAGGAGGAGGGGAAAGGGAAGGGAAGGGGAGGGTAGGACACAGCTAAGTTAACACTTTATCGTGTTTATATCAACTAAGCATACCTCAGCACCCTCATCAAGAGCACTCTGCGAGACTGTAGATCTTGACAAGAATGCATCACAAGTACCATGACCTTTATAAAGCCTAAACTGTAATGTTGGTAGCCGGCTATCTCCTACAAACCTACAAGGAATATTAGAGAGCAGATTTTCAAAAATCTAAATAAAAAAATAGGTAACTGAAAACTGGCCTATATTCTGAGAGTCATAAAGGCAGACTTGGTCCCTTAGGTAATGCAGCAATGTTTCCCTTTCTTCACACAGAAGGAAAGCTTGCATGTCCAAATAATATTCTGAAAAATTTAGTGATCTTAGGATCAATGAAATCATCAGTCTTTTCATAAAAAATGACAAAGATAACTGTTAGGGCCTATGCTGCCATAACTGTAAATGCCTAGAAGCAAAGTTTTGATTTCTCTCGACCAGGAGGCCATTGAACACAACTCAGGCTATAGAAAGCATGGCTTAGGGAATGCTAAAGCCTCACTGCACTATTTGATTACAGAGGCTTGAGCCATAAGTTCTGCCTTATGTTTAGGGCAATACACAGCAGTTCCATCAGCTCCTACAAAGGGAAGCATGTTGAATCAACTTCAAAGAGTGATGACTTATGGTCATCACAGCTAGAGAGCAAGAGCTCTTTCCCACCCTCAATATAGGGTATATCAGCTTTCTCATAGACAACCTGAGCTTTACTTCTAAGCTCAATAAAAAAATGCCAAAAAGGTTAAATAAATGGTTCCTCCATAAATGATAATTGTCTTGATTTTCATGGCAGGAAAGCTTATTATAGATATAATAATAAGAAATTTATGCTATCAATATTTTTGCACAGAGGATCCATCTCTCAGTCAGCAGCTAGAGAATGTAAAGTGTTCCATTCGTTTACAATATATATATATATATATATATATATATATATATATATATATATATATATATATATATATATATATATATATATATATATATATATATATATATATATATATATATATATATATATATATATATATATATATATATATATATATATATATTTCAACGAATGGAACTTCTTTCCAACAACCTCACCTGTTTTTACATCCGTAACGTAACTGAGAAAGAAATAAAATTAATTTCAACTGTTGTAATTACTAGAACTGTGGGTTTTCACTCGCCCCTTCATAAACTCTCCCCTTCGTTCCCAAAATGGTTAAGCCTTTAACCCTTCTCTCTGTTCAAATGACTGCCTAAGGCCTTGTTTCCAGGTGACCTTCATGCCTTCTTGGCGGTGTCAGACAACGGGCAAAGAAGCCAAAAGAGAAAGTTGGCGCTGCACCGCCGGGCCCTGGTAAACTCTCCATGAGGTCTGACTGGATGCCATGTGCTCGATATAGAAAACATGACGAAGACTGACCTTTTGCCCCGTCTATCTGGAGACCCAGGTGTAATCCCCGAGGTTATTAATAGATGATGCAACGGCAGTTGCGTGAGAGAAGCACTCAGAACTCCACCAAGGACCGATGTCCTTACCCTTGCCTGCCCCTTGAACCCTCCACGTGTTCGACACAGAGGTTTTAACCAGTATACTTTTGTAGTGGCATCCCCCCTTAATTCCCTCCTCCAACGCCAGTGGCCTATTGGACGAGGACATCGTCATCTTAACGAAGGTAATGTACTGGAATAAGGTTTCTTAGTCAGTCACAATTCCTGTTATTTCTCTGTCTGATTTAATTCCTCTTCAATTGTACGATCACCTTCAGTAATTTGTGTTGAGCATCCAGTGTTAACGTAATTATGCACTTAGTGTTCAACTGAGTTATTTGGCACCATCTGTGCATTCCCACAGTTCCCTTTGAGAGTCTTATTATTCTTGCAAGTAACCACCTTGCATATATTGCAGATAGGCCTCGGCTGTGGAACCATGTGCAGTGGCAGTATGCCACCCCTTCTACCTCCTCTGTGATGTTTCCTGTTATGAAGACATCATCGGTGTAGAATATTTGTCCTGTGTAGGATCCATTCATTTAGCAGGCCCTTATTATTACCTGGCCAGTAATTCGTCATACTTCTGATCTGTGTTTGTTATGTAAATATAATTAGTTAAGAGAACCCTTGAGTTTACGTAATCTTCCCTCACATGAAGAAGGCCTTAAGCCATAGTATTTCCCTTGCTTTGTTTGTCTACAAAGTTCCCCTAATATTGAGTCAGATGTGTAATAAATACAGCAGATTTCTTGATAATGTAAAGAACCCCCTGCGTTCTTCTGTTGCCGCCCAGAATCAAATAAGTATCCTAGGGACATTCGTAGCAACTGGCAACCTTGCCAGGATGCAATTGCTTTGCAATTATCAGCGGAACAGCAACTGCTAAGCTGGTCTGCATAATTAGAGTATTTTGTTTAGGTTTACGCTAGGTGCAAAAAGTGACTGCAACCAGTGTTAGGTAATTGATAAACCACGTGCATGCCAAATTAGTTCATGAGAAGAGAGATCATATTAACCATTCCACAAGATTTTTGTGCTATTGCATGTTAGCTGCATATTCTAAGAATAGGAAGCTAAGGAGCAACTCAAAGAGTTAATAGAATGGAATAGAGCCCCTATTCCTTTATCCACATGATAAGGATAATTTGAAAGTCCCAAATTCCCAGATAGGCACACTGTAGGCGACCACCAAGGCTTGACTCCAGCTATTTTTGCATCACTGGATTTATCCTCTCTCTCCCTCTCTCGCTTGATCGACAGGAAAAGCTAAGAAGTATTTAGGAATCTAAATTTCCACTCTCAAGACGAGAGAATAGTAATTCCGACCCAGAATCTTCAATTCCAAACCACGTGGCCCCATCCCTAACCGTCCGCCATCTTTAATTTTGAGTTTCACTGGGAATCCCATTGTTATAAAAAAAACGCAAGCACAGCACTCATATATAAATCCCTTTCTTTCACTCACTAATTTTTACCCATACGTCGTGCACCTTGCCGCATTTTTGAGGGTAAAAATTTTTATTCTTTCACTGAGTAGGATATTCCTCGGCGAGCCCATAGTATTCCTGTAAATTTATTTATTTGCAAATATATCAGTGAGAATTTCCATTCTCATTCATTACTGAGGGGAAGCCTCCAAGCATAGGAAAAGGGTTGCCCAGGCAAACACTAGACAAGTGGTTAAGAGTCCCTCCCCCCCCCACCTGACTCATTCATTGATGGCAGATGTCACAAGACCAGAGGTAAACATTAGAGTACTATTATTAGTTATGTGCGAGCTAAGATTTGTTTTGATAATGGAGAATAACCATTTCTTCCTTCCTCACGCATAACCTTCTGGCAGTCCGGACTGCCCCGTGCATTGGAGATTTTAATATTCGATAGGATCGATGTACTATTCTCATAATGCCACATTTAAAGTATCTGACAGCACAAGGAAAATTTCCATTACACACCATAAGTTTATAACCCTGTAAGCCTTTTTATTAGTTCTGCAGCGTCTCTCCGCAAAATAAAATATACATAAAGGCTTACGTTAGCTTGGGCTAAATTTTCGTTCATTAAGAACCCTTGAATCTTCCAGACACCCTGAAATTTGACTCTTATTCAGACATATTAATTTTTGTTCATAACGAACAACTGAGTCTCTTCAGACACCCTGAAATTTAAGTCTTTTCAGACATTAATTTTCGTTCATTACAAACAACTGAGTCTTTTCAGACAACTTGAATCTGTTCAGACACCTTGAATCTGTTCATTTCGAACAATATTAAGTCTCTTCAGACATATTGAACCTGTTCACTCGAACTGCCCTGAGTCTTTTCAGACACATTGATTTTCTAATGGGTCATGCCCACATAAGCGTTATCTCAAGATGTCTATGACATGCAGAGCCCAGCAAAATGAGGACTTCAAGTTCTACATGTCCCCTGGAAAGGACGTGGGACTGTCAGGACAAACCCTGAGGGATTAGGTCCAAGAGGGAGTAGACGATGCCAAGGCGGAGAGGCAGAAAGGCAGGAGAAAGAGAAAGAAAGAATAGCCCAGGAGAAACAAGAAGAGAAAGGAAGGCAGGAGAGTGAGAAAAAAGAATAGCCCGGGAGAAACGAGAAGAGGCAGAAAAGTTCAGTATACCTTTGTTTAACCAGACCACTGAGCTGATTCACAGCTCTCCTAGGGCTGGCCCGAAGGATTAGACTTATTTTATGTGGCAATTGGTTACCTAGCAACGGGACCTACAGCTTATTGTAGAATCCGAACCACATTATATCGAGAAATGAATTTCTATCACCAGAAATAAATTCCTCTAATTCTTCATTGGCCAGTCGGAGACTCGAACTCGGGCCTAGCAGAGTGCTAGCCGAGAACTCTACGAGGAACTGAGAAGCGGCAGAAAGACAGGAGAAGGAGAAAGAAAGAATAGTTCAGGAGAGACGAGAAGAGGCAGAAAGACAGGAGAATGAGAAAGAATAGCCTGGGAAAAATGAGAAGAGGCAGAAACAGAAGGAGAAAGAAAGAATAGCCCAGGAGAAGCGAGAAGAGGCAGAAAGACAGGAGGAGGAGAAAGAAAGGCAGGAGAGGGAGAGAGAAAGAGCTCATCAACTTGCAATGGCAGCTCACGACATGCGCAACACACCAACACCCTCTTCTCACTCAACCCTCAGCAGTGTAGGCACCCTCATAAGAAAATGGGACGAAGCCGAGCCCGAAGCTTGGCTCGACCATATTGAAAAGGTCCTGACGACCTATCAGCCCTCTACTGAAGAAGTGTCTCTGATCCTGCAAAAGCACCTTGAAGGGAAGGGTGTCATTGCATTCAATGCTCTCCCCCCGAGGATCAAGGAAATCTTGCCCTTGTCTGGCAAGCCATTGTAAAAGCTTTTGAAATAACTCCTGACCATTGGAGAAATATGCCCAAGGAATCAGGCCAAACCTGGTCTGAGTGGATCTTCAAAAAGACCCAGGCCCTAAAACGGTGGCTAGAATCTCTGAAAGCCACTAGTGTGGAGAATGTCCTTGAACTCTTCCAGCTCGAGGACTTCTTATTTTATGCCCCGCCAACTGTGCCACTCATGGCCTAAGACTCGGAGTGCTGTCGTTGGGCTGACATTTGGGCGCATCATCCCCATCTTAGTTCCCATGGACGAAAATTGTACCCTCCTCGCCTGCCTCAACCAACTCCCAGCAACCTCACAAGAATGGACACCCCCATAAGAAACCCGTGTGTGGGTATTGTATGAGAACAGGACACCCCACTGAACAGTGCCGCTTGAAGGCTGAGAATCAGGCGGAGGACCCCTCTACATCCTCAAACGGGACAACACACCAACGAGCCACACCTGGGTCGTGGACAAAAGGTAAAGGGCCTGCTCCCTCCAGTAGGACAGTGCCAGGTAAAGATTAAAGCTGGACTTATTGCCCCGCTTGCAAAGCCTATGGACACTCTGCCTAATGGGCAAAATTCCCTAATAATAATAAGTCAAGTATGCCCGCCCTTGCCTTGGCAGTCCCCGACCCAACATCCTTAGGTCCTCCAGCCCAGGGTCCCATATATGTGGCACCTCCCCGAGGCAGGTGCCCCGCCAGCCAGGTCAATGCATTTGATTATTCTGACACACAAATATCCCTCATAAGGGAAGACAGAGTTCCCCGTGGAGCTACCATTAACAGACATAAACCCGCCACGATTGAAGGTGTCAATCACTTTAAGATGATACCTCCTACTGTCAAGTTGAGGGTCACGAGACCTCACAGATCTGAAATCTGCGACCTCACAGCTGGAAGCTATTACATCCTCCTGGGACAGGATTTCCAGTCCCCATCTAAGTTAGAGCAATCCAGGGGTCCAAATCCCCCAAATCATTCATTTGGCATGAGTAAGCCTCAAACGCCTGCATTCGTTCCACTGCCAGTGCCACCTGAGTACGATGTGCAGTGGCCCCCTCCATCAAGATCGATTCCAGATCCCATTCCAGTGCCTGGCCGTGCCTCAGTGCCAGTGCCAGGGCCCCAAATAGATCCCCCAACAGGAGATCCCACACTTGATTCACAACCTCTGCCAGTGTCACTTGGGTGCACTGAGCAGTGCCATGCTCCGTCCGTCCCTAACGACGAGCAATTTCCACATCACATATTAGTGCATGACCCTGCCTTAGTGCCAGTGCCAGAGCACATCCCCAATCTCCTTTCCAGAGATCCCAGTCTGGGCTCCCTCTTTTCTCGCGGCTTGGCTCCGCTACCAATGCCGGTAAGAGAGACAGATCCTTCCAACCACAGTGGAAGCTCACCCAAAGGTGCAGCCTCGCAACCCGTGCCCAAGCTGGTCACTCTTACTTGCAAGGCTCTCATGCCCCCACGACCACTTCCTCTCTGTCTCAGTCCACCGCAGACACAACAGTGAGTAAGGATTCTGCCATGTCTCAAATGGCCGATGAACTCAAGGAACTTGACTTAAACCAGTCCTCAGCAAACTGTTGTTTCGTCCTGGCAAACTCTACAAAGGTTTGATCACCGTTTTCCTCAAATTGAAAACGTTATCTATAGGCCTCGGGAACTAACTCATACACCTTCAATATAATAGCCCTAACATTTTTGTAATCTGAGGCCAAATTTTCATCTAGGGTTACATAAACCTTCTGGGCTTTCCCAATAAATTTACTCTGTACCAACATGGTCCAGTGTTCCTCTAGCCACTGCAACCTGGCAGCCATCCTTTCAAAAGATACAAAGAACTCTGCCATATTTGGCTCTTGGAATGTGGGAACGAACTTCAAAGCCTGAACCAAATTGATTACTGGACCAACAATGACACCAGGGGAAGACAGTGAGGAAGAAGACAGGTTAGCCAACCATTTTTCTCTTTCGAATTACCTTTCTCTCTCTCTCTCATTTGCCCTAAATTTTTCCATTTCAAATTCTAAAGTCTGCAATCGAAATTGTTGCTCCAACAACTCTACTGTTACAGGAGATTTCACCTCCTTATCACCCTCCAGCTTTACAGACTTAATCCCTTCATAAATTGTCAACAACAATAAACCCTTTTTCATAGAGGGGTCAAATTCAATCTCCAAATAGTTAGCAACAGTATTCAACTCATCCTTATTTGGATTCGCTAACCTCTCTTGCCAGCCCTCACCACTAATTACATCCAAAATAGCAGCAGTCTCCATTTTGAACCAACAACTTCCAATACAAAATATAAAGAACCTAAATAGGTGTTAGACCTCTGCCAAGTACCCTCACGGTTAATACTGCACACTGAGAACACCCAAACAGGATAAAATTCCTGGCAAGGTCGCCAAATATGTCAGGACCCTTCTCTAAGGGCTATCATACATATACTAGACTTTACAGAAGAACAATGAATTTCAACAGGTGTTCTCCAAAGTTAAAGTCATGATAGGTGAGATAACAGTCAGTGTGCAAATATTAGCAGAGAGGGATACAAATACCAAAAGTCAAAATATTATAATATATTTACACACAATACAAATAGAAATGACTGTCGGAACCACAACAAATACATCAATATATGAATAACATTCACACAATAAACTATGAATACAATTATTTGTGCAAAACACCCTCACTATTAATTAAAGAAACCAAAAACATACGTCCTCAAAAATAAGGGGGTCCCGAAAGAAAGGAGAAAATAAGGGCCAGAATGAAGCCTAACAATTAACAAAACTAAGATGCCATAACAAATATAAAGTGGCCACTAAGAGTTTTAATCTCCACAAAGATCCTTATATGAGGAACTGCCTGTTGATCCAATGGGATGTAACGGAGTAAGGCAAGGCAGGAAGGGGTCCCCCACAACATTCCAAAGGCTGAAAGTGAATCAAAGAAGCAGGAAGGTATTCCCCACTATACTTTAAAGTCTACAGACCAAAAACCCGACCTCCACACGAAAGGTCCACGTTTCTCCTGCATCACCAAAATTAAGTAAAAAACTTATGCATTCGTACCTGTAAACAAGTGAAGGATGGGGTTAAGTTCGTGAAACACTCATTGCATTTTTGAGTTTTTGTCTTGGCATGATAAAAAAATAAACTTCTCCCTTTTCACAACTTCTACACCCTCCATGACCTACGCTGGATAGCTTCGTAACACACAATTCTTTTCTCTGCGGTACACTCAGGTATACTTTCCTTTCCTTGCTAATTCATTTTTATAACTTCCATTTGCCTATCTATTATTCTAAATTCACCAACAACTGATAATGTATATATAGTTGCATATTACTAATATCGTGTGTCAGTTTTTCTTTCCTTTTTCTGTTGTTTATTAAATTTTGTTTACATAAAAATATTCAACTGAATGAAAGCATATTGGGAAAGTTCATGATCTTTTGATCATTATAAATTAATAAAATAATAATAATAATAATAATAATAATAATAATAATAATAATAATAATAATAAAGAAGAAGAAGAAGAAGAAGAAGAAGAAGAAGAAGAAGAAGAAGAAGAAGAAGAAATCTAGCAACAACGTGGCAAAAGTACAATGCTATATTAAATACTGCAAATATACTCTCAACTGAAAATGTTAGAGGATCCTATTTGTCCAACATGATCAAGATCTTAGGATTCAAAAAAATTGAAGAGTAAATATTTTAATAAAAACAATTGCCTTCAAGATATGGAATACGAGGAAGATATTTTTATTTATAATAATAATGATCACAAAGGCGACTACTTGCTTTATTTTCTGTTGAATCTTCCAGAAAGATTAAGTTTGTAATCTTTCTTGGCAATCAGACATTTCCTGCCACAACAGGAAAGTCCTTAGGGAACGCTCTTCAAATAAATATGAATTATTTCTATTATGACTTTCATGTTGCTGTTTGAAAAAAACGAAGTCGGAACTAGGATTTATTCCCGTAGAAAACTAGAGCCGTCAATGCACCTCAAGCGGTGCACTGTACGCATTACTTAATGTTCTTTGCAGTGTCCCTTCGGCCCGTACCTGCAACCCCTTTCATTCCTTGTACTGTATCTCCGTTCACGGTCTCTTTCTTCATCTTACTTTCCACCCTCTCCTAACAATTGTTTCATAGTGCAACTGGGAGGGTTTCCTCATATTTTCCTTTCAACGTTGAATGAACCCATGTGTCCCACCGCTTGGCCTTTGACGTAAATGTTACATACCATTTCAGTTCTAATTTTAGACATTACGAGGTAAAACCTCCATTTAGGAAGTGAATTTTAACTCTGCTACTTTAACCTTGGGGAACTGAAATGTTTGCAGATTTTCTTACGAACTAACTATCTCGCATGACAAAGAACAATAACAGTAGTTCCTTATCATATCAAGCTATCTGATCACTTACCTGTCTTTCTTCATGTTAGATGCTTACATTTTTCACATGAAAAATTTTCATAGCGAAGAGTGAAAATTCTTTATGGTGAATATTCACATCTTTCTCTTTTTCTCCTAAGTCATTTTTCGTCATAATTTTATACAGTTTTACATTCGCGTTAATAATCATAGTGTAAAGTTTATAAACACTAGCTAACAACAGAATCAAGTTGGGGAACTGACACTATGAAACCAGCCTCATAACAGGATGGTTATAAATGGATAACAGGGGTGACGCTAAGCAGAGCTATATACCAGTCTCGGTATTTCCAACACACAATTAACATTTTCATGCAAAATATATGATAGTATTGTCGACATAAACGAAAAAATTGAGTTTACAGTTATCTGACCTATGAAGAGAAGGATGGCTAACAAAAGACAATCGTGACAAGAAAGGGACTCCCAAAGTAGTAAGAAAGAAATTGGTACAGAAAATTAATGGAGGCGATTGTTAACGACTCATTAAGACTTGGCATACTGAGGTAAGAACGAAATTGCCGTGGTAACCACACGAAAGCCACTGCTAAATAAACAATAAAAAGTGACTGTTTAAGAGACAAATAAAATAATGGAAACGCCACGGTTCCTCACTCCCTTCCTCTAACTTTCAAGCAAGAGGCATCTGTTTGCAAGGTGGTGGCTTCGGTGTGTGGGAGTCTGACCCCTGCTATCACTAGGGAGAGGATCAAATAAAAATTGGGAAGTGTTACACATCAGAACTGCAACAGAGGAAAAAACAATCTTAATGGAATGCGGAGGAAAGCTGCAAATGGGAGAGCTGTTGCAAAGGGCATTGACCATAGTCTAGCAACACAGTTGTGCATTGGTGCCATTGATACCCGAATGAAGGCATAATGAAAATATGATAACCGCAGAACTATTACTGATGAAACAAATAAAAAATTTCCTAGAAACGGCCTCCGCTAAACATAATGTCCTTTAGTTTTCCACACACACACACACACACACACACACACACACACATATATATATATATATATATATATATATATATATATATATATATATATATAAATAATTATATATATATATATATATATATATATATATATATATATATATATATATATATATATATAAATATACATATATATATATATATATATATATATATATATATATATATATATATATATATATATATATATATATATAAACTTTGTCACATACACCAGGACATTTTTATATTCTCAAACATTACACTACATGTGTCGTTTAATGATAAATTTACTCAACCCCGGATGAACACTGAAGAGGAATTTATAAGTGCCAAACAATCTATAATTTAGCTTGAAAGGTGCCAAGAGCCCAGCATGTACAGGTCTTTGTAATTGATTCTTCTGAGTAATCTAATTACATTTAATTAATTTAGATCCAGATTTTCTCTCATAAATCCGTCCATTACTTACAATATAATTCTACTTAAATTCATTCTCGTATAACATGTTGGTCCCCAGTCAGGTGCGTCATTGCCAAGGTAAGAACGTACAGATCAACAACACTCGTATCAATATATATATATATATATATATATATATATATATATATATATTATATATATATATATTCAACAATATTATATATATATATATATATATAAAATTACTCTTATCAATATATATATATATATATATATATATATATATATATATAACAATATATATCTTATCAATATATATATGTAAATATATATACAATATATCAATATATATATATATATATATATATATATATATATATATATATATATATATAATTCAACAACACTCTATATCAATAAATATATATATATATATATATATATATATATATATATATATATATATATATATATATATATATAATTCAAGCTCTTTAATGATTGTCAATACAAAGCCTAAGATCCATATGAAGAACCAAATGAAGAAATTCTCACGCCCTTGGCACGATTCGAACCTGCACTCAGCATATCAAAAAGAAGTAACTTTAACCACTTAAGTGCCACGGGCGTTAGAATGTCTTAATTTCGTTCTTCAATAGGATCTTAGGCTTCGCAGTGGCAAGAGTATCTAAAATGCGTGAAGAAATCGAAAAGTTAAGAGGGCAATATGGATATCCTGACTGGTTACGTCTTTTTTTTTTCTATGGTATCTTCCAGAGAACTGAACAGTTCTTTGAGAGGTTTCTTAGTTATAAAGACATAAAAAACCCAAGGCTTACTTCCAGGGTTTCAGTTTCCTTGAGGCAGTTGTGGATATATAAACCACGTGTCTGTGAATGTAAACATTCATAAATACATACACAAACACACACACATATATATAATATATATACATATACAGTATATATACATATGCATACATAAATACATACATACGTATATATATATATATATATATATATATATATATATATATATATATATATATATATATATATATATTTATATAAAAATGTGTGTGTGTAAATTTCCGTTATCTCCCAACACCTTGAAACCAAGCGGCATACCCATAACTTCAATAATGACCGCCATTTAAATGAATTTTCATTAAAAACATACGCATAAATGAGTATATGAATCTCATTCTTCCATCTTGAACACTAGGGTATGCACACACACACACACCTTTGCATAAGCTTTATTCGTCCACTCTACATGTATAAATAAAAGCGGAAAAGAGATATACAAAAGTATGAATAACCCTCTTCCGTTTATCACAAACAAAAGCAGACTCATGGACGTCCACATAAGCAACATTCATCTACTGTATGCACCAACGCACACACACACACAGGGCCCCAAAAGTCGACATCCACAGAGAGCATACTTGAGAATATTCATGCGAGCGGTCACTCGCTCCCCAGAAATCATTAAAGGCAAAGGCAAGACATACGGAGGCACCCCGCTGGGACAGAAAATGCCTCTGATGGCACAGCATTTTCACACTACGTTCGGGCAGTGGAAAAAATGGGAAAGCAATCAATGCACCATCTTGCAATTAAGATTTTCCATGCAGTAACCATTGCATCTAATTATGCATGCAATAATTACCCATAGTAGCTTTTTGGAAGTTACATTTATGAAACTATATTCTCTATTTATATAAACAGAGCCTTTATTATATATATATATATATATATATATATATATATATATATATATATATATACATATATATATATGTGTGTGTGTTTGTGTGTGTGTATGTTTGTGTATAAATAAATAAATAAATATGTATAAAATTATATATATAAACATACATACATATATAAATATTAATATATATATACAGTATATATATATGTATATATATATATATATATATATATATATATATATATATATATATATATATATATAACATTATTCTCAAGAGGAGGGTTTGATATCCCGTTAATTTCACTAAAATATATACATACAAATATACATATACAAACACATTTCAATTGCATACTTAATTACACATGATTTATTCCTTCAGTATCGTTGTAATCTGAAACAGATAAATCTACATCTAATAGAAGATGGTTTTATAAATAGGGGAAGGACAGGGAGGCAACTAGGTCAGCGGGAGGGGAGCACTGCAAGCGGGAGTTGACGCAAACCATATATTGTGCGAACCTTAGACGGGCAAACTCTATATGTGTTTTCTTGATGGCCATAATAATCGTTACATTGCATTGGTCGAAAACCCCACTGACTGAAGGCCCTACAAGTTACATGCACAGTAATAATGATTCTGTTGAGGGACTGTCGTGCTCGCTCGCTCGCTCTCTCTCTCACTCTCTCTCTTTCTCTCTCGTGAGGGGACATCAATTTCTCCTTTTTTCAATCTTTTTTGAGAGACCAGGGAACTGGTGTCGTCATCGGCGCCCGTGGTCGTCAGGGGTGGTTGTGTGCGAGAGAGTGGCTGGTGGATGTATGGACCCTAGATAGGGGAGAGGAGAAGGCTGGCGAGAAGGGTGTTGAAGTATTAACAGGATTGGGTCTTTAGAAGGGACAAGCACGAAATTTAGAGGGGAAGGAGCCATATTTAGAGTGGAGCCGAGCGATGTTTTGGGGTGGTAAGTGGCTGGCGAGAGGGGACCAACTTGCAAAAGGGTGTTAAGGCATTAGGAAGCTGAAAGCGAGAGTTAAGTGAGTGTTTCGGGAAGAGAGAGAGAGAGAGAGAGAGAGAGAGAGAGAGAGAGAGAGAGAGAGAGAGAGAGGGGCGCAAAGAGTGTTCCGGCTGATTTTGGGTACAAGGGGAAAGAAGAGAGGGCTCTCGCGAGGTGGTAATTGGGTGCTTAAATTACTGGCGATTTGGAAACACGAGATGAATTGTCGTATGCAAAAAGGGAATTATAACTCCTTATCTCCCCTTCTCCAACCCCTCCCCTCCCAGTAGCCCCATACATCTGACATATTCCTCTCCGCCAAACCCCTCCCCCCAAACCTCGCCTTCCCATTGCCTTTAACAACCTCTCTTTCTCTCTCAGCAACAACCCACTTGGAAGCCATGGAGCAAAACCACACACAACCAACGGGGAGAAAGAGCCATAGGAAGACCATGGCGTCAAATGAACACGGCCTGGAAGTGAAAATGAACACGTTCCGATGATAAAGAGTGTTTTGCTTTTGACTGCTCGATAGGCGCCATCTTTGTTCTCTTGGAGGGATGTTTATTCCGCTTGGATGCTCCTCGCTGCTGACTGTTTAATAACAGCGCTCGCTCTCTCTCTCTCTCTCTCTCTCTCTCTCTCTCTCTCTCTCTCTCTCTCGTGCCTGAACGTCAACATTAATTTCCTCTTTGTTCGCAGACACTCTGCTAATTAGCTTCGTCTTCTTTTTCATTCTCTAACGTTCCATTTATATAACATACAGACAAGCACACACATATATACATATTTACTTTAGTATACAGATTCATATACATATGTAAATGATCATGTAATATAAATATATCATATAATATATATATATATATATATATATATATATATATATATATATATATATATATATATATATATATATATGTTATATATATAATATATATAGATATGTATGTTGAGAGAGAGAGAGAGAGAGAGAGAGAGAGACTGTTCCGTAACAGAAATGAGGGTTATAAGTTTCAAAAATTTTTCAGCTATATATTTTATCAATGGTCTTTCTTTAACCATTTTAAAACTGAAAACTTCAGAATCATCTACATACCGTGGTGTTTTTAGACAGATAAGTCACTGATAACATATTGTATATCCACTGTACACATGCCGTCTAGAAAAACAGCAATATAAGAGAAGGTCGAGAAGGCAAGTCTCTAAAGCTCGGACAGAAGCCATTGGTGGTAGAGGGGGCTAGCCATTGGCCGGACAATGACAATAGTTATGAACGGCGAGTTTATTACCCTTAGACGATCTTTGTTACGCTCAGAAGTAAAAACCATAAGGATAAGTTAAGTATACCTTAGTTTAACCAGACCACTGAGCTGATTAACAGCTCTCCTAAGGCTGGCCCGAACGATTAGACTTATTTTACATGGCTAAGAACCAATTGGTTCCCTAGCAACGGGACCTACAGCTTATTAATAGTGGAATCCGAACCACATTATACCGAGAAATGTATTTCTATCACCAGAAATAAATTCCTCAGGCCTAGCAGAGTGCTAGTCGAGAACTCTACCGACTCATCCAACGAGGAACTGAACATAAGGATAAATACTGAGTTTCGCCGTTTAGAAATAAGGCCTAAATACACTACCTTATTTTTTCTCTTCCTGTCTAAATACATTTGCACACAAATTCGGAAACTAATAAAACCGATAGAATAAAAGGAAAGGAAAAAGCTTAAAGAAACCAAATATTGACACTTCTGCACCTTCTTTAATGCAACCAATATTGCTGCCGCCAACCCACCCTCGAGGTAAAAGAAAAAGGAAAAGAAAAAACATAGCGATGGTTAAGGGAATTATGAAACGATAAATCTTCCTTCGAAGGTTGGAGATAAAGAAATACAAGGACGAGAGAGTGACCACACGCGACGATATTCTTTTTAAATGCATAAGAACGAGCTACAACACACAAACCTGCTAATAAACAGAAGGAAAAACTTCATTTGATGAGAAGGCTAAGAGAGACCAGGCAAGTCTATCACAAGCAATGGAACTGTTGTTAGGTTAACTGAACACCTGTAGTTCACTTATCTCAATTAACATGAAACGTTCCCAGAACTTTGGACTGTTTATTATCGGGTAGGTGATATGGCCTGCTCTGTATATACTCCTAACTCTTTTTGAAATTGTATACTACTATTGTGCCCATATGGTTAAAAATGACGGTAATATACGAGAAGGGTAAGACAGCAAGTCCCAGCCCTAGAAACGTTACGTACTGTTCCCGAAACCTCCGACCTTCTTGCTTAAGGGCCAGTATCAAGAGGTTAGCCCCGGGTTAGACCATGGCTAGTCCAAACGGGGATATTGTGATATTTTCCTCTGTGTATTTCAAGGCAGATTCTTGCAGTCCTTCAAAAATCATTTCATTCATCTAGCTTTCTATTTTCACCACTTGCATGGTATTTGAATTTTGCTTTTTATACAACGGCCGATGGAACAGGCTTTTGGAAACAGGATAAAGAATTGCCTAAAAATAAAACTCGGACCTAACTTGTGCAGAGGCAATACCGATAGAGTAGATGGCTATATTTTTAGCAGAGAAGGGATAACAACACGGAAACTGAGTCCTTTAACATCCCTTCAGAATTAAAACATTCCGGAAAACCTTGATTTACTTTCCTCCTACATTTACTAACCCAAAACATGCGCCCTCCTACCACTCACCATTCGTTAGTTTAAAAAAGCAACCACTATACACTGCACAACATGCTCATATGTGCCGGAGAAATAGATGATCTGAAACAAAATTCACCCATTTCACTCTCATACTCTTCCTGTACACAGGAGCTTTCATTAATGGCGATGCTTCTTGAGTAGCTATCTTGAATTCATACATAATTTAATATGACGAAATATCTCACCTAACATTATTTCCGGCTAATTTCATTTTCATCGCCTTGAATTTCTTTTTTTTGCAAGCAAAGCAATGAAGCGGAGAGTTATTTACAATGAAATATTTGTAATAGACACTGCCCACGTATATTTAGAACTCTGTACAAAAAGGCTATCAGATACAATAAATATCGAAAACCAATAAAGCGAAGTAACAAATGGTAAAGTGCGTCTAATAACAATGGTATTAGGCAAATCAAGAAATGCGTCTACTGTCGGGAATGCGATAATATACATTATGATTAAGAAATCAAATCAATATATAAATATATGCAGATATATATATATATATGTATATATATATATATATATATATATATATATATATATATATATATATATATATATATATATATATATATATATATATATATATATATATATATATATATATATATATATATAGAGAGAGAGAGAGAGAGAGAGAGAGAGAGAGAGAGAGAGAGAGAGAGAGACATACTTTATATATTACTTATTCCAGTCTTCGAGGAAGTTTTGCCAGTAAATTGTGGAGGACACTTGTGCATTATTATTATTATTATTATTATTATTATTATTATTATTATTATTATTATTATTATTATTCAGATGAAGAACCCTATTCATATGGAACAAGCCAACAGGCATCAATTTCCACTGACTTAAAATTCAAGCTTCCAAAGAATAATGAGTTCATTTGAAAAAAGTAACAGAAGGTAATAGGAAATACACACAGAAGAGATCAGTCATTAGAAAAGAAAAAATAAATTAACAAATTAATAAATAAATGCGTTGCATCTTCTCTTGAACTTTGGGGTTCCGGTCATGGACTTGGTTCCAATTGCACAACATCCTCAGGGAGTCTGTCCCACATTCCAAAGGACCTCTGGGACAGATTTTCGACAGCGAGACACATTTACTGCACATTGCTGCTGCTGCTCAGCAAATCTTGTCGCTCTAGGCAGGAAAAGAGGCTCAGGGATCAATTGTGAATGTGAAGGATCTCTGTTAAAATGCACCTTATGAAAAACTGACAAACAAGAGACCATCCGTCGATGGCCCAAGTCATAACTTCTAATGTTAGGAAACAGAAACCTACCACCACGAACCACTTTATCTAATGTAGATAAATCTCTGGCAGAAGCAGACATCCACACCAAAGAACAGTATTCTAGTAAAGGAAGGACAAATGATATAAAACAGGTTTCAGTTATTTTACGCACAATACATAACTTCCGTGCGGCATTTACTGACACTCACTAGATGTTTCTCAAGAGTAAGATGTGAGTCAAAAGTTACACCAAGTATAATTAATGCTTCAGACTCATTCAGCAGAGTCCCATCCACCTGAAGGTGAGCATGGGGTGGAAAATCTGTACGAGATCAATAGTGTTTTCGTTATATTGTTCAGCTTCATACCCTCACCAACTACACTATTCATTAATCCGCTCCATGTCACGACTGAGGCTAAGGGCAGCTTCATTCCTCATAAGTAGAGACTATACTAACACACAAGTTTTGAATCATCGGCATACTGAACAATCTTGTTTTCTAGGCCAACAACCATATCACTTGTATACACTAAAAATAACAGCTGACCAACTACACTACCTGAGGAACTCCAAACACAGAAGGTCTTGTTCGCTAACAATTCCATCAACAGCAACTCGCTGCTGCTTACCTACCTGTAAGGATATCTTAAAAGTAATCCTAAAACATATCCACCCACTCCAAGTTTCTGAAGTTTTTTAAATAACAGCCTTGTGATTTACTAAATCGAAATCAGCACTAAAATCTATTTGAATTTTTCTACACTCAAACCCCTTATCAAGGTTCTCTTGCAAATGGCATGTTAAGTCTAAAGAGCATCGCAGGTATACAACTGCTTCCTATATGCATATAGACTGTCAGCTAACGTCCTTTAGGTACCACATACTTTCATAGTGGCTTAAAAGACAAATTTTTAGCAACTTTGGAGAGCACAGGGAGACTAGAGATTGGCCTGTAGTTACTGCAGTCTGCAGATATGCCATTCTTCAGAACAGGCACTGTACTACTAAGCTTGCGCTCATCAGCAGAGATACCATGTCGACATAAAAATCTAAAGTCTACTAATCTTGGGAGACAACAAGCAAGAAACACTTAAATGTGGGTTTCTGCATCCATACCATATTGATTTGATTTCTTAATCATAATGTATATTATTGCATTTCTCTCTATTCATGCACTTACCCCCTACTACATCGTTACTTCGCTTTAATGGTTTTCGTTATTTATTTTAACTGATTTCACTTTTACACGGTAGTTATTATACAGTATGCATTGATTTTATATATATATATATATATATATATATATATATATATATATATATATATATATATAGAGAGAGAGAGAGAGAGAGAGAGAGAGAGAGAGAGAGAGAGAGAGGAGGAGTTTCGCCAACCCTGGGCTTCACAACTCTACACTTGTTGCCTCTTTACCTCGTGATACATTCCATTAATATCCAAAGTCAAATGCATTCTTGGGGCAGTAAATTCCAGACAACTGCCACTATACCGAAGCAGGTACTAGACTACAGACTGACCGACCTGTACTACCTGAATGGGTAGCTAATGGTAAACGTTAATGGTGAATGTAAAGTGGCTGGTGTTGTATGTGTATTTATAGATGTATGTATGTATATATATACACATGCATATGCATTTACGTATTCACAAATATTAAGCGACAAATATCGTTTACTATTAAATTCACTCAACTAGTTGTAGCGCAACTGAAAAGTCGACGTTCCCCAACCATTAGGCAGTTCGAGTCCACCTGGTGACGGATCGCTTATACCACTGATAAATACTCCTCCGGTGCTTATTCCGAGGTTGGGAGAACTTGATATTAAACGACATATGTGCCTTAATGTTAGTGAGTTTAAAAAATGTCACGGTGTACGTGACAAAAATTCATATATATATATATATATATATATATATATATATATATATATATATATATATATATATATATATATATATATATATACTATATATATATATATATATATATATATATATATATATATATATATATATATATAAATTATATATATACATATAAATATAAATATGTACATATATATATATATATATACATATATATATATATATATATACAAAATATATATATATATATATATATATATATATATATATATATAATGTGTGTTTATGTGTAAGCGCATGTGTATGCCGCTCATATATGAGTTGGTCTATGTACAATTACACATGTATAAATACATACATACATATATATATATGTACACATATATAATATATATATATACATATACATACATACATACATACATATATATGACTATTTATCACATCACCGTGATTCATATACAATCAGAAAAGCTACAAACGTCCTTTAATATCAATTCACTCTGCCTCGGAAGTAATATATTTTCATATATGTTACCGAAGGAATTTTAGTTGATAATAAGTCCACCGTCCCGTGGGGTCGAACCAGCGACGGACGAGGAATCAGGACTACAGTGACACACTAACCATTCGGCCACAAGAGAGGGAATAAGTGAATACCATCTCCCATCAACCCACCCGTCGAACTCAGGTGTTTTGCGTTTGGGGCGATATCCACCCACCTCTGCCATGTTGACCGTGTAGTGCGTTTTGTCTTGCGTAGCCATAATATGACTATTTATCACATCACCGTGATTCATATACAATCAGAAAGCTACAAACGTCCTTTAATATCAATTCACTCTGCCTCGGAAGTAATATATTTTCATATATGTTACCGAAGGAATTTTAGTTGATAATAAGTCCACCGTCCCGTGAGGTCGAACCAGCGACGGACGAGGAATCAGGACTACAGTGACACACTAACCATTCGGCCACAAGAGAGGGTATAAGTGAATACCATCTCCCCATCACCCACCCGTCGAACTCAGGTGTTTTGCGTTTGGAGACGATATCCACCCACCTCTGCCATGTTGACCGTGTGAGTGCGTTTGTCGATGCGTAGCCATATTATGTGGCCGAATGGTTAGTGTGTCACTGTAGTCCTGATTCCTCGTCCGTCGCTGGTTCGACCCCACGGGACGGTGGACTTATTATCAACTAAAAATTCCCCTTCGGTAATATGAAAATATATTACTTCCGAGGCAGAGTGAATTGGATATTAAAGGACGTTTGTAGCTTTCTGATTGTATATGAATCACGGTGATGTGATAAATAGTCATAATATGGCTACATGCGACAAAGTTACTACGGTCAACATGGCAGAGGTGGGTGGATATCGTCTCCAAACGCAAAACACCTGAGTTCGACGGGTGGGTTGATGGAGATGGTATTCACTTATACCCTCTCTTGTGGCCGAATGGTTAGTGTGTCACTGTATCCTGATTCCTCGTCCGTTGCTGGTTCGGCATCGGACGGTGGACTTATTATTAACTAAAAATTCCCCTTCGGTAACATATATGAAAATATATTACTTCCGAGGCAGAGTGAATTGGATATTAAAGGACGTTTGTAGCTTTCTGATTGTATATGAATCACGGTGATGTGATAAATAGTCATAATATGGCTACGTGCGACAAACGCACTACACGGTCAACATGGCAGAGGTGGGTGGATATCGTCTCCAAACGCAAAACACCTGAGTTCGACGGGTGGGTTGATGGGAGATGGTATTCACTTATACCCTCTCTTGTGGCCGAATGGTTGTGTGTCACTGTAGTCCTGATTCCTCGTCCGTCGCTGGTTCGACCCCACGGGGCCGGTGGACTTATTATCAACTAAAAATTCCCCCTTGGTAACATATATGAAAATATATTACTTCCGAGGCAGAGTGAATTGGATATTAAAGGACGTTTGTAGCTTTCTGATTGTATATGAATCACGGTGATGTGATAAATAGTCATAATATGGCTACGTCGACAAGCGCACTACGGTCAACATGGCAGAGGTGGTGGATATCGTCTCCAAACGCAAAACACCTGAGTTCGACGGGTGGGTTGATGGGAGATGGTATTCACTTATACCCTCTCTTGTGGCCGAATGGTTAGTGTGTCACTGTAGTCCTGATTCCTCGTCCGTCGCTGGTTCGACCCCACAGGGCGGTGGACTTATTATCAACTAAAAATTCCCCCTTCGGTAACATATATGAAAATATATTACTTCGAGGCAGAGTGAATTGGATATTAAAGGACGTTTGTAGCTTTCTGATTGTATATGAATCACGGTGATGTGATAAATAGTCATAATATGGCTACGTCGACAACGCACTACACAGTCAACATGGCAGAGGTGGGTGGATATCGTCTCCAAACGCAAAACACCTGAGTTCGACGGGTGGGTTGTTGGGAGATGGTATTCACTTATACCCTCTCTTGTGGCCGAATGGTTAGTGTGTCACTGTAGTCCTGATTCCTCGTCCGTCGCTGGTTCGACCCAGGACGGTGGACTTATTATCAACTAAAAATTCCCTTGTAACATATATGAAAATATATTACTTCCGAGGCAGAGTGAATTGGATATTAAAGGACGTTTGTAGCTTTCTGATTATACATATATATATATATATATATATATATATATATATATATATATATATATATATATATATATATATATATATATATATATATATATATTTAAGAGGAGAACCTCATGCATATGTTTCCATAATTGTGCACATCATTTCCAGAAACAGACTGACAAACAGATTACCTAAGTACCAAATCACAAAAAAACCTAACTCCAGAAAGAAAAAATAACTTCACACCGGCACTCAGGCAAAGGGTAACGCGAGATCCGAGTAGCTTTGGAACAAAAAAACATCAGAGCGAAGATGAAAAGACTTGTCAACAGCAGAGGTGAGAGGGATCACAGGAGAACTTAAGAAGGGGCAGAGCGGGCAAGACCCTTCTTAAAGACTAGAGAGAATGGATGGCACTTTCTACTGCAGGTCTGACACGAAAGACGTTGATGTAGATTAATAAGAAACGAAGCTATGTGGAGTAGAGTGAGGGGATAGAGTGAAGGGATATAAACCTCGAAACTCATATATGCAGCTATGTGTACACGCCAGCACAATTACGCACACACAGACACACGCGCACACATATATATTTAATTATACACCATAGCTCTCTCAGAGCTAACAAACAGTAGCAGGCTAATCCACAACCCGACGCACATACACGAACACAAACATGCAAGAGCAAACACAAACTGAACGGGAGAGGAGCATTTTTCTGAGACCTCTGCCATGTAAGAAGAGTTTCACCCCAAAACACCTAAATCTGAAGGGGGTCAAAGCACACGACTAAATGTGTTGACAAGAAACGTGAGACGGAATGAGAATTATAACAACAGAGGGACACGCAGGGAACACGGAGGGTCCGGAGGCGAAAATAAAAATAATATGTACCCGAGACGGAGGAGATGAACACAGGATGGGATGACAGCAATGCGGAATGATGAGAGAGAGAGAGAGAGAGAGAGAGAGAGAATGCATCTAGAGGTGAAAGTTTAATAAAGGTATGTATGTGGGTGTATATATAATACATATATACACATATATATATGTATATATATGTATATATATATATATATGTATATATATATATATATATATATATATATATATATATATATATATATATATATATATAAAACACGCCGTTTCCCAGGATGAAAAGAGTAAGAAATGGGTCAAAAGTGCTCTTATTAAACGTAGCTTGATCAAACATTTTCGGAATCTTCGTCCAAACGTATCTTCCACGTCTAAAAGGGAATGGCTTTCCAATGCAGTTCTCCACTAAGCTTCTAAGTCGCTCTCTACGTAAACAGTATGCTTAATATTACAAATAAGCAAACGACATCTATTCATGTATATCAAATAAAAACACAGTATTACGTTCTAGGGAAATTACTTTTTATTTAGATTATATTTTATCTAATTAACTTTTTCAGCCTTTCATTCCCTTGAACAGCATCCTTCCGTTAACCGTTTCTTATTTACTTGCGTCACTAGATAAGTCTGGCTGTCTGTCTGTCTGTCTGTCTTCTCTCTCTCTAAAAATGGATTTATTGAAGCAAGTCTTGGCTAAAGTTATTGTTTGTCATTCTCTCACTCGAAATATCCAAATATCATATTATATACGTGTTTTTATAGTTGAGTATTTTTACCCACCCTTCTCTCTCTCTCTCTCTCTGAGGTGTGATAATGATATCATTTGTGAAATGAGTGGAAACGGACACTTTTTTCTTATTTTTGTCGTCTTGCAAAAAATTAGTCGCCGCCAGAGGATTAGAACCACCTTTGGTCAAAATATGGTATGTGACACTCTTCGAAAATGGCAAGATATAAAGTCAGAAAGCAAAAGAAATACTTTACACAAGTAGCTAGTAGGGGGTTCCTCATCTAAGAAGCTAGAACTTTCTTTAGTGCAAAGTTATTTAATCTACTTCCACAGCCCTCCCGAATCCGGAGGCAAATTTTGAACAGGGAACCGACAACCTTGCCATCTGTTGTGCCCTGCATCAAATTCCTTATTAAAAGCTGTATGTTTGCACCAAATATATGTTAGATATATGCACACACAAAAACACAAAATCCACACCGTGTGTATGTGCACTGTGTATATATATGTATATACACATAGATACTGTATATATGTATATACATATATATATGCACATATATAATATACAGTATATACATATATATATGTATATACATATATATATACATACATACATACATACTTACATACATACATACATGGATCATTGGAGAAATATGATTACTTACCCTTGCAAGGGATCTAATGACAGCTTTACCGTCGGCGGTGACAAACGAAAAGTAGCTCAGCTAAGTAAGAGACATTGTTTTAGCGGCAAGAACTGTAAAAAACAAAAGGAACAACAGAGGAGGAAGAAAATAAGTAAGATCTCCACGCTACACTTGTGCCCATCTAATCTGTTTATTAAGGTCATTGAACTTATCAATATGACTGAAGACGTGGTCAGACGGAGGCACTGGTATTGTCCTCAACTGAGTTAAATACCAAAAAAAAAAAAAAATAGTATGATAGCTCAGAGTTGCAACAGCCAAAGGAAGGAGATCGGCAGTAGCCTACAAGTGATCTGATTGAAAAGAGGAAATCGGGTCTGGATTTACGGAACTCTCTGGAGATAGTTCTGAAGAAAGAAAGATCTGGAGAGAAGAAACTTCTGATGTACCTGGAGGCACAAAGTCAGACAATAACATATTTAAAGCCCAGCACAGCGACGGATGTGAGTGACATACCTGTGTGCACATATCGGTGTCGATGAATCTGTGTAGTGAAGCGAAATAAATATGAGTAAATATGAAGACAAAGAAAGAAAGAAAGAGAGCGAGAGTGGAATCCAGAACAGTCAGAGGAGGGGGGACGCGAAGGGGGTTAATATGTGCACAGGATTATCTGGTCGACAGATAAGACATTAATCAATAAAATATTCCGTGGAGATCGATAATAACAGAATGGGAGGGTCGTTTCACGTTCGTTATACCGGTTTCATACCAGTTAAATGCGAAAGATACAACTGCCCCCTGTAAACTATACAGTATTTCTATGTTACATTGAGTGTAACTATCATGGACAAGGCCCATAACTGCCTCTTAGTAATCTAAGTGAATGGGTTAAGTTACAAAATGTTAAAACCACCGACAAGAAAAATTTTAATTTGAACAATATCCTAGAATTAAAAATCGAAGAATCAATGTGAATCTTTTATAAACTTAATTGCTTCTGCAAAAACAGAAAGCTTAAAAATTAGGTAGCAAATTCTTGTGATAAACACATACATACTATGTATGTAATATATATATATATATATATATATATATATATATATATATATATATATATATATATATATATATATATATATATATATATATATATATATATATAAGCAAAAAAAGAAAATAGTGCCATTAGACTTCATGCTATATCTTGCCACCATCACATACAATACAGTGATTTTCAAATACTCGGACAAACAAAAAACAGCCATTCGCTTCCCTTTTTAGAGTCCCTCCGTATTAAACAACAATCACCAACACTCAATAGCGAAACCACCTGTTCCATTGTTCATTGCATAGTTTTCTTCTTTTTTTCTTTTTGTTTTTTCTCCACACCATTTCACCCTCTTCCATTCGCAGTCTTCTAACTCGCCCTGTTGTCATTTAACTACGACATGAACAGTAAGTTCTCCAGTATTTTGTACTACATTATCATTTAATTATTTTGAATATTCATTTTTTTAGGTTCTACAATATTTTGTACTACATTATCATTTAATTATTTTGAATATTCATTGTTTTTTTTTTCTCTCTCTCTCTCAGTATCTATCTTCTCAATGATTTTATTTTGACGATTTCTGTTTAGTACGTGATTTCTTATTACTTAGTCATTGCTCTTTTGCAGTTAACTTAGGTTTTTATGTTCCTTATTATTATGTATATTTTAAAGTGTTGTCAATTATAACTGTTTTAATACTTTTAGATTTAGTCAATCAGTATAGTTTTCTTACTGTTTCTTTTTGTTTTTTTATGTCATTCTATAGATAAGTGACCCTGATGATGGGAAAAGTCATGTATCCCCGAAAGCTCGGCTGTGCCTCTGTTAATTTCTAAGAAATAATAATGCCTGCAATTTTACCACGTCTTCTGGCTATCCTGTTCCTGTACACACACACACACACACACACACACACACACACACACACACACACACATATATATATATATATATATATATATATATATATATATATATATATATATATATATATGAAAGTCTAAGGGGGACGGGAAAATGGAAAGGGCCAATGTATGTGCGTATATATATATGTCCAAACAGCGGTGGCCACAGCCGGATATACATCAATGAGGAGGAGGACATAAAGACTAGATAAAAAGGGTCAATTTATTCCCGACGTCTCGTAATGTCTCCATTACATTTTCGAGGGCTGTGTAAAATAAATAACATAAACTACATAAAGGCTTTGAATTTAAATTAAAAAATTAGGGTCGCACAATGATTACAAATTAAAAAAAATAGAAGGAACAATTAAAAAGGAAACTTAAAAACAAAACAAAATCTCTCTAAAAAAAAAAATAAATAAAATAGACAATACAAAGGGTATGTAGATCTGGACCAAGCTATTCAGCGACAATATTACGATTGAAAGGGAAAACAAACACACACACACACATACCTGCCACTGCATCTGCCTAGGAACAGCTCAAAGATTTGAAAGATTTCCACAAGGAATGCAAAACCCAATACAGTCAACAGACACATAAAAAAATTTTTTTCCTGAGTTTTAAGAGAAATAATCAGCTGCAATATACTCTTCTATGTATCTCTGATGAAGCTCAATCTGACTGTCATTGTAGTTTAGTAGACATGACTGGAGTAGTAATTGCTAAAGTTATTTAAACAAGGAAATTATTGTATTTTTAGGCGTCAGTGTACACAAAGGTCAAAACGATTCCTATAATTTTCATAGACATTATTGAATAAATGAATGAGGTATGTACCTTGTGAACTGCATGCTACTCTAACAGAATCCTTCAGATATGTTCGTGCAACTACAGGTTCCAGCATGAACACCTACGATCATGAGGAGGCAGACACCAGGGTCTTAGTCCACATGCTGTGTGCACTGGAGCACAGAGCAAAGACGGTCTATGGGCGCAATGTGAACAATGGTTTTAAGGTTATCCTTGTAGGTCTAATGGACAATATACTCCTAACTCAGCCTTTGATCGTTAGCAAGGAATCCAAATTTTATTTCAGCAGTGCCACTTGTAGAAGCCTGCGGAAGCAAAAATCATAAGCAATACCTATGTTTAATGTGAACTTTACTTGTGTCACGCGCATTTCTTGGTAAGGATAGATGTCAGCCTGGCAGGTCTATGACGATGCCACAAAGATATTTGTCTGTCTTGCCAATTAATCAGTAATTACTTTCACTCTCTCATAAAAATTCTTCAAATACGGCACTACCTACATTATCTAATCAAGTTAACATTGGGTTCTTTACCCTTCTACATGAAAATGGATGTTCACTTGAAATCTGACATTTCTTGCAATAAGGCCAAACTACTAACATTTTACACCTGTGCTGATATATCTTAATAATGTCAAAGTAATCAGTTACATCAAAATCCAAACTCTGGAAGCAATCTGATCTTTGTTCAGGAAAATTAAGAAGAATGACTTTTTCGCCATGCTCTAACTGATATCAATAATCTAGCACTTGATGTTTATACAGGCACATTTCCCGGCTTCAAGACTAAAATTACCTGTTAGGTCCCAAAGAAGAATGATCAAATATGGGTTGTTTAATATTCCAAGTAAAAGTAATTTTATTAAGATACCCCACTGACAAATAATCACACTCAAAAACAAAAAATGTTAAGGTCCTCAATGAATCACAGTATTGTATTATCGAAAGTCAGCAGGAAGACGCTGATGTGCTGGCATGGTAGTAATGGAGTTGTGACTAGAATACTTAGATTAGGGCGCTTTCCTTGGTACGTCTCCCTACAGAATCTGAAGCTCCCAAGTTACTGAGCTGAAAGACTGTCCATTAATGCATAGGAAAAATTGTAATATCCAGAAAATGATTGAGCTAGAGCCTTCAGACGATGAGTTTTTCTACAATTTCTTAAGCTCCTAAAACTATTGGTTCTAGAGTTATTGAGCTGGAAATCAGTGTTAATAACCTCTGTTGAAGTCGAGCCAGTACATATTTACAAGGATTCAGTCATCATATTAGGCTGGAACCATGGTACGTTGGTACTTATTTTCTGGAAAGGAGGCATCTCATCCAAAATGAAGTGACCTTTAGCCTGGAGTCTGGAAAGTATGGCTAGAAAACTGAAAGATCATCACCAAGTCAGGCCTAACCATTCATGCTGGAAAACAGTGTACACAGATCTACCTGAGGTGAAATTGATAAGGAAATGAAAATACTGTGAAAGGAGGCATTAACACAAGAAATATACTTTCGTGATTAAGAGTTGAATTTTTTTTACCTACTCTCCAGGAAATAAAATGAGCAAAATAAAAGCACCCTGATTCCGTCCCATTCGCCTTTGGATATGAATATGCAGTAGTGAATATACACGGGCGATTTTATACAGATATGATTACGACATTCCCAAGATATCACCTTCCTCATTGAGTTATCTGTAGTGACTCCATGATTTCAGGAGCTTTGGACCCTAAAGGGTACATGTCACTCGGCATTTCTCTCTCTCTCTCTCTCTCTCTCTCTCTCTCTCTCTCTCTCTCTCTCTCTCTCTCTCTCTCTCTCTCTCCGCCCCATTTGTGGTTAACCCGGAGCCGACACCTTACAAACGCTTCTTTGCTGTCTAAAGAAGATTATGTATCAGGTTCGATAGGAAGTAGAGACCCTTGCGTGTAATCATAGAGGTATTTAGTGTCAAGGTAGATAATCCTCCAAAACGGATCACAACTCATATAGTAAATGTTTACAGGTTAGGGTTGGAAGTATAACATTGGATGTATACCATTCATTTTGTCCTGGTACTTTTAATAACTACTGCCACTTCCACAATCGCTACAATTTTTCCATTTTACTAATTTGTAATGGCAATAATGATAATGACACAGACGCAAAAATGGGGAAAAATGCATTACCACCACCCATGTAGCAACATAAGAAATAAGTTTACACATTTCCAGATAATACTCGAACGCGATACGAATTAAAAAACAGTGATGTACTGTACCTGAGAAGGGCGATTTACTGAAACCCATTCTCTGTTTCAGGCATTTACTGACGTTCGAATCTGAATTCCCTTAGAATTTGGAGTTTGGATTAAAGGCCGTGAACGATTCAGGACCATGCAGGATTGACTATAGGAAGTGTTTGAACGATAAGGAATCGCCAGAATGTAACGACGAAATCCAAGAATCAAAGGGTGGATTAAATATGGATGACACCAGAAACCTCTTTCACAAACTATAACGAATTTAGGTAAAGGGCTAAAATTTTGCAAAATGGTATACGGGATTCTTGCAAGGAAGTAGCAAACCTTGGTTTCTACGAAAAAAAATTATTATAACCTTTCTTTTAATAATAATAATAATAATAATAATAATAATAATAATAACAACGCTACAGAGAGACATTAAAACTTCAGTACGCTTCCCGAAGATGTTTCTTCATTTTTACGCAATCTAATAATATATAAGAAATGGCTGTGTGTGTGTGAGTGTGTGTGTGCGTGTGTTGTCTACTAAATTTCGGGATTTCGGGGAATATTACTGGTATCTCTATATGATTACCATTCATAACTTATTAAAGAGATATTTGCGCTAACGTAAATCAAAGTTACAGACAAACACTTGCATGAAAAAGTATAACTTGTTTAAACATTAAGTTGCTCGGTTCTAAAGTCGAATGCAATTAATGCCTATAATAAAAGTAGTAAATAGAAAGTCAAACAAATATGAAACAAAATATAAAACTAATCCCAGATATGCAACAAATCTATTTCAAATTTGTAAACCCAGTTCATCTCTCTAAACCAAACGAACACGAAATAGCACCTGCAACCGGCAAATCTGTAGCCATCATGCCGTCCGGTCAAAGGTTGTTGAAATGAAATTTACTCAGTTATGGAACCTACGGTTTTTAAATACGGTACCTAAGCCACACAGACACAACTGGCACTAGTCCAGCGAAAAAGCATCCTGGGTCCAACTAAGTTTTCCTTGGCCCACGCCTCCAGAAATGAACTGAAATCCACCAAGAGTTATCAGACCAACTTGACTGGAGGAGACAATTGAAACAGCAACAACGAGAAGCACTCAAGAGGGAGCAGAATCCTCCAACGCCAGAAGAATTGATCGTGTCAGATTAGAGGACTAAAAAATTGATGGTCCCATGCCACAGAAACTTGGCATATCTCGCAATGTGAACAAAGATAAAAAATTCTTAATCTGCGGCTATCTCAAAATCCAATAGATTTCTAATCGACCCTCAGCCCGAATCTATCTCAAAATCGAATCAACTTTTTCTTGGCCCATTCCTCGACAACGTATCATCAAAATCCATCATTAATAACCTGTGATCGTATAGACAGATAGGTAGATACACGGAGAAATAATCAAACAAACACACTCAGGTGGATACATAATCCCCGTCCAAATAATCTGGTGGCAGTAACCACAACCAGAAGAACATGGCTTTCATTCTGGTAAATATTCCCGCTGGTTTTTCTTCAACTGGTTCGAATTCATATCGGTTAAGTTCCAAGATGGAAAATACAAACCTGTTTTCCCACACATGCTCTTCTGAGCCTTTAAGGCAGAAGCAACGGAGTTTGCAAATTTTGGCGACAACTGTATGGATCACATATGGAATACTGAACTTCCCCACCTGTACATTTTATGGGAAAATAATTAATTGCATTTAATCTAAACTCTTATTATTCAACTGCTCTGTTTCAGGATAATTAATTTTTTAATTATTTTACAGTAATATTTTACAATAATATTAAACCAAACTCACTACTTTTTTCCTGAGGTACAAATGTTTCGTTAATAACCTGAAATCAGAAAAAACCCTCTGCCAATGGCTGAGCCATCAAGACCCCTTCTTCCAGAAGATTACGCATCTGTCTTTCCCATACTCTAATCACTTGTAGACAGTCACAACGGACACCATCATTAAAATTTTCGCAAAAATTCACACATAACCTTTTGTGTTAATCCTGCAACAAGCAAGCAAACAAACTGAAACAAAAAAACCTGACCTGAACACCTATCTGACCTTCCCCGTCTACGTATGGCACTGACCAAACTCCTCACATCTGGGTTAAGCATGTCATGTCTGAAGTCTCTATGTCAGTTTATGGTCCAGGGTATATTCCAATTCGACCTTTGACTTCATCGTTTGGCCTTAAACTCACTTTGCATATCTGCATCATTAGCGAATTATGAATATCAAATGTATAGTTAAAAAGAAATTATGGGAAACGTTAAATATCTGAATGTCCTTTGACCTTCAAGTGTAACCTTGACGTTAACCTTGACATTGACCTTGAACTTCCTCTGCACAGCAACATTATTAGTAGATTATGCCTGCCAAATGTGAAGTTTCATTTCAGACAGCTCAAAAGATACTGGCAAGGTTAGATTCTTGCTTGACCTTTGATCTCTTAGTATAACTTTGATATTTGTCCCCCTGTAACTCTAAACGTACTCTCCCATCTTTTTAACATTCATAACAATTATTCCCAGTCACAAGGGCACCCTTTGATAAAATTTTCTAAAAATTCCATCCATGACTTTTTACGTATTACTGTTAGCAGTCAAAAATCAATCTTGGTTTATTTAAAAGTGCTGAAGGAAAGCAATGTTGCATGATAAGGGGAAAAAACTGACACTGTAATTCAGAAATTCTTAACACTTGTTGAGATCATATAAACCAATTCAACTTCACTTTTAATTTTAATTTTTGCCGCCTTTATTTCTGCTGCATTTTAACCTGGTTTTATCAAGATGACTAAAATGTGGAAACTGAAGAGGTCAAACAATTTCCGCACTGGAAGCGCCCCTAGCCTCTCAAGGTATAATCCTCACAAGACAGGAGACAAAAATATATAAAAGAAATTTGCGCTAAAATAAAAAACCCTACTGCGTTAATCATTTTTACTTCTTGGGAGACCTCTCCACTTTGTCAGAAACACACGAGCGTTATTGGATCACAATTATTTTTGCTATAAATCCATACTATTGTGCAGTTTCAATGGTTATTCTTATTTTTGACTAACTTCGAAAATTCAAAGTTAAAGCTAAGTGTTAACGACCAGATAAAACACTACACTTACATCCAGCAAACACAGCTACACGAATTGTTGTAAATTCGTCAGTATGCCAAGTCGCCACAATTGAGTTGATTTCCCTAAGACTAAATACCCTTCATAATCAAATATGATTGTGGGGTCATTAAAATTGTTTCAGCATGTGTAAAAGGGTCGCTAGTTAACATTATTATTATTATAATTTGCATGATTAGGACTCTTGTTTCTGTGGGTATCATTCCTTATTATTATGCCCGTCATTTTCTCTAACTTTTGATCAGAATAAAAAGGTAGGGAGCCCTTACTCATCATATCATCTGACCCTATTAAGAGTAACTTTAACGTATCTCTCTAAGTCACAGACGGATTTCAAAGCCAAAATACAAGAGCTTTAGATTAAAACCACCTTTTTATGATTTTCGGTGAAAACTTTATAATTTGGAGGTGAGATTATTGTAACCCTACAACAAACAACATTATATAATGAGTGAAAAAAGTGCATCTTTTTTACTCACCCAAACTCAATTAAAGCATAATTCCTTCAAAACGAGATGTATAAATGGGTCACGGGATGATCCTTAAATACTCCTAATGGTTCCAAATTTACAGGAGTTTTTTACTTACTCTACTTTTGGTAAAAAGTCAGTGCCGTTGAATATTGTACCAGTAGTAGGAAGTTTTCACCATCGGCTACTGAATATGACAATCGATGTATACAATCAATTTTGCTATTATTATTATTATTATTAGCTGACCAACCTGGCACTGCCCAGGAAAACTCTGAATGACAACCAACAAACTCTCTCTCTCTCTCTCTGCCTCACTCTTTCTCCTACCTAACACACCATCTACTCTCTCTCACTTCCTCTCCCTCTCTCTCACTCTCTCCATTTCCTGTTAAGATAGTTGCTTCAATTACATTGCCCAGGATTTTTGACACTTTATATTTCACCCCTTCTCACCCCCATTCCTATTCAGGCTGAACTTGGACTTAAAGGGCATCAAGTGTCACCATTCATCTCAGCGACCTCGAAAACGTGGATTGGATTATCTGTCGTTTTCGGTTATTTTTACATGTCACATTAATATCTGTCGTTTTCGGTCATTTTATGTCTATGGGCAGAACCCCCTTCCACCCCACCCTCCTTTGGTGCCAGTGATGTCTTACCCCACAATATTCTTTTCCAGATAGTAAGTCATATGTACACCAAGTTTGACTGAAAATGCTCAATGCATTTCAGAGTTATCCTGGAACATACAAACATACAAAGACACACACACACACATATACATACATTAATTTTAACATATATAGATTATTATTATTCTATGGAAAAAATCCATAATTATGTACTCTATTTCAGTTTTTTATCTCTTTAATTCATTAATTTCAACAGCTTTTCTTTTACATCATTTCTGTAGGCAATAAAGTTACCATTATATTGATATCATTCAGAAATTATTACTTGTGCCAGTTGATATGTGTGGCTATATTTACTAATAAGTATTTGTAAGTGGTCTGTAGTCTAAATTTACTGATATTTGCAATGTATGACGAGGGTGATTTTATTATTGGAAGAAGTGGGTGAATGGTCATACTTGATTATCTTACAGTGGGCAGCCATGGCTTTCTTGTTTGTGTGATGTATGATGCCCCAGTGGAATAATTTGGTGATGATATGTGGGAGGGTTGGGGATCCTACTGAAGAACTTTTCCTCTTTTATATCAACTGGAAATTCATGAACAGGATTGCTAATGGGGATCTAATCGTGACCCTGTCACACTGGTCATGGAGGGTGGCATTCATGAATGATTAAAGGGACCTTAAAGCAAGGTTCCAGGGGGGATTTGAGGGCTACTTGAGGTTTATTCACTTTGGGAGTTTTAGTATCTTTATATATCCTATCCAGGATATGGCCTATTGTCTCATCCACAGGAACATTTGTGTGAAAAGGGTCTTGAGGCCTATGGCTGGAGTGAGAGTCCTTCAAGGACTGTTGGAAAACTACAAATGACCAGACATGGTAGATGTTAGGAATACATGGTGTACTAAGGTGTCAAGTTGTTTGGCCAGTTAATAAATTGGCGTTGACTTTTGGCTGATAATAGGTGTGAGATGGTAGGCCTAACCAGGCTTATGGATTTTCCCCATTTAAATAGTTTTCAAGAGCTAGTGGAGGGGTAGAACTTCTTTTTTGGGTTTACTCTTTCAAAAGTTCTCCTAATGCCCAGCAAACTTCCTCACTTGGATTGTTCTTGATTTCATGAAAACTGGTGCAATCAATCATAAGTGTCTAATTTTGTATTTGGTATTGTTTGGTGTCGACAAGCACCAAAGTCTTTTCTTTTAAATGCTTTGTGGGCTCTCTGAGCTCCTTGGGCAAAATGTTACTCCTACAAGGGGCCCTGATCTGTATAGACCGAGCAAGGATTTTGGTGTGCTGGTAGTTACTAAACTTGGCAGGCCCCTTGTTGTCAAGGACTTGAATTCCACCAGAAGTTTCCTTACAAGAACAGGCTGTTAAATGAAGGAGATGCCGACAAAACTGATGACTATGTAGTAATTCATTAATATTCAACAGAATATTTCAATGTTGTTTTGATACCATAATGCAAGCGAACATGACTGTCATCTTATTCATGGGAAGATCACAATCTGATCTTTTAAAAACATGGAAAAAAATCTGCCATGTCATTCAACCAGGGACTTCAATCATAATTATCTGAGAAATAGTTTTCTTTAGCACTCCTCTTTAATCTGAGAACATCCCTCTTCTGCAGTTGCTAGGATGGCTATTAGCCACTTCTCTACGAAGTTTTTTCTGAAGATACTGGCCCTTTCTTGATATGCAGTACTAAAGGCATGGAGTGGCGGTTAAATCTCTTAGAAGTAGACTTCCCTTAATGCAGTAATTTTACATAATATGGTTCTCAAAAAACCCAACCAAGTCTTTGGGGACTTCAAACCTGATATATATATATATATATATATATATATATATATATATATATATATATATATATATATATATATATATATATATAAATATATCATATACACACACATACAGGAATGTGAAAAGCCCTAAGTCAGATAACCCATCTCACAGCAGATACTGTTTCCAGTCATCTTCCAAGTTCCTATAAGGTCTGAAGGAATCACCTTCAACCTGTATTATTGCATTAACAGAAGTCAGGAGCTTTTACACAAATGTCTCCGTGGATACGATGATTAGCTACAGCCTTAATAAAGTATCCTGTGATATTACTACCCCAACCTAAATACAAACGAAGGCTTCAAATTCCTCCTGGAGGCCTGCACTAAAATGGACCCTTCGTCATTCACGGGCATAGTAGAGGAGAGGGTTTTCAGTATGATTGCCAACCCTCCCACATATGGATGATATGTTGACATTTTTGTGAGGGTGAAGTTATCAGATCTCAAGGGCATTGGAAGGACATTTGAAGTTAGTTAGGTATTAAATTTCACCTACGGAGTTTACTAAATGCCAACAGACATGTTATTTGCCTAAATGGGGAGTGAGAACCCTGAGAGTTACAAAAAGAGCTGTTGTAGACACTTGTATCCAGGATGGCTCTCATTCACTATTCCACTTGGAACAACACCACTACAGAGACTGACTGAGCCTCACCGATTCTAACGATCGACATTTTCAAACAAGGATCTGAACAGCAAATTTAGGACAGAATTTTGTTACGGCATTTAGGACCCAGCACTACAGCACATGAAGGTAATTCCATAAATTCATTCTATGGTGGATTCACATATCACAACAAGAACGCTGAACTCTTCTCAGTAGGATAATCAAAGAACCATACAGCCACTTCTACCAACAACCAAATTTTCCTCATGTTATATTACAAAATAGGAAAGCAGACAACCTACTGCGAAATACTTCAGCACCACCTGTAGAGAGCCGTTAGAAGCACGGCATCATATCCAATCCATATACCCAGCTGAAAGATGGTCTCATTCATACACTGGGTTAATGTAAGCATATGTCAACAGACTCGACTGTCAAACTCTTATCAACGCTGCTGAGGCCGTACACTGCTCCACACAAGCAATGCCTCTCACTCCATGAGGCGTTCTATATATAAAAATTAAAGTCTACTGTGAATAGTATGACAGAAGTAGTATTTCTTTCCTCCATTATAAGGAGAATACACAAAGCTGGCACCAACTTCCTCATACCAAAATATTCAAATTGCTGTCACATCATCACCCCAAGCTGCTATACCAAACCAGGCCAACGCCAACAACTATGTCATACCAGAAACGCAGTGGAGGTCACCCCGACAGTAAAGGCCTTCATGGGCTGAGCCTGCTTACGATAATTAAGAAAGCTAACCTACAGTCCCCAAACAACCATGTTTCCGCTACATGAAATATTGGAATTAAGATTTTATAAACGCTTTAAAGAATATAGGAGAAATAGTAATAAGAGTAATAATTTATATTATTATTGTTATTATTTTTTTTTTTTTGGGGTGGGGGGGACTATCACAGTCACCCTACTCGATTGAGTGGTTTTTATAGTGTGGGGTTCCGGGTTGCATCCTGCCTCCTCAGGAGTCCATCACTTTTCTCACTACGTGCGCTTTTTCTAGTAGCACACTTTTCTGCATGAGTCCTGGAGCTACTTCGGCATCTAGTTTTTCCAGATTCCTTTTCAGGGATCTTGGGATCGTGCCTAGTGTTCCTATGATTATGGGTACAATTTCCACTGACATATTCCATATTTTCAGGTCTTGATACTTATCAATTTTTTCTTTCTTTCTCATCTGCTCTGGTGTCCCATGGTATTGCGACATCAAAGATTGATACGTTCTTCTTGATTTTGTCATTCAAAGTCACGTCTGGTCTATTGGCAAGTATCACCTTGTCTGTTCTGATACCATAGTCCCAAAGGATCTTTGCCTGATCGTTTTCTATCACCCCCTCAGGTTGGTGTTCGTACCACTTGTTACTGCAAGCTAGCTGGTGTTTCTTACACAGGTTCCAGTTGAGGGCTTTTGCTATTATTATTATTATTATTACTATTATTATTATTATTATTATTATTATTATTATTATTATTATTATAAACCTTTACTATCACATCCTTACCATACGTCCATATCCCTTCCACACACACACACACACACACACACACACTGGTTCATCTTTCTATATTCATTATTTTGTTTTCCAAACAATAGAAATCATTTTGACCGCATCTTTAAATCTGCCCATATTCTCTCCTTCCAATTCTTCGAATTGCAAATATATACTAAACAAAAGTTACCGATAATTTTAGCAGTTTTCATTTTTTCTCATGAATATTCGACATTCACGCTCAAAAACATACACTCTTTGTAAATTATATATATATATATATATATATATATATATATATATATATATATATATATATATATATATATATATATATATATAATTTATATATATATATTTATATGTGTGTGTGTGTGTATGGAATCTAAACACGCAATTATTCATATCTCAAAATGATGTATAAGAATTACAATCCGGAATCTACATTTCTCAGGTAAAATTAGCAGCGAATACTGTACCCGAACAAAAAGGCAGAGCCAGCGAGAGGTATCATTCTCTCTCTCTCTCTCTCTCTCTCTCTCTATTTAGAAATCCCCTGAGATGCCTGCTTTTCTCACTAAGAGAATGAGGGAGGAGGCTCTCTTACTGAGGAGGCGTTCCTCACCTTGACAACAACCCCTAGAGACACATTACTGCTCGGGATTAATTACGGGCAGACCACAAAGTCTTCTCTCTCTCTCTCTCTCTCTCTCTCTCTCTCTCTCTCTCTCTCTCTCTCTCTCTCTCTCATTCGTTCTTTTTGCGAAACCTTCCCAAATTCTTTGTGACCTTACGACGTGATTCAGCGTTTGATATCCAAGACGCGTGGCTGTCGATGAATCAGTGTATGCGAAAGCAAAAATAAATGTTCTAAATGAATGATTGTACAATTTCTCTCATGCAATTTACAAGCAACGAAATGTCCAACCTCAATAATCAAATAAATATTCTGCTTTGATAAAACGTTCAGAACGAGGGATTTTCTTCTAAATCTCAGATAACAAAATCTAATAACTAAAGTGAATGTAACATTTAAATTCCTAATCATTCAGATAGAACTACAAACGGCGATACATTCAGTAAAAGACAAAACAATATTCAGTTAAGTAAGTTGTATAAATACACATGTACCACAGGCTATGCGGAACTATCATACTTCATCATCCGAGCTTACCGCCCACTGCAGCCGTAAGTTGGACTCGAGGTACCGGCGTTTAAATCGTTTTGAATTACAATAAATACAACCTTAGGATTATATTCACAATTACATTCAATTGAAATTTTCTCTTTATTGTGTTTTATTTAAATCCCAGTTTTCGCTAATACATCTGGCCATGTCATTAATCACGCAGGCAGTCGTGTAGTCATGAATGTATGTAAGACGTGATAGTTACAAACAAGGCATATGGCGAACAAGGAAGAGGAGGCATTTATTAATTTAATGTTCTCCTTTCTTCTTACAAGCATTAGCAAAAGCAGACATGATAATACCTAAGATTTCAGTGGCAGGCAAGGAGAATAAAATGGATGATTTCGATGGGATCCACAGATAAAAAAAAAACGAAACAAAAATATAGTTGAAAATAAACATCATTTCGCTCTGACCTCTAAAAGGAACACAAAGAGAGAATGCGAAAACAGATATAAATATGGTGACATGAAGGTGCCCACTGAAAAGAGAATTTGATGAGAGAGAGAGAGAGAGAGAGAGAGAGAGAGAGAGAGAGAGGTCTTCCCAAATTACTCAACGTGTGAAAAGCCCCTTTTCCCAAAAAGGGAGTTCCTTTGAAGACGAAAGGTAAAGAGACACGAGCGAAGCCCTATGGAATGCTGCTCAGGGCTCCCCCCTAATTAAACGGGTGTTAATTAGAACAAGAAAAGCGGCCGGGTCACAACCGCAACATTTTGGTTCGTTCAGGGGGTCGTCGAGGAGAAGGAGGAGGTAGAGTGGGAAGTGGATGCATGGGAGTAAGAAGAAAGGGAGAGAGAAAGAAATGACGAGGAGGAGGAGGAGGAGGAGGAGGAGATGGAAGCGAGATGGAGAGGCAGATGAAATGGAAAAACTGAAGACGAGATGTGACTGTGACATAAAATAAGCTACTAGAATATAATTGACGTCAGAATATTGATTATTTCTTCGAGTACATTGCAAAAACGAAACTTTTTTTTATGATGCCTTACATGCTTTCAGATTATACATTATTATGACCATAATGCATAGACTGAGAAATCAGAAAGAATACGGCTTACGAAAAAAACGCACATTTATAAATACATACATATATGAGTACTTACATAAACACACACACATTATGTATAAATATAGATATATATATATGTATATCTATATATATCTCCCTTGATGGGTCAGTGGTCAAAGCCACTGTCTTTCGTTGTTTCTAAATCAGTTATTTCCGAGGTTTAGAGAATTAGATATTAAACGATAATTGTGGTTTAAGATTTGTGAATATAAAAAATGTTATGGTGCTATATATATATATATATATATATATATATATATATATATATATATATATATATATATATATATATATATATATTCATATTTATATTTACACACACACACACACACACATATATATATATATATATATATATATATAATATATATATATTTCAATATAACATAAAAAAAAAAATTAAAATTTGAATACTGATCTGTAAAAGTTAATATTTTGAGACTTTTTGTGTAAATAAACCACAGTCTGAATCATGTATAATGCCGTGTTATTTGGTACGTTTTAACGAATTGGCTTTTATTCATCTATAATATAATGCCTTAAAACAAAGGCAAATGTTTTATACTGCCAGTTTTCCCACAGACATAGAGGCTGTTCAGAGTTATACTTACACAAGTTACGGGAATTGAACTAATACATATACATGCATAAAACTAATATAAACAGAGACTGCAGACCACTGAGCTGATTAACAGCTCTCCTAGGGCTGGCCCGAAGGATTAGACTTAAGAACCAATTGGTTACTTAGCAACGGGACCTACAGCTTATTGTGGAATCCGAACCACATTATAGCGAGAAATGAATTTCTATCACCAGAAATAAATTCCTCTAACTCTTCATCAGCCGGCGGCGGGAATCGAACCCGGCCCATCGAATGACGGTCTGGAGCTCAACCAACTCGGCCAACAAAGGGCTGCACAGAGAGAGAGAGAGAGAGAGAGAGAGAGAGAGAGAGAGAGAGAGAGAGAAGCGTGGCGTAACGTCTTACATCCAAAATATCTCAATAATAATGATGGTAAACTGCAGATATTGAAAAAAAATATATTAAGAAAATTCATCTTACCTTATGATATTCAATCTTTCAGTTTCGTACTTAGAATTTGTCTATTTTTTCTGAACTCGCTTTATGACTGAAATATCAATTAAGTCTTGAATATGTGACAAATGTTATCGAATATAAGGTATAGCTAAAATTAAAACATTTCCACATACTTTAAAAACTGAAAAATGTAATTCCTCAAATAAAATTCAACCACTCGAGTGTTCCAATTTTAACCATCATAAGTACTATTATGTAAATAATAAAATCTACGTCAGTGGGCTTATCCTTCATTGGGCGTCGTTTATTTGTTTACCATTCGTCCCAGCATCTATGAGAGAAATTAGCTAAGAAAAGTTGGTCCAATTTCAGCATTTCTTGTGAGACATGAATTTTACTCCGTATCACAAATGTCTTGGCGATAAAAGATTGGTAGCTGGAAAGGTGAAGCTTTTAGTTGATGCAAATAGTGGCTCTATTTTCTGAAGATGTTTAAATATACATTTATGAATAGGCTATATATATATATATATATATATATATATATATATATATATATATATATATATATATATATATATATATATATATATATATATATATATATATATATATATATATATATACACACACTTATGAATATATATATATATATATTTATATATATCTATCACATGCACCATAACATTTTTATAGTCACAAATCTTAAACCACAATTATCGTTTAATATCTAATTCACTAAACCTAGGGAATAACTGATTTAGAAACAACGAAAGACAGTGGCTTTGACCACTGAGCCATTAAAGGAGATATATATAGATATACATATATATATATATATATATATAAATTATATATATATATATATATATATATATATATATATATATATATATATATATATATATAACGGAAAACAAATACTCGTCCAACCACGAATATAAAATTCAAATGTTTCCTATGAAACTTCTTAATGTGTATTGAACTATAAATTAATTAACTGGGCACATCAGGAAAATCTGCCCAAAACACATGACGTCCTTTTTAATTTATTCCAGCTGCAGGAATATGACGAATAAAAAGTATATCTTGACGGAACCCTTTCCCTGGTAAGGTACAAAGGATGAAATCTGACTTGTGAGAGAGAGAGAGAGAGAGAGAGAGAGAGAGAGAGAGAGAGAGAGAGAGAGAGAGAGAGAGAGAGATAATAACACAACCTAATCTGGTCAGGCAGTCAACAATGCTCTCATTTCGCGCCTCCGTACACATCTTATAACCCGTAACACCGAAAAAAGAGCAGCGGTGGAGAAGAGGCTTACAGAGATGTAGGGGAGGGATGGTCAGGGAGTTAGTGGGAGAGAAGACCAGAGTGTAAAAGGGGAGGAGAAAGGGGTAATAAGCGGGGATAACAGGAGAAAAATAAGGGAGGAGGTGGGGATTAAAAGATGATGATAACACGTCGGGGATTCAGATAACGAAGTCGGCGAACGAGAGACTAACATGTATTGATGGTAATGGTGTTGCTTTTGCTTATACTGCTAATGTGGAGGCTATGATAATGAGATGGAGATGATGATCATTTGGAGAAGATGGTTACAATGAAGATAACGACAGTATATAACAATAAAAGAAACAGAAAGGACACTGAAAATTGTGAGCATGATGAAATGTCATAGTGCAAACGCATAGTAAATGAATCAGAGATCACGCATGACACCCAACGAAGGTGAGGACGATGATCAAACGATTACCTGTCAGTTATATCTCGGGAACAGGTTATGACGATAAAAAGGACCTCCTATGATGATTGCTGAACTGACTTTGGCTTGTAAGACTGCTCAGTGCATTAGAAGTGGCAATCCACCAAAAGAAGATGATAGTTAGTCTGCAAGGGCTCTAACATCCCTCCCGGCTTATATGCAATTGACGTAATATTCAGTTACCAAAAATATAAATAAAAACACTATATGCAGATTATGGCTTCAGTTTAAAAAAAAAGTTAAATTTATGAATTGCAAGAGCAATAAAAAATTGCCAACCTCCACAAAGCCAAGTAACATAATTAATTATATAGGCGGTCTCGTTTACGTTTTATTCCTAAAATATTCGATCAGTCCGTAAAGTTACCCAAATACCCTGCGTCACTTTAAATCAGTATAAATAAGCAGTAGAAAGTTGTTATTTATTCTACAACGCACATCAGTGATAACAACACTGAACAATATATATATATATATATATATATATATATATATATATATATATATATATATATATATATATATATATATATATATATATATATATATATATATATATATATATATATAGGCAAATATTGGAGTAACAGAAAGGCGTTCTTTCTTCTTTATCCATTTATTATTACGCCGACGTTTCGTATCTCTTGATACATCTTCCAGGCTGAAAAAGAGATGAACTTAAACAGTAATTGTGTATAAACACTAAAAGGTATACACATTATATACTTAAAACCATGTTAAAGGACAATTAAAAAGAAAAAAAAGGACAACCTTAAAAACATTTAAAAGATATTTAAAAAAGTATTTAAAAAGGAACAGAACAGCAGAAGGAGGCCAGGGCCAAATACGAAAAAAACAAAAGACACCTGCCCAAACCGGTAGCTTAAAGCAAACTGACACAGGCAAGCAATGCAAGGGGGAAGACAAAGGGGGGAGTATAAACAAAGAGGTTACAGCAGGTACGTTAAGCGATGAACAGCTGGGTGGAAATTGATGGGTGATTAAGGGCAGGGACAGTTAATTTAATCATAATGGATTCAAGTGTGGTTAATTCTTCTACGTATCGGGTTCTCCTCACAATACTAAAATCCTTAGCATCTACTGTACGTGTGTCTCACAAATTTTGCTGTGATTTCTTACATCGCACTGCTCGGGATTAGATAATCGACAGCCTGTTCTAAATCTAATTCCTTGATGAGAGAAGTTTCGGACTTTTAGCAGCCTCATCGGGTGTAAGACAGACGTACAGTAGATGCTAAGGATTTTAGGATTGTGGGGAGAACCCGATACGTAGAAGAATTAACCACACTTGAATCCATTATGATTAAATTAACTGTCCCTGCTCTTAATCACCAATGAACTTCCACCCAGCTGTTCATCGCTTAACGATACTTGCTGTAACCTCTTTGTTTATACTCCCCCTGTCTTCCCCCCTTGCATTGCTTGCCTGTGTCAGTTTGCTTTAAGCTACCGGTTTGGGCAGGTGTCTTTTGTTTTTTTCGTATTGGCCCTGGCCTCCTTCTGCTGTTCTGTTCCTTTTTAAATACTGTTTTAAATATCTTTTAAATGTTTTTAAGGTTGTCCTTTTTTTTCTTTTTAATTGTCCTTGAACATGGTGTTAGGCATATAATGTGTTTACCTTTTAGTGGTTATACACAATTACTGTTTAAGTTCATCGCTTTTTCAGCCTGGAAGATGTACCAAGAGATACGAAACGTCGGCGTAACAATAAATGGATAAAGAAGAAGAAAGAACGCCTTTCTGTTACTGAGCGTTGCCTGTTGTTTGATATATATATATATATATATATATATATATATATATATATATATATATATATATATATATATACATACATATATACATCGTCAACCCAAAATGCGTACTAGGATACACACCAAAATGGGGAGTTTTGTTAAATTATCATGAAAAACTAGCATTCTAAAATAGACGAACCCATTGTTACAATATATGACAGACCTCAATATACAAAATACACAACAACAGCAAACATACATCGACACAGGTAATCACATGAGTTCACAGCAGAACTAAGGCATTTGAAACTTGGGAACAACGAATTGACAAGAGGACGCAAGTGTGCTCTTTATTACTACAAAGAATGTCCTTGAATTGGGTATTCAGACATCCACCGTGTTGTTTGTAACCTTGTGGTTTCTGATAAACTTTTGATAATAAGTAAACAACATTTGAGACAGTCGTTTTAGTTACAGGTGCTTGTCCACACAGGTTTACAGATTACTGAAATGGCAAAGAGATATTTGATAATGCAATATCACGAAAAGGACGAGCATTATTTTTCCCTGGCAACATAATTCAGTCGCAAATGATGTCTGATTATACTAAAACTATGATTATGATACAGAAAAATGTTTCCAAACCTTTTCCATAATTTTATAAGATACTAAGTCTTCAGATGAGGACATAGCAAACGTAAGAACAAAAAGCAAATAAAATAAACATTCGTACACAATTGTCCTTCTCTACTCTCATGCGTAGATTAACAATGGCATTCTTTACATAGCCACCGTTTCAAAGTCTACCGATTGACGTTCTCTGTACTGTGTAAAACTTAATGCGTTGTACGAATAGCCTGTTCTTTGTACGTGCCATTCAAAGCCTATCGATTGACGTTCTCTGTACTGTGTAAAACTTAATGCATTGTACAAACAGCCTGTTCTTTGTACGTGCCATTCAAAGCCTACCGGTTTATGTTCCCTGTACTGTGAAAAAATTTATGCGTTGTACAAATAGCCTGATCTTTGTACGTGCCATGGGACATTTTCTTTTACATAATTTTCTGTTTTATATAAGAAATACTGCCACGAGCTAACAGTATTTAGTTTCGACTACAAATAATGCTGGTCCAAAATCGTGAAAATCTCATTCAAGGAACATTCCGAATTTCATTGACTATATCACACTTGAGAATAACGTAATTTGACACTAATTTGACACTACTGTTATTCAATATACAAAGTGCCTCATTCTTTCGATAGAATGAGAAGTTACTTGGGAACAATTTTTAAAAAGAATTAAAAGGAAACTAAGCTTGTTACCCAATAACACGAGTTTTAATAAGGTAAATAGTAACTAACCATTAACAAGATCATTTGCTGTTCTGAAAAAGAGAAATTTATAATACACACAGCGCGCAAATATATATACACATGGATAATCATTCAACACACACACGCCCACACACATATAATTATATATACTGTGTGTGTATGTATATATGTATGTATATATATATATATATATATATATATATATATATATATATATATATATATATATATATATATATATATATATATATATCTTTTGCTGAAGATAAGGAATGGCATTGTCGCTTCTAAAGATAGAGAAAATGAAAACCCATACATCAGGAGTAAGTGTGAAATGAAGCACAAATAGTAAATCATTCTTTTAAAAGCAATGAGCATATCAATGAGCTTAAAAATTGACGTGAAAGCAAAATGGCGGCAAGTAATGAAATATGAATTAACACTAAAGAGCAAAACTGTTAGTTATACTGACACTAATTTTTAGGAAAAAACACTGAATAGTAACAGTGAAAAACCACAAGTGGAGTAATTGCTATATATATACATATATAAACAGTATATATATATATATATATATATATATATATATATATATATATATATATATATATATATATATATATATATATATATATATATATCAATAAGTACTTGGGTTTTTTCTTGTTATTTATGCATATATATATCAATAAGTCCATATATATATTTTATATGTACATATATATATATATATATATATATATATATATATATATATATATATATATAGAGAGAGAGAGAGAGAGAGAGAGAGAGAGAGAGAGAGACCAATAAGTCCACTTGTGGTTTTTTACTGTTACTATTCAGTGTTTTTTTCCTAAAAGTTAGTGTCCATATGCCTAATAGTTTCATATTTCATTACTTGCCATTTTGCTTTCACGTCAGTTTTTCAGCTCATTGATATGCTCATTACTTTTAAAAGAATGATTTACTATTGTGCTTCATTTAATCTTACTCCTGATGTATGGGTTTTCATTTTCTCTATTTTTAGCCCTGACAATGGGATTTGTATTCCCGAAACGTTGATAATGGAAATAAATTCATAATTAGAAATGCTGAGGTTTCAGGTGTCTATGTTGTTCTTACTAAAGACTCGACTTTTTAGAGGCGGCAATGCCATTCATTACCTTCAGGAAAAGTCCAACGGATCCACACTCAAACTTTATCGTCATCTGGAATCCTCGAGGAAGAAACTCAAAAAACATGATTTTCTACCTTACTCTAAGATGAGCAATGTCACACCGATTTTATCAAATTAGGACTTTACAGATCTTTGTACAACACTGACTTTTATAGAACTTCTGCCGAAACGCTTTTGAATATGGAGATTACTTTCAAAGCCAAAGCTATTAACAGACTACAGTCCGCTGTGTCCCTGCTATCTGGCAACTATTTTAGTTCACTGACCTTAATTGATAGATTACATATGAAATTTTATAAAAAAGAAAAAATGTAAGCAAGTTTATAGCTGACAATGAATCTGTTCATAAATGTAAGCTTCTAAAAAAGAGGGACTTAAGCAACTGAAATGTATAGCTCCAAAAGACGTTTTCAATTTCTCTAGTTACACCCATTGTAAAAAAAGACTTTTGCCTTCCCAATTACAGACCAAATTTTTCTAAGTTCTTCCTGCCCTTTGAAATGTTATTCGATAAATACGTCGGCTATCTTCCCATACCAACTTAGAGAAGGCTCGTCAGATCAGATAGTATTTTCCTCATAAATTTTATAAATCACGTAAGGAGCCTTCATGGTTTCCATTTTTTACAGGAAATGTCTTTCAAATTCTCAAGTCGCTGTCCCAGAGAGAAGACATTATTGTGTGTCCCCCTGATAAAGGTAAGGTCGTTGTCCTATTGGGCAGGGATGAACACATGAACAAGATGACCCATATCCTTTCCGACACTACAAAATTTGGGGAGGTTGGACCTCAGAGTTTAGTCTAACATTCAAAACTGAAGACAGGATTAATCGTAGCCTCAAGCAACTTAATGATGATGATATCTTGAGTGATCAGACTTATCGTTCTCTTTACAGCACTGGCCATAGGGAAAATGTTCCTTTATGTTTAATACTAGCTGCCTTAGCCAAATTTCTAGTCCCCATACTCAATGGTTTAACAAACAACGAATGTACATTCCTGAATTCCTCCCAATTTACACCTGAGATTTTACAGCAACAGACCTAGTAATTACATGATCAGTTACGATGTATCTTCATTTAACATAACCGTGCCCCTCACTGTAACTATAGATATAATAATTAGTGCTTTATTTCCTACTCAAGAGTGTTTTTGAAGGTTTTAATATTAGTACTTTTAAGAAACTGCTCTAATTGGCTGTGTTAGATAACTATTTCATTTTCAACAAAAAGAATATAAACAAACTGATGGCATGGCAATGGGAGCTCCTTTGGGTCCCACCTCTGCCAGTATTTTTATGTGTCACTTATAAAAACTGTTCCTTGATCAGTGACCTCCACCTTTTGAATCTGTTTTTTTTTTTTTTTAATAAAAGATAGCTAGATGGTACGTTTGTACTTTTTTAAGAAAAAGAACATGTACAGTCCTTACTTTTCATAAACTCCTTTCATTCAAACTAATAATCAGTTTTTAACGGGTGTTTTCAGAAAGACGTTTACTGGTTTGGAAAAGAATAGAATATATAATTTAGGCCGAAGGCCAAGCACTGGGACCTAAGAGCTCATACAGCTCTGAAAGGAAAATTGGGAGTAAAAGGTTACAAAGGTGTAACGGGAGGAGAACGTCTCAGTTGCACTATGAAACAATTGTTAGAAGAGGGTGGAAAGTAAGATGGAAGAAAGAATATGAAAGGAAGTACAATAAAAGGAATAAAAGGGGTTGTAGCTAGGGCCCGAAGGGACGCTGCAAAGAACCTTAAGTAATGCCTATTGTACAGTGCACCGCGCGTGAGGTGCACTGAGGGCACTACCCCCTTACGGCTTTTACTGGCTTGGGTACAAATTTTTTAGCCTTTGTCCGTTGGTTTTTAAACTTAATTCTTGTAAAACTTTATTATATAGGGCTTATAATCTATTGTGCAATTATGTTAGATTTCATGAAGTAATTTTTTGCAAACCTATATTAGTATAAGTTGCTATCCGTCCCATTTTTTCGAGGAAATCTTGAAAGAGGTTTCAACTGACATTTTTAAGTCTAAGAACTTGCTTCTGATGTACCTAAAATAGAAATGCATGGATACCTAAAATAGGAATATATGGATCTTTGCCTTATTGCTCAACATATAAACATGTAAAACGGGAACTAACTGTCGTACTTGGCAGTACGTATCCATACGTCAAATTTAATTTCATTTTCAAGAACCCCTTAAAAAATCAGAGTTCTTTTCAAGTTCAAAGACACTACCGGAATTGATGCGATCTTCAACAGTATATTTGTCCCAAATTTAATTTGGGAACCTATGTGGGTAATTCCAGTCGGTTGTTGAAGGTTCGCATCGATTGCCATCGGGGTGTCAATCACCGGACAGGATGAGTTTTATCCAAGAAAGAATTCTCGGCAATACGCAACCATACACCAAAATGTAAACTTAATATTCTGTACAGTGATGTCAAAATCCTATCTCAAGCAACAGATAACTGGTCATTACCAATTCTCGAGTCCCTCTTCATTATGCAGTTATCACCAACCCTCAACAACAATAGAAGACCAGTACTATTAAACACTGCCTAATACACCATTTGCCCATTCTACAGTTCTCGCCTCTCTGCGTTTGCTTTCATTGATGTCGAAAAATAACCTATTCAGTCTTTTACTTATAAGCTTCTGTGTCAGTGAGTTCTCGTCTCGATATTTTTGCATTTTACTTTTTGTAATATACAAGAAATTTTGTATATGTTACGATAATGTTAAATACTTTTTTCTTGTGTCTTTGTGAATAGTGTAAAAAAAAAGTATATCTTAGTTTAACCAGACCACTGAGCTGATTAACAGCTCTCCTAGGGCTGGCCCGAAGGATTAGACTTATTTTACGTGGCTAAGAACCAATTGGTTACCTAGCAACGGGACCTACAGCTTATTGTGGAATCCGAACCACATATAGCGAGAAATGAATTTCTATCACCAGAAATAAATTCCTCTTATTCTTCATTAGCCGGTCGGAGATTCGAACTTGCGGCCAACAGAGTGGTAGCTGAGAACGGAACCCGCTCGCCCAACGAAGAACTGTGAATAGTGTAATTTTCTCATTAGTCCACTTGTGCTTCTTCCTTGTTACTATTCATTTTTTTTTTTTTAAAGTTAGTTGATAATTTTATTCTTTTATGTTAATTTCATGTTTCATTACTAGCCATTTTGCTTTCACGCCAAATCTTAAGCTCACTGACGAACTAATTACTTTTAAAAGAATTATTTATCTTATGCTTCATTTACGTCTAACGCCTGATATATGGATTTTCATTTTCTCTATTTTCAGCCCTTATGATAGGATTTGTACGCTCGAAATGTTGATAGTGGACATATATTCATAACTAGAAAAGCTTTAGTTTCTACTGGCCATACTGTTCTTATTATAAGCATACATACGTGTGTATGTATGTATGTATATATATATAATATATATATATATATATATATATATATATATATATATATATATATATATATATATATATATATATATATATATATATATATATATATATATATATATATATATATATATATATATATATATTTGAGTGAGTATGTGAATGGGTGTACAAATATGAAATATTGATAGAGACAGTGCCCAAACCTCAGTTCCTAAACACTCCACACAGACATGGAAGCTAATTAGACGGAAAACTTCATAAAGCTTCCTTAGGAATGGATCATTGCCATGGGGTTCAGAATCTCACTCCTCGAAGATGAAACAAATAATATTTATATTTGTCCATTTATCTCAAATTTTTTCCCCAATTCATAGTTATTTGCAGTTTTTTTTTTTTTTCAGCAGCAGCCTGTGGCAAATTCTTAGTCGAGCAATGGTTAAGCAAGACGTGAAACTAGCTTTATATGCAAACTATGGAAACAGGAACCGGAAAAAAATCAAGCCGTCTGCATAAATATTAAGCTAATAATTAATCGGTCTGAAGAGGAGCGACGAAAAGATTTAAATTATAAGGCAATTTCTACATACTGATACTGAACCAAGAGACTGCCACCGTGGAGCAGCATGAGTTAGCCAGGTAATTTTGTTCATGTAGCGAAGAAAAATACAGACAAAAACGGAATACTGCGTTGTGTGAGTCATTATGTTAATGACTTACATTTCGTCATCAACTTTTTTTCTTTGAACATCGTATACCTGGGTGTGACAATTACTGTTACTGACGGATCAACAGCAACAACAACAAAAAAGAAAAACAACAACGCAGTACACTATTATGTGACGCTTGTTTCAAGGATGGTATACGCCGATACAGTTAGTTTCTTGTATAGCATTCACGGTATGAACGGCATGTTCGAGAGTACAGCTGATGAAACAGATATTTTCTAATCAGCATTACAAGCTAAGAATGTGAAATGCAGTCCTATAATATTACAACCATGTCCTAGGAATTATTTCTCTTACAATAATATTTTTCTCCGTCGATAACAACGTTCATTTCCCGTGTACATCTTTTCCATTATTTATTTCCTTTGTTTATATAATTCCCTTGCCAAGGCTGAGTCTACAGGTTTTGTTATACATACGCTTTCACAAAACACACACACACACACACACACACACACACACACACACACACACACATATATATATATATATATATATATATATATATATATATATATATATATATAAAGATAAAATCCACAGAAGGAAACGGAAAGCACTCCAGTGTTTCCGTTTCCTTGTGGATTTTATCTTTATTTATATATTCATCACGTTCCATATTTTCGTGATTCAGTTATACACACACACACACACACACACACACATATATATATATATATATATATATATATATATATATATATATATATATATATATATATATATATATATATATATAGGATTTGGGCCTAAACTTTTCCCAACCACTGTCTCCCTTTACCTTTCACTTTAATTCTCAACCACTTACCTCTTCCTGTCCCCCAATCTCACTTACCTAGGTGAATGAATCTATTCTATCCTATCATAGTCGATATAAAACTGATTATAGGAAGGTGAAAAAAATGGAAGTACATCATACGACTCCACATAATTTTTCAAAAAACAAAAGATGAATTTAGTAAATGAATCATTCACTTCATTGTCATCCTTTGTGGATTTCTTCTACAACAATTTGGTCAATCAGCACCAAAACCTTGGTTGAACCTATGAAAAATATTAATCAGCCAATAAATCAGTCAGTAAATGCACCAAATGCACGAAGAATTCTCTACTGTATTTGTTAGAATTCTCTTAAATTGAAAAACTGAATTATTCAAATTAGGACGTCAATGACCTTCTATGAGAAAACAGCTCTTTTTTACTTAGCCACAGGCTGCTGGGGTATGCAAATTAATATGGTACAATCTGGGAAAACGGAACGCAGGGAATGATTCCAAACCTGTCATGTAAACGGAATGAAAAGTCACCAAACTTAGCAACCAAGGGATTGGGGATCTTCATGGAGTGAAAGTGGGAGATGAAGGTATACCAGAGTGTACTGCCCTTTGTGGAGGGTTTTCATCACACTACAAAAACAATTCCTCTACCTTGAGGCAAAGCCCAAGATCACTGTGGTATAAAGTATTACTAAAAATTACTAAAAAACTACATGAAGTTACTCTATGCTGTCTCAGTGACATCCATCCTTTTAAAAACTGCTCTATTCTAACATATGATTCCATCCTTGTTCTGTAATATTTGTTCGAGGTGCAACATCCCACTGTCTTACAAATATCCAGCACTCCGTTGCGATGACATCTTTCTGCAGTAACACTCTGCTGCAATAAAACTCAACCTTTTCAAAATTTTTCTTCTGTTCGAGCGATAGTAATAAATACAACCACAAAATTAATCTTGCTGCAACATTATTTCCGTTCAGTACTTAATTACTATTACGAAATGCACTAAGTGAGATTCTACAATTTTGAATATGAACAAAAACAAAGAAGTAAAAAAATATTATTAAAAATGGGAGCTGTGGACCGTTTGCACGGCGGTCATCTTTAGCCAACAATGGGATCCCATTTTTAATCATTTTAAAATACAAGTTTAGCTCATATACAAGATTGTGGATTTTCACTTATTATTTTTGTTCACAGGATAGTTATGAAACATAGATAAAATGCACTCCTTGAGAACCAACAGTATAGCCTCTCGTTACCACAGTACTAATTATGTTACAAAGATATTTTTCTAATTATAAAAATACCTCTCATCTCACGATATTACATCCACTTACAACATTACTGCAATGACTGAAGTTACCACAATTTACGGCCACATTCTGAAGTATCGACCTATGATATTAGCAGATTAGCTTAATCTTTTTGGGGATAAAGCCACTTAAAAGGCTGAGTGACAGGAAGGCATCGCTTTACACGTAAGCGGTGACGAGACAGAAACGCAGAAAGTAAGGAATTGGGGAGACCCACTTGTTGGTTCCGGAGAATTTTGCTTACTAAAATCGCATTGTGTTATCATAAGGTTATGCTTTAATATTTACTTTTCGGCTTTGGAAACCAAAGGTTTACGTGAAGTTAAATGAATAGTTACATGACATGTACCTCTACAGGAAGTGATGACTGAGAGGTCATACGCAGGAATTTTTAAAAGTAACCACAACCTTGTGATAAGGATCGGGTACCTTAAAGAAATAAAGGAAAAGAATGCATTACTACCTTAAAACAGTTCTCCTTTATTTTAATAAAATTTACTTACATTTTCATCTTTTTATTTATTCATTTGTTAATTTATTTTTTTTTCTTTTCTAATAACTGATCTCTCCTTTCTGTATTTCCTATTATCCTCTGTTACTTCTTTCAAATGAACACCATATTCTTGGGAAGCATTCAGTTTCAAGTCAATGGCCTTTGTGGGCATGTTCCATACGAATGTGGTTCATGTTATCAATAATAATAATAATAATAATAATAATAATAATTCCAGGTAAAAAAAAAAAAAAAACAGAAACAAACAGCGTTCTTAAACAAGTCTTTGGCTCCCCTCTTGAGGCAACAGGTTACTCTGCGAGCTGATCGTCACAACCAACATTCTGGAGGAAATTCTTTTATAAATACGAACTGCAGTACCTCAGTCAATTTTTGCAATTTATATTTTTTGAAAATCCAACGTACAAATTAAAATCGTATGGCTTAAAATCTCGGGAAATAAACTTTATCATTACATATAAAAGTGTCCGCGTACGCAGAAAATGTGCAAAATACTTGTAAAGTAAGCAAAAAGATTTTCACCCACCTATAAATGGCAATAAAGACTATTCCTTTAAAAACAAAAATTTCACATATGGGTCAGAAAAAAATGATCTTATCAAAGGGGAAGGTCATCTTCAATTGAAGGTTTCTCATGAAATATCCTTTAATAAAAAGACAGCACCAACAATCATATTAATAATAATAAAACTAAAATCAGTAACTATATTGTCACTAGAGGAACGGCAAAAAAAAGAGAGCTAACGAGAGAAACACCAATAACTATAACTAGCTGGACAACTCATCCGATAATCCACAAATGCAAAATCAAAAGCGATTATCTCGGAACCTACAAAATGCTCTGCAATATCCGATATCGCTCGGCTCCGATTCACGTGATATTCCTTTGAATGTATAGGGCACATAACCATTATTATTAATTATTTATTAATGCTTTCTCCGAAAAGCCTATTCCAAGTAACCTTTTTTTTCTTACTTACAAACCGTATCCATTTACGGAATAAGTCGTAAAACACGTGTAAGCATATAATGTGGAAATTGTGCATATAGTTATTATATGTATATACGGTAAGTATACAGTATACAGTATATACATATAATAACTATATGAGCAATTTCACATTATATATATATATATATATATATATATATATATATATATATATATATATATATATATATATATATATATATATATATATATATATGTATATATATATATATATATATATATATATATATGTACGTATATATATAAATGTAAGTATGTATGTATGTATTTTTATAACGTACAGCGTGACATGTTTATTACAAATATAAGCTAGACATGCCATTTAACATCCAATCCACTCTCCCTAAAGGAATTACATACACCAACGGGGAAATTATAACTGATGGGCACTTCGTTACCAGGGGGATTCGAACCCCCGACTGGTTGGGAAACGGCGAAGTAAAGTAGTTTTTTTACCACTGAGTAAGTGAAGTTACCCAACCAAGCGGGAGTTCGAATCCCCCTGGTGACGAAGATTATAACACCCTTGGCTGTACGTTATTCCCTTAGGAAGAATGAACTGGATATTAAACGACACCAATCAGGATCTACAACCGTGTTTCAGTTCTTCCCGGTGGGGCTTGATATATAAAATCACGTGATATATATATGTATGTATGTATGTATGTATGAATATATATATATATATATATATATATATATATATATATATATATATATATATATATATATATATATATATATATATATATATATATATATATATATATATATATATATATATAAATGCTGATAATCACTCACACTTTTTTTATATATATTATACTTTGAAATCACATTCTTCCTCAAAATTTCACAGGACCTAATTCTATTCTATTTTACCATTAGGAACACCACACCTACTGACAACGCTGTTGATTTCTCTGTGACCGACCTCTGCATTACACTCACCTAGCACGACTGCCCGTCCATATTATCAAAATCTAGCCAAGCCCAGATTCAGGGTCTCAAAAACACTCTCTTTCACTGTTGGTATTTTTGTCTTCAGGAACACACGCACTCATTTTGGATGTGACTGTGAGACGAGGAGTGAATAGATATATATTAGCTAATCAATTCAATCTTATTTTTGCTCGAGTTTAGCCTCATATCCCACCGAATACGCCTTTTGATCTATTCCTTACAAACGGGCTAACAGCAAATTCTTTCAACATTTCAGGGAACAAATAACTGCACCAGAAGAGCAACATCATCTACATATTGTGCTATATTGTTTGCCTGGTAACCAGTCATGTCACTAATCAAGATTAAAACCAACAAAAGTCCCGCAACTACATCCGATGCGACAGGTCTGGAATCACTTAAAACACCTCTGTTGCTGTTCACTTGAAAACTGAACGGACTCTCCAAACCAGGAGTTACAGACCATGTATATGATAGTCCTATTACCCGCGTAGTCAAAAGCAACATTAAACTAATCTGGATAAATCTGGACTAATATGCATTGTCAGGGGGTCTCTTACATATCAGTGTTTGGATACCAAATGGCATCATGAGGAGTTCTGCCTTAGGTATATTTCCAAAAACCAGACTTTCTGACAGCAAGACCTTGCCCAGCTAAGAAGAATAAAACTGAAGGTCGAGAAAATTTATCCTGATATTCATATCCTAATGTGAATATTAAGGTAACTACCTGACACTGTACTTGAATCTTCTCATATCTCCTTTGTCCAGTAAACCACGAATTTTTCACTGGTCCGCTTAGATGATAACGAGACCTTATTCGAGATCAGGAAATGACACAGATCTGAAAGTAAAACTAAAGAAATATTCCAGTTCAGAAGATGAAACGTCGATACAGTGCAGAAGAGGCAGGGTCTACATCTGAATACTTTTGCTATGAGTAGATTGCATAATAACAGGTTTGCAAGACCAGGAATATCTTTTGCTTGCCCAGAAATGGGCAGCTACATCTTCAACAGAAGTGGTGACTCTCCTGGCTATACAATAACCTCAGATCCTTCGAGTTGACTTGTGTTGTTGATTACAAAATTATAACAACAAAAATAACAATATAATAATTGTAACTCCTTGTCATATTTATGAAAAATATTGTAATCATGACTTTTCTCTTCTATTAGTCGCATGTCTGACATTCAACGTCACTGATTAAAATCACTTCAAGAAGAACGCAACTTGATCATATTTTTTTTTTTAAGCCAACGATATTACTTAATATCTCTACTTATCGAGTTCAGCACATCATACTAACGAAATTATGTACGCAGAACGCGTTAATTACTAATTTTTCTAATTCTACGAAATCCCATCCAAGGAATTAATCATACATTTGGTAACTTTATGTAGAAATATATTTGGTTTTATAAACTCAGTTTCAACGAATCATACCAAACAGCACCCATACAAGAATTCGTTCCAGCAGTAAGACATCGCAACGAACGGTGCCCGAAAAAAGTAATCTATCGCCGATTCGACAACTGAGGTGACGCACATTTCACCACATAGCGACGCTCCGTCATCTAAACTGACATCTGCACGAACACTTTGCAGAGACCTAGAAGTAGAACCGTCTTTGCTCTAAAATCCCTACAAGACACCCACATGTACCATAACCATCAGCTAGACAAAAAGACAGCCTCTTTCATTCTGAAACCGAAACCGCTCGGTGTCCTACAGCTCACTGATAAAGGAAGAAACCACAGCGATGGTGGAAATCAAGTAAGAATTCTTTTATTCTTGCACAGAAGTCAAGCTCGGTTCTACAATCATTGAACATAAACTACGCCAGCATTCTTTAATACTTGGATATAAATCAAGCCAATGTTCAATAATCCTTTGTCAAAATTCACACAATGTTCCATAATTTTTAAAAAGATACCATGACATCACTTCATTTTCCTTGGACAGAAAATACCCAGTGATCAACAATATTACACTGACAAGAACCGTGAGAGCGTTCTATAATGCTTGAACAGAAATGTCTTGATATTATAGTCCTTCAACAGAAATAGTGTCAGTGTTGATAATGTTCATTCTCAAGTTGTTTAGAAATCTCTTTAATGTTCTATAGTCATTGGATATACATCATGCCTAGATTAAATTCATGTCACTTTTCAATAATCCATGGACAGAAATCAAGTCACTGATATATAATCAACAATCAAAAATTACGCCATTATTCTGGAAATTCTTGGATAAAAAAAAACACGTCACTGTTCTACGGTTCCGGCTGGTAAACCACCACACTGGTTCCTCATTTTTGCATGCAAACACTTCAGTGCTCTGTAATCCTTCAATGCAACGTTCCAAAGCGTGAATATTAATAGAAAAAAAGCAGATATTTATCTATCAGTGCACCACTGATCTGCGATCTGCGATGAAGAATTAGAAGAACTGTCGCATCCTTATCCATTGTAGCTATTCCCCCATAATGTGGAGACGCAGCACACACACTGCAATACAATACAACGACATTCTCTAGGTATAAAAAAAATGCTCTTCATATCAAAAAGCGTTTATTGAATTCGAGTCAGATGTGTACCGTATGTACACAAGGCTCTTAAGATGATTAAAACGTTGGTAGGGAAAACAATATGAATGCTGACTCAGATAAATATAAATTCTGTTGCAATACTGTGAACAGAATCAATCCAGTGGCATTTGTGCGCATGTGTGTGTTCCCTGGCTAATGTATATTTAAATCTATGTATTTCTCTGTGTTTAAGACACTGTCTTAAAAGATTAAGCATGTATATGTATATTTACGCACTATACAGTCATATACACACAGAAATGTAAACACACTCGTACATACCTCGTGACCACATATAACTACTACTGTAAATTATACATACACGCAAAAATAAATGAACATGATGTAACAATTATATAATATATATATATATATATATATATATATATATATATATATATATATATATATATATATATATATATATATATATATATATATATATATAATTTAAAAGTCAACGAATAGGTGTGAGAACAAATATGCTCATATATATATATATATATATATATATATATATATATATATATATATATATATATATATATATATATATATGAGCATATTTGTTCTCACACCTATTCGCTGACTTTTAAATTGATATATTTACAGATATAGACGTTTCAATTTGTACGATAGCAATTGTTGTGCACAGGATTGATAGCTGGGAATCTCTGCAGGGGGTCCAGGTGCAATGGTGGGGGTAGTGGCTTCAAGTTGAGATGGAGGAGTAGGGGGAAGGATGGGTTGGGAGGAAGATGGGTGATATCCTACCTGCCACCCTTCCTACCTACCTACCTACACACTCTCGGTGTCATTCATAACAACCCCGACGCGCTGGGTCCCTCTTTGAAGTCATTTGTAATTTAATTTGTCCCATTTGACGGTGACAGGGGAATGAAATGAAATGCTTGGGAATCTGACTGATATTAACACATTTGCTTGACACACAATCCGATGGCAATAGCACCGGACATATTACCCCCCCGGCCTTAAATATTTAAACCACCGACAAGCCGATATCGCCTTTAACCCCACACCATGTACGGCTAAAAACCGCTTGCAAGCGACGAGGCCTCGGGAAAAAGACTCCTCCCCATATTTCTTTTGTTCGTAGGGTTGAATTTCACAGACCACGGAAGGGTTAAGGAAGAACCATCGCTCGGAGGAGGCGCCAGAGGGGCGATTTTGGCACTGCTGTTGGAAGAGGCGTTATGACAAGAGGTGATTAGTGTTCTTGTCTCGGGCATGTCAGTTCAACGTTATTACATTACCTTTGCCTCCACCTTGATGAGACGAGGCAGGGAATAGGAGGTGAGAAGGAGAAGATCAGGAAGAAGATGAAAAGGAGGAAGGGAAGCGAAGAGAATCAAGGAATGGAAATCAGGAATCCAACAAGGGAGACTCGCCCAGAATGTTGCAGTATGACAGAAGACGGTAATCAGAGGAGCGCGAGAGTGAGTCTTCACTTCCATGAATAATGGTGAAAGGGACAAGGAAGGATTCGCGCTATTAAAGAAAAGGACCCCTGAGAGAGAGAGAGAGAGAGAGAGAGAGAGAGAGAGAGAGAGAGAGAGAGAGAGAGAGAGAGAGAGAGAGAGACCTGAATTATGGTGAAGGAACAAGAAAGAAAGAATTCAAGCAATTAAAGACGAGAAAAGATCCTCTGAAAAGAGAGAGAGAGAGAGAGAGAGAGAGAGAGAGAGAGAGAGAGAGAGAGAGGCGGAATCTTGGAATGCTCTTGAGCGTCGGTATAATTCCATTCCAGTCACACAAGACGCGTCAGAACACGAACATCAAAGAGGAAGGGGTTTAACTAAGTTCGGAATTCGCCTGTCTTGAGATGGCACTTCTCTAGCACTGGCTGGTGTGCAAGGAGAGGGAAATGGCAGGAATCTGACACAATAAATGGGTTTATGGTTACTCGCTGCTTGGGGATAGAACCCATGCAAGCACACTCTTTCTTTTTTAATCACGGATGAATACTGTTCGTCATTCCAAAGGAAATGCTATCACTTTTACGTGGTAATAAAATAGATTTGGGAGTTTTACAGCAAAATATAAATATATAAATCATGAAAGGTATTGATGCTTGAACAAAATACCTTAGGTATTATGTAATGTAAGTACTCTTGCCAACTTTGGTAGATTTGGGTATCAGCTGACGTCACATTTTCTTTTGTATATGCCTGTTGGGTTACTGATTAAATCTTTCTGCCAGTGTTCGCGTTTTGCAGTTTCGTTCTTTTCGGACACACACATATTATATATAGCTGGAATATACATATACATATATGTAGACGTATATGTATAATATATTCATATATATACATGTATACACACGCAAACATATAATATATATATATATATATATATATATATATATATATATATATATATATATATATATATATATATATATATACATACTGTACAAACCAAAGTTTGAATTGAATAGTATATATGGGTGAGAGACAGGTTCCGAAGGCATGAGTGAAAGGAATACTTGTCCGTGGTACAGAGCTAAAGGGAAGCTGATGGTGAGATTTTGATTAAGAGTAGACAGGTGACATAAGGATTGACAGGAAATGAACATTGTCGGTTTAAACAATGAATAGTGCATGTGGATCATGTGTTTCTTATGAAAAATCTATGCATAAAGTTTGGAAGTAATTGAAGAAGTTGCATTCAACATAAATGGACAAAGAAAAACTTGAGATAAAATCAACAGAGATGCAATGTAGAGGATGTTGAAGAAAATGGTATAGAATATAAATTTTTTAGAGCAAATTAAAGTATTTAATAATCGGAGCGAAGCGTGTGCTTGAATATGTAGACGAAGGAAGTATTGATATGCTGTAAAAAGTAAGTCTGATACAAGGGTGCCTTATGTCCTCTTGGCTTTTTTAATATCTTTACTGATGCAGTGATGTCAGAAACCAAGAGAAAGGAAATCGTATGTAGGTACAAGCTGTAGGAGAGAATTATCTGTCGGGAATGGATGAATGGAATATGGAATGCCTGACGTTAGCAAATGATGTATAGTGTTGAATGGGAATGGTGCCGACAGGTGTTTTACTGCCTAAAAAGTTTGGGTTATCAGTTCATCTTACTGACTGAGACAAATGTAGAATTTGGCCAAGAATGATATATTTACTATAAATGATTTACTTAGATACTTCGATGTTTTCAGCAGAGAATACGTTTTGACGCAAATGATATTAATGTGTGAAGTTCAGTTTTTGTTATATATACTGTACATATATATATATATATATATATATATATATATATATATATATATATATATATATATATATATATATATATATATACATATATATATACACACATATATATATATATATATTCAATATATATTTGTTTCTAAGTGTTTGTGTGTAAGTTTGTGTTTGTATGTTTGTGTCAACTTATGCAAATATTGCACATTAAACTGAACATTTCGTGTATATTTTCTAACACTTTTTTGCTCTCGAAGATGCATATCAATTTGAAAATCAATCTTCCTCAGAGAGAGAGAGAGAGAGAGAGAGAGAGAGAGAGAGAGAGAGAGAGGAGAGAGAGAGAGGAGATGCTCTCAGGACCTCATGTGAGCAAAGAGCTGAGAAACTAAGCGACGCAAGAGAGGCTTTGGATAAACTCTATTATTAGCTGAAACTGCTAAAATCTTTCACTGGGATTTGCGACCGATTAATATTAACAAAATGCTCTAATCCTCATCAGTGAGCAATTGTCAAAATGGAGCTGTAATAAAATCCCATCATATGATGCAATTCGGACACATTTACAAAGCTATCAACGTTTTTGCTTCAATTTAGCTTAACAATTTGTGATGTTGCAATGTTTAATATTACTAAAGCTTAGAATTCTCGTACATTGTAGTCGTAAAATATTCAATTTGTTTTCTTTCCTGATGATGGAGAGACAGCATCCCCAAAATGTTACTAACTATGCAAACTAACATAACAAACCTTCGATCTATCTATTTATCTATCAATTCATATCGATAAACAGAAAAATACATGAACCTGGGTTACCTGTGGCTTAAGACTTTAACAATTTTTTCTTAACTAATTTCAGCTGAGATCGTGCTAATTCTGGGCTGAAGACTAAAAGGCGTTTCCACTGAAGTTTTGCTCCATAAATATAGAAGGATCCTTATTCCTAGCTAAACAAACACGTTATAGAACAAACACCAAAAGGAATATGATATGAGTAACACTTTGGTTCTCCCTTTCCACCCTTCCGTCAGTGATATTGTTTATCCTTTAAGAATAAGTTAGTTCCTCGTTGGAAGGGTGGGTAGAGCTCTCGGCTAGCACGCTGTTGGCCCAGCGTTCGACTCTCCGACCGGCCAATGAAGAATTAGAGGAATTTATTTCTGGTGATAGAAATTCGTTTCTCGTCATAATGTGGTTCGGATTCCACAATAAGCTGAAGGTCCCGTTGCTAGGTAACCAGTTGGTTCCTAGCCACGTAAAATAAATCTAATCCTTCGGGCCAGCCCTAGTGAGAGCTGTTAATCAGCTCAGTGGTCTGGTTAAACTAAGATATACTTTTAAGAATATTAAACTTTAAAGGCCTAGTCTTTTCTTATTCCAACACAATAGGAAAGACAGTCATTTGCAACAGCCGCAAACGAGGTGAGGTGTACAAAATACCTTGTGAATGTGGCAAAGCCTACCTGGGACAAACCGGAAAAGATAGTAATAAGAGAATTTCCCAACATCGAATTGTGTAAGAACAAATTCTCCAAACAGCACTGTTAATTTACATGTGCAAAAATGTGGCTGTCCCAGTCTTTGGAACAAAACTGAAATATTATTCAAAGATAAAGATATGATGACAAGAAATTTGTTAGAAACGGCTTGCATAAGTTTTAGCAAACAAAAAAAAACTTTAACATTAGTCAGGGCATGTATAAATTAAACCCTTTATTCGTTCACATTGTTTCACAACAGTACAAATTTAGAGAAAGGGTTTAAATGACCTATCACCAAATCGTTGAATAGTTCTCTCTTTTAACTTTTCTGAGTTGCTGGTTCTTGACCATTTGTTTATGATCTAAACAACCTAATTTTAATTTTGACAACTGTTCTTTTATTTTTTTACCGGTGAGAAACAATGTTTGTGACTTTTATGTATGTACTTATTCTGTTTAGTTGTAATAAAGCTCTTGAAGAGGCCTGGTGGAAGGCGAAGTTATCGAGCTATTAGAGTGTTTTATTTCTTTTCTCCAGTAGACTATATTGATATAAAATGCGGGAGATAAAATTTCTAACTACATTTTTCTGATGTTTGCTTCTTTCAAGGCTTCTTTGAATAACCTACGGGCTGTATTTTGGCATTTGTAAGAATTTCTCAGTCACCAAACTCAGATACTACCTGTACAGTTTACTGATCAAAATGAAGTCCAAATGCGGACAAAATAAAAATTTCTCGGCTTACCAGATTCAACAGAAATGAAAAACCTCGTTTACGTAAAAAATAAAGTTATGAATAACGAAGCCAAATTATAATTTAGCATGAATAGATTTAAAAGTATTCCAACAGTCGACATAAATGAATAATCCATTCAATAGATGAGAACTGGTAGAGCAGATTAATTACAACACAAACAAGTAATAAATGCGCCAAAGTTTCTTCGGCGCAATCGAGTTTTCTGTACATCGTATATTCAAGGCCACCAAAAATAGATCTATCTTTCGGTGTCCCGGTATAAGGCTGTATGAGCCGTGGCCCAGAAACTTTAACCACGGCCCGGTGGTGGCCTGTCCTATATTATGGCTAACTTTAACCTTAAATAAAATAAAGACTACTGAAGCTAGAGGGCCGCAATTTGGTATGTTTGATGATTGGAGGGTGGATGATCAACATACCAATTTGCAGCCATCTAGCCTCAGTAGTTTTTAAGATCTGAGGGCGGACAGAAAAAGTGCGGACAGAAAAAAGTGCGGACAGACAGACAAAGCAGGAGCAATATTTTTCTTTTCAGAAAACTAAAAGGTAAAGATAACTGTGATACTGTATATTTTATCTTTGCACGTTGTCCATTGGCTTTTTCGATTTATTTGAGCAAATGATTAGTAAGAAATAAATGGTAAAAAAGTAAACAAATTATACTACTCATGATTCCTATTCATTACAAGAAATTTTTCACAAACATTGTTTTAGATATATAAACAAAAAAGAATAAGCAAATGAACTGCGGGGTCACAATTTTTCCTTCGAGTTCATTTTACTGCACGGGCCGATGTGACAGACAGCCTACACCTGACGAAAATACGAAAAAAAGGTGAATGAAAAATACAGTGAAGCTTAATCCTGTAAGACGAGATAAAATTCATAAAATGTCGAAAGATGGAAGATTGTAAGAGTAAAACGGAGGGCCAGGATGAGTGTTTACAGCCTGGCAGTACAAGGTAGACCTGGGAAGCAGTGGTCTAAAATGACAGTTTGGTGCTCTCCAAGCAACAAGGTTACAGACTTTTTTTATACATCTAACTTATCAATGTCTCTTGGGATACTCGTTGGGCGAGTGGGTTCCGTTCTCAGCTAGAACTCTTTACAATGAAGAATAAGAGGAATTTATTTTGACAGAAATTCATTTCTCGCTATAATGTGGTTTTAAAGTAATTGCTCAGTGTCTTTTTGGGATACACTTAATTTTCTTTTAGTCACCTGACATTTTTATCAACGTATTTTTCCTTTTGGGAGTTCTTTTCTTTTATTGTTTAATCTCTTGCAGTATCAATCTGTGTATGTCTCCGGGCATTTTTTTTTGTCACCTAACTTATTAACACCTCACGGAATGTTTTGCATAAATCACCTGATTTATCACTGTCAATTGTGACATTTTTACTCGCCTGGCTTATCAACGTCTCCTGAGAATCTTTTATAGTTATCTACCTGTTAGAGTCTGATTAGATTTTTTAGGGAACCACCTGACTCGTCCGTTTCTCCTGGGATTCTTTTTATTTTCTCACCTAACTTATCAACGTCTCATGGAATTTTTCTTGAGTCACCTATACTTAACATCTCCCGGGATTCTTTTATTTTTTCATTTTGATACTTTGGTTATCAATGTACGTTTTTTTTTTTTTTGCCACCACACTTGTCTACGTCCCTTATTTTTTTCCTTGACTCAACTGACTTTTCAGCGCCTCTAAGTTTTTTTTTGAGTCTTATGAATGACTAACATTTCCATGTAATTGACTTAAACCGGCATAAACAACGCTAATAACTGAAAAAAAGATCTAGCATTTACTCGAGATTCCTAAACTCTAGATGCTATATCTATCTAGCCTCCCTGTGCCTCTATCGGCGGTTCCTCTTTTCTAGACACTATTCCATTTTCTTTGCCCATGATCAAAATGTTCGTGTTTAAATAGTTCTTCATTGGACGGGTTGGTACCGATCTCGGCTAGTACTCTGCTGGGCCCGCGTTCGATTCTCCGACCTGCCAATGAATAATTAGAGAAATTTATTTCTGGTGATAGAAATTCATTTCTCGTTATAATGTGGTTCGGATTCCACAATAAGCTGTAGGTCCCGTTGCTAGGTAACCAGTTGGTTCTTAGCCACGTAAAATAAATCTAATCCTTTGGGCCAGCCCTCTCTAGGAGAGCTGTTAACCAGGTCAGTGGTTTGGTTAAACTAAGGTATACTTAACTTTTTCCAACAAAAATTATGTTACGATCATGTTTGTGAATATTTTAGCATTCAGGGCAGTGTGAATTTATAGGGAGTAGTTAAAACTGCAACTTGAAATCAAGAAAAGTGTTTCTCTACTAACTGCAGGATGAGACACTAAATGGGAACGTAAGCATGAGGAAGGTCTTGGAAGTATATCGCAAACGGGAAGATGGAGTAATATGGACCGTGGAAGAATGGAAGCCATTGATGCTGTCTGGTATTTAAGGGCAGATGCAACGAATAATGAACGAAATAAAGAACGGTGAGTCACATGACAAATGAAGCAAGGACGGGATCTCCTATGTAAAAGATATGGATAGGAGGAGACTGTCTACTAAAGACTGTTGAGCCTACTCTCCTTTATGGAAATTAAGTGCATCTGTTAAATGCGACTGAGAAAAAATTATGCTTACTTGAACTGCGGAACAAGAAGGAATGAAAGAGTGAGAAATGAAGAGATGTGGGACAACGATGGCAAAAAGGACAGCTTAGTTAACATGATGAATGAGTGTCCTGGGATATTTCAGTCATATAACAAGAATGGAGGACGAAAGAGTGGTTTAAACTGCATAATTCGGACGTGTTGGGAGGGAGGAAAGGAGGAAGAACAGTGTTGGATAAAAGGAGTGGAAAGATTACTGGGGAGGAAGAAGAAGCATATTGTAAGGGGCTCCACGATATGTTAATAACAATTCTGTAAAGATATATGAAGCGACTGATGGTATAGAGGTTCTCTGTTGCCAAGCAGTTGGCCAATATGCATGCAAAATAGCAATTTATAGTCATCTGCTTGCAATCCGGCCATGGTGCAAGCCAAGCCAAAAAACTTCATCTTGATTTAACTTATGGTATGAATGTGACAGTGACTTTCGTTTTGCTTCTCAGTTCAGTCACTCACTTTTGTCAGGAACCACCTTGTTGGTATTTAAAAAATGTATATGTAATATATATATATATATATATATATATATATATATATATATATATATATATATATATATATATATATATATATATATATATATATATATATATATATATATATATATATATATATATATATATATATATGCCCCATTTGTGCATTACCTGCAATTTCAGTCTCACAAATCTCCATATATGTGTGTGTGTGTGTATATATATATATATATATATATATATATATATATATATATATATATATATATATATATATATATATACAGTATATATAAATATACAGATACATATATATTTTATATATATATACATATGCCCCATTCTTGCATTTCCTGTGACTTCAGTTTCACAAATGTCCATTCATCTCCAGACCCCGTCCCAGAGTTCTCACTTAGTAAGTCTTGGTCTCCAAACTCAAATGGTGTCCTAACGAGTCCAGCTGACACCATCAAGTACTATTCTTGCCGGTGTCGTGCGAAGGACACCCCTTTAATATTATCTCATCCGCAGCATACATGGAACTGTCGTAATTTCCAAGACAGCAAAATCCCTCACGCGATCCCAACATGTGACTTCTAACATTCTTCTTAAACCTTCACTCGTAAATAAAAAAAAATCTTACGAAAGGTTTCGCTGCCATACCATGACGATTCCTGTCGGAACGGCAACACAGATATTATCTTACTGATGAGAAGTCTCACTTCCGTATGACATTTTATTCTATTTGATTTCCACATCTTATCCTGCCTATTGTTCGATTTGTCTTTTTCAGTCTTTCATTAAATTCCGACTTGGGAGAACATGAATCGGACACCATTGTTCCTTAATTATCTGGAGAACTCGACCTCACTCATTCTTTTTCCATCTTGTGTTATTTCATCCCTTTGTTCATACTTTATCCTCATTATTTCTGTTTTTCTTAGATTTACGTAAGGTTCTATCGGTCTACATATAAGATACGTTCTCCTAAGAAAGTTCTATAAATCTTGTCTTGTTTTCCAGTTAGACAGAGCACATCGGTGTATTCTATTTTTACCAAGCTTCATTGTTACTCCAACTTAAGCTTTCTCTTCTTTCTCCGACCACTTTTTTTATTCTAAAATGCATGAGAAGGGCGAACAGCAAATGTGACACAAAATTCCCCTGAAACACCAGCTATTGACTATAAATGCACTTGAAGGGACGCCATCCATCTCATATATATATATATATATATATATATATATATATATATATATATATATATATATATATATATATATATATATATATATATATATATATATATATATATATATATATATATATATATATATATATATATATATATATATATATATATATATATATATATATATATATATACACATATGTATATATATAATTACTCTTGTAGCTAGGAATGTAAGTCTTCGCAAGAAGAACATAAATCCGCTTCCTCATGAGTCAACTATTCTGTGAAGAAGATACCTTTTGCTCTCACTCCATCAAGAGGATTAGTCTGTCGGCTTAATACATAAACCCACGTCCACACAAACCAAACATACATACGGGAGTTGAGGGCTGATGCATAACAGATAATATGAGTCGAAGTAAATAATTTTTTGGTCTCATATCCACTGTCATCCAGGCATCGGTGATTTTACTGACTTTATTTTTCCTGTTGTTACGACAACAATGATTCTCTTCTATTCTCTAAAGAAGTCGCCTATCCATTTGTGAATGTTAAAAACGAGCAAAGGCACTTTATTTTTGTTAATACACAGACAGACCTAACATTCTTTCGTGCACGTAAGTTTGTTCCTATGCCAACATACAGTGTATGAATGCAGAATACAGCTGGATGTATATTCAAGTACACATTTACACCTGAATAAAAGCATGTGTTATAGTTATTGCACGCAGCAATTTGAATTCGTAAACGACGGTTTACGTCATTTCACATAAAACAGGCGACAGGGTTCGTGTGGGTGCGTGCGTGTGTGCGCGCGAGCGTTGACATCAAACGAGAGCGAAGTGGGAGAGTTGGCAAAGTATCTGTAACGTCGTCATAATCCGCTTCAGTTGGTATGAGTCCACTAATTAACAGAGATTAGCCAGATTATATTCGGTGATGCAAAATTTGTTTCTTATTAATGCGCTCACGTCAGTTCGTAGATTTGCCAAGCCTTTTCCGCTTGTGGATGTCTGAGTGGATTTCAATAATTGAGTACACGTTGTGTTCATGTCGCATATTACTGAGTAATGATGCTGCGTTTCCGTATAAGAGAAACATTAGTATGTATTAGCATGCAAGCAACACACACATGTATATACATATACAGTACACACACAACGCACACACGCACACAACACATATATGTATATATATATACACATAAATATATAATATATATGATATATATATATATATATATACACATAAATATATAAATATATATTATATATATATATATATATATATATATATATATATATATATATATATATATATATATATATATATGCATTCAAACTGAGGTAGAAAAGCATTGATGATGACAATTCAGCCTTTGGCCAGTAATGTTGCCGTAATTTTAAGACCTACGGTGCACTAGATATACACTGATGTTACTGCCGTTAAATTACTATTAATATTGCAAAACTGTAATTCCACATCTGGCAGTTCCAGGTTTTATGCTTACATGAGAATGAGCAGTACTTGGCTTTTTTTTTTTTTTATTTAATATACCTCAATCGCGCTCTCTCAATGTCCGTTTGTTTGGCTGTACTTGAGAAGATTAACAGGATAGTGAGAAACACGAAAAAACTCTCCCAGATACACAGCGAAAAGAAGCGAAATGGCCTAACACAAAACGAAATTGAATTTCCATGTTTGCTCTGGAACGTCTAGTAAATGGCCCGTACTATAATAGATCAAATTTAATCAAAAAGTCTTCGGGAGAAGGATGGGGGAATTGCTAGAGCGGTGGTCGTGAGGGGAAACTGGTTGAGGAAGATATAGGGGAAGAGGGACTAACGAAGAGATAGGGGAAGACCGGGGCTGAGGAATCGGTCGGAAGGGTAAAGAGTTGAGGAAGGCAGGTGATGAGGGAAGTTCTAAACAAGAAAATGAGGAGACCTATGTTAGAGAAAAATAAAACTACTGTGTGCTGGAAGAACAGACATAAAGGATGACTAAAGAATTTAGTGGGAAGAAGGACATTCGAAGAAGAGGTATAGGAGATAGCGAGTAACAAGGAAGCGCGAAGAGAAGGGTGAGAAAGGGGAAGATCAGCAGGAGGAGGAGGAGGAGGAGGAGAGAAGGGAAGAGGAACGACGTGGGGCACCAGGCGATATCTGAGAGGTACAAACTAATGCAGTCCGAGCGAAGTGTCTTAATTGTTGCAAGATATAGACGCGTGCGAGTATGCAAATTCGGAGGAACGCTAGCGTATGATATGACGGGCAAGGGTTATAGGGAACTGGGTAAGGGTGAGGAGGAGGAGGAGGAGGAGGAGGAGGAGGAGGAGGAGGAGGAGGAGGAAGCGTAGTGATGAAGGAGGGGAGGGAGGGAGGAACTCGCTTATTGTGGAATAGCTGGGAAAGGAGACACCGGAAAACCGTTCCATTCAGAGAAGACGAAATCAGTGAAAGCATAAGAATTGCAAATTGTAAGCAAATACTTGAGGAGTCAGGCTGCATATGATTATCGGGTGTACCAAACAAGTCAGCTTACTCATTATCATTATCTACTGTACGTAGTTTTTGAGGGATAGAGGAACCTCTTACAATACAAAGTAAAAAAAAAAAATGTTGGACAATTCTCATTTCTTGACGAAAGACCAAGGATTGTAAATTTTACAATAAATCTTGCAAAAGAATTCTAAATTCATAGCAAAGAGAGAAAACGATTCATTTCAAACTCTGGAAAATATGTCAGTGAAAAATCCTCATGCTTCGCCAAAAGAAAAAAAAAAAAATAGGACATTCTTTTAAGCTGGAATGTAAAATAACAATTTACTTTTGGCTAAGCAAAGGAATAACTTTGGACGGGAAGACCGTCGCTGACGAAAAAAATTAAAACATTCTCATTGAAAACGTACTAATGAAAATGATTGTGAGTATCATAAAAGAACATAAAAAATAAAAGTTCCAACTAATGAATAATTATTTTGGATATCAGTAAGACCGGTATGACTTCATGGAAAGAAAGCGGTATAAACTGCAAAGGTTAACGAACAAATAAATGACTGCTCATCAGTCACCAATTTCACAGCAAAGAAATGCTTTCAACTAAATCTCACATTAAATTTTGTACTCGCCTCAATGTGGCAGCTTAAATTCAGCCGTACAAAATAACTGAAGGCAGCGAACAAACGAATCCCACTCTGTCGATAACAACCAAATTACACATAAAGAGAAATTACCAGGTAGGTGTAAACCGGGACGATCAATGACCTTCGTGTACACCTGTGACCCACGGGTCAACATACCCCGACCCTGTGAGTGGAAAGAATGCTGACACAATGGATGGGGAGTCTTTGTGTTGGCGAACTTTACTTGTTAGCTAATAGCTATAACTTGAGGTGATTCACGCACACAATTAAGTTGCCGTGTGCAAATACACAACCGTACTTGAGCTCAGTCATGCATACACGAGCTTGTGTATTTGGGTACAACTACAAACAAAGGTGCACACACACACAAACATATATATACATATGTGTGTGTATATACATATACAAATATATACATATGTATATTCATATATATATATATATATATATATATATATATATATATATATATATATATATATATATATATATATATATATATATTATATCAGTCAGCCACACGACTTACAAAGCCCAGCACCGAAGAAAATAAAAAGGAGGGGGAAGGAAGAATAATGGTGCTTCACCACTTAGAGTGCGATAGACCTCTCTTTTAAAGGATGTAACCTTATAAGACTCCGGAAAACAGAAGCAAACAAAGAATTCCAATACTTGACAAGAAAAACCAAAAGGAACAGTCACTAAACGTGCACGCTGATTACTGATTTCTACAGACTGAGTGCCGGAGTTGGCCTGACAGGCGTTTAAAGACTAACTGATCGAAGTTAAGGGAGCAGTGACCGAAATAGTGCGTACAGAAAAAGGACAGAGAAGCAGCCTTGTGGCAGAGAGAGAAAGAGTATCATGAAGAAAGGGGAAGGAGATATAATTTTACCCAAATAATTGCTTTTCGTTTTGCGAAAGGCGGGAGATGAAGCACTCCACGTATGAGCACACTCAACCAAACAAAGAGGACGAATAAGGTCAATGTAGTGCTCTCATAACTCGAGGAAAAATGAACTTGTGATAGCTAAGCAATACAGTTCATCTTATGGGAGCAGATTTTTAAATCTGAACCTTTTCATCTCTCGTAGTCAAGAACCCTGAATGACAAAAAGGTTGAACGGAGTTAGAGGTTAAATTATATTTACAGAAAATCATTCAAGAAGTGGAAAGTGATGGGGAAAGAAAAGAAAACCATCATAAGGCGCTGATTTTCACTAAATGACGGGATATCCTTTAGGTAACCTTATAAGACAAGAGCTGATCAAAGTAAACAACACTAGACAAGGGGAACAGAACGGATACGATGCTATCAACAACAAATAATAGCAGCTAGATAATAACTAGAATTAAGTTTATAGGCAGAGGGAGTAAAGTCATAAGCCATATAAAAGTCTGTACATTACCTGTACAGACAAAAATATAACTAAGATTTAATTTTCCAGTCAATCTGTGACGATACCTTCTCTCCACAAACGATGAGCAAAGCGCGGAACCCTGATGAAACAAGATAAGTTAAACCCATCAAAAAGAAAGAAAGAAAAACAACACGCTCTCCGTGAGTGGCAATACGTGAACTGCATGAAAAAGTAATCTAATAATCATCAATGCGGCAAGGGATGTTATCAATCAAATTACGATTATCACCCAGTAATTTAAAATAAATAAATCACCAAATTAGTAAATGACTGAATGAAGAAATAACCGATCGGATAATGACCGCTTCACTCGATCCTCCTCCTGCAGCCAGAGGTCACTTTTGTCACCTTTCTGTCGTCGCTTCCTTCGAGATTAAGCCCAACTCTTCTGCCCTCGCCTTTCTTGCTTCCTTGAGGCTCTGCTGAATGAGGGCACTGAAGTGCTCATCCCTTTGGGCTTCTCTCAGAAGCTGGAAAACTCTTCTGCCCGTCGTTTCCTTGGGTTCAGAGAGAGCGATTCCCTGGTCTCGGACGGTCTCTTAACAACCGTCAAGTTACCCTTTCCAAGTTTTATATATGTGTATGTATATATATATATATATATATATATATATATATATATATATATATATATATATATATATATATATATATATATTTTATATAAATATATATATGTATATACTTGTATATATATGTGTATATATACACATATATATATATATATATATATATATATATATATATATATATATATATATATATAATATATATATATATATATATATATATATATATATATATATAATATATATATATATATGTTTGTCTGTGTGCACCTTTGTTTGTAGTTGTATGCAAAGACACAATCTTCGGGCTGCTGGTTAAGTCATTTTCCCTTCTTACTCTACAACCAAGCTTTGGAGCCCCATTCATAACTATGTTTTTCCTGACTCTTTTACCCAGTCATCTTGAGGGAGGAAGGTCTATGTCATCCTTTGAGTCAGGATAGCCTACATATTTCTGAAATTATTTTAGCCTGATATAAATAAGAATACTGTATTGACCTTTGTATCACAAAGATATACTCTACGAAAATTGCAACAATTGATGCGTAAAAAAATGGACATAAACATCATAGATTTATTTATAAGCTCACAGACCAAAGAGATGAAAAATAAATATTACTATTACTACAATGAACAAAATACAAATAAAAATGGAGACAATAGATACAAACAGGTGCCTGAATTATGCTTAAGTACATAAAACGCCAAGAGAACAAAAAATAGCAAAATGCCATTCAAGGGTTAAAAAGAACAAACAGATGGCGTATCAAAAGGGCTATCTGTTGCCACTGCTGTTGGAGAAGCAGCTGTCTCGCCTGCTGATATGACAAAGCTTATTACGAATAATGAAAAATAAGACCAGAATATACAATTATTTTCACAGATACAGGTCCAAATCAATTATTTTTTCTTTTTTTTGTGATGTAAGAAATTAGTTCGAGATTCTTTAAATAGTGTGCAATTAGGTTAACTTTGATGAGATAGTACATCAGCCAGGCCACTGGAGTTCTCATAATGAGTACTTACAGGATATAAACCAGTACTATGACAAGGGTAATTTAATGCAATATATATATATATATATATATATATATATATATATATATATATATATATATATATATATATATATGTGTGTGTGTGTGTGTGTGTCTGTGTGTGTTTATTGGCTCAACTACGACTGATAGTACTGGAAATGCACGATCATCAAGTTTTTATAAATTCATGCAATTTATTGGTCACAGCATGCCAGCATTTCTAAATATATAAGTAAAAATAAATATAAACATATACACACACACATATATATATACACATATATATATATATATATATATATATATATATATATATATATATATATATATATATATATATATATATATATATATATATATATATATGCATTCTTCCTTTGGATTGGGGTGGCCCCAGGAGATGTATAACCTGTATATCTCATTAAACCTTTAATTAACATGAGGTTGCAAGCCCTACGACCTTTTCCACCCTTGCTGCAACCTACCACAAACTCCCAACAATAAAGCATATCATACAGTGCATAACAGAAGTCAACAAAGGCATCATGGGATTTAACGAAACGTGCCTAAGCTTTGCAAGTTCAATCGGAATCGAACTTTTGGCTTCTTGCTTCACAAGGTTAGTCCTAACCAATGAATTATAACTGACTGATTGATTGATTATGAAATTTAGGTCTTGAAGACCAAGTGCCGGAACCCATCAGGATTATTCAGCGCAGCGATAAGATGAAGTATATAAATTAATGGTGTGATTGATAATGAAAAGGTGAATAACATACTGTACTAGTAAAATTCAGTGTTAAAATATGAACGTAAAAAATGAGGAATGATATTAGATAAAAACCATAAAAAATAAATATATATAAAAATTATATATTCAAAATATATACTTAATGCATAAAATAAATATGATAAATCCTTAATAAATATACTAAATTATATCTCATTAACAAGATCAGATCTCTCAGATAACCCATAAGGTTATCTACCTCGACATCATCATTTAAAATTTCTAAAGCAGTCTTCCCCGCTAATAAGCACTTTGCCCTAAGGCGATTAAATCTAGGACAGTACACCAGCATGTGTTCAACGGATAGCTGATCACCACAGTGAGCACAAACTGAGGCACTGGCAAAAATATTTCTTGAAGTAACCAGACCCTTTTCTGTACTAACGAAATATATTTTTCTTCTATTGTCTCTTGTTTGATTTATAGTGCCATTATCGATCGTTATTATACCCAGTTTTTACAGTTTTTAAGAATGCAGGTAATTGTATATTCCGACAAATTAATAAATAAACAGACATGTACAAACTGATATTTGTGTACAGTATACAGAAAAGTCACGCATATTATATAAGTAATAAAAATCAACACACATGCACATACATACACACACACACATATATATACATATAAGTGTTTATATACATATACATACATATAATATATATATATATATATATATATATATATATATATATATATATATATATATATATATATATATATATATATATATATATATATATATATATCTACAAGTCAAGTGACAGTAGAAATTGTTGAAAAGTTGTACGATAAGAAAATGAACTGTGAATAGCGTGAACTTGAAGTTTGCACATAGTGGAATACTGGCTGGGAGAGCGATGATGAACTTCTGAAACTCGTAAAAGAGAGGAAAGTTGAAAGAGAAGAAAGTTGAGAGTAAATGTGGGGAAGAGTTAGGTTTATGAGTGTAAATAGAAACCATGAAAATGTAACAATGAAAGTTAACGCGGATGGTGGAAGACTGCAAAATGCTCATCCGTTTATTTGGGAGTATGTATAACATGATGGTAAGATGACAGAGAACTGAATCACAGAAAAAGTGAAGCAAGGAAGGTAGTAGGGAGTGTACAAAGAGAAGTAAAATATTTAAATTGTTTATGGAAGCCAAGGTGGTAAATGTGTAACAAGGATTGTTGAACCAACTCTCCTGTAAAGAAGTGAAGTATGGCTGTTAAATGCAAATGAAAGAAAGGCGGTGAAATTGTTGAGAGGAACTGTTGTGTAGTATATATACGGCGTAGGAAGAATTCATGGGGAGAAATGTGAATACTTAGAAGATGTAAAAAGGTTAGTGTTGGTGACAGGGGGATCACATGATTTCGAGATGGACTGGTCATGTGACAAGAACGGAAGAAGATGCACTGGTGAAAAGAGGGTATAAATAAGCAGTGTTTGGAGGAAGGAGGACAGGAAGACCTAGACATGGCTGGATCGATGTCATGGAAGAGGTACTGGAAAGAGATGGCTTTAATATCCAAGAGGAAGTATGAGAGCGTGTGTGCAACATATGAGTGAATGGCACATGTGTCTGACGACATTGCTAATAGCCGTTCTGAGTAGAAGGAAGTTTTACTTAATGTGTGTTCGTCCACGAAACAGCTGTTAAAAGTGCACATGTATCTGTAATTTCTGATCGACGGATATGAGCAACGCCTTGGTGCTAGGCCTTTCGCTTTCATGGGTCTTTTCTAGGTAGTGACCCCCAAGAGTTTAACCCGGTATGTGCCCACTTTTGCGCCGTGTATAGTACAAGCCCTTTGGGGATTACCGTAGAAACTTAAACAAAAGACTGTGAATGTCATAAAGATAAAATGACCCCCAATAAATATTAGTTCTAGATAACAACCCCCTAAAAATTCATTATATAAGAAAGATCCGCTTTAATATACTTTTTCGAGCACACTATCTACAGAAGCTCATCATATAACTTTTTTAGTTCAATTCTTTCTTATTTGTCTGCAAGATACAAGGACAGTGATTAACCAAGGCATCTTTAGAAGCTGCCCACTACCGACTTGTCTTTCATAGAGATCGTTCCTAAAGAGGCCTCATTTCCTATTAGTGAAACTACCTGAGCTAATATTTATTAACTTCTAATTGACAACTGGATTACTGCTACTTCAGTGACAACGTAATTTTGTTTCTGCTGGTAGTGTTAACTTAAGGATGCGATGGAGTTGGTAATGGGTAATATTTAAAGATGAATTAGTTATTTGCCCTTGTATTGTCTGGTTGAACCAGACAGAATGTTACAATGGATATTATATCTTTTGAACCACCGGCTGAATAAATAAAGTGGAGGCCATTTCCAAGGATATGTTAGAAGCGCAGTGCTGAAGAACTCAGGCTTACATTCCAATAAGGCATTAAGTCTAAATTCTCTATGGGTAGGAATTAGGTCTAAAATTTCAAAACGGATCAGATGTGACGGATTTCCAAACGACATATTCCACATACCCAAACCGAATAATATTTTCTCTGGATATTACTTACATATAACATCAAGACCATTTTATATACGCATGGAATCACGCTCGAAGATTCAGGATACGACAATGACGATTTTCTTAAGTTATTGAATCAAATTCAAAGATTCAATATCCAAACAGTGGACAGAAGCAAATCTGGATGCTCAAAGGTGGTTAACTATCACCTCACTCTTTCCGCCGTACGTAGGTTCGAATTCCATTAGGAAAGTTAGAACTTCATTTATTTCCCTTTTGGATTCTATTTTTTCAGCAAAAAGCGTATCCAGCTAGTAAAATGAAATCGAAAAGCTAAGACGTCACTGTGACTACAAAAAGAATTTGAACTGCCAATTCAAGTCCATCGCAAAAACACCGTACTGATGTTTCTACGTATAACTTTGGGCTTTACTCTCAAGAACTTATCTGAGTGACTACAACCCTCTCTCTCTCTCTCTCTCTCTCTCTCTCTCTCTCTCTCTCTCTCTCAATGTTCTGTCCCACAATTTACACATCGAACATCTCGATTTTTATATACGGTGTGGAAGTCGAATTCGAAGGTTTACCCATTCCATCCTCTCTACATACTATTTACTTCCTGAATGGGAAATTCTAAGCCTTCCTAGCCCTTTGTTGGCCGAGTCGGTTGAGCTTCAGACCGTCATTCGATGGGCCGGAGTTCAATTCCCGCAGCCAGCTGATGAAGAGTTAGAGGAATTTATTTCTGGTGATAGAAATTCATTTTCGCTGTAATGTGGTTCGGATTCCACAATAAGCTGTAGGTCCCGTTGCTAAGTAACCAATTGGTTCTTAGCCACGTAAAATAAGTCTAATCCTTCGGGCCAGCCCTAGGAGAGCTGTTAATCAGCTCAGTGGTCTGGTAAAACTAAGGTATACTTATAGTCTAAGCCTTCCTCTGATTCTCTTGAATCATTCAACCAGCATTTTGCTGTGAGGTACAGCTTGCTAACATTCAACACTTGTCTGGCGGGACTGGGTTTGTTTTCAGCAGTCATGCCTGCCTCAGTTTCTTGCTCCTTCCCCAACTTATTCCAAAAATACCACAAGTATGAAATACAGGAGAAAAGCCATTAATGATGAATTAATTAACAGCTTATTAATTTTTCAAGGACATTAAACCTGATCCACTTATACGAAATGAAATCGAAAGAACGATTTTCAGAAGATATTGAATGAATTCAGACTTCATAGAAGCCTGTGGCGAGGGTTCAATCCCCGCAGCCGACCAGTCAGAGGCGGAAACTTTGCTATCCGTGTAAACACCCCGGGATTACGTATATAATCAACGGATAGGTTTGCTGAAAGCAAATGGGTGTTACAGACGAATACACACATAAACAAAGCCACTCCAACATCTAAAAAACATAACAGACGCCTCACACGTCTCGAACTGTCGGCCTACCCGCCCAGTTCTCCTCGTGCTGCTGGGAGAAAGGGAGCGGGGGATTCGGTAATACATGTACACATTCGCTACCGGGGTCTAAGCGATGTCAGGCAGGGCAGCCGGTCGAGGTTACGGCCTACCCCACCGCCAAATCAAAGTCCTTCAAAAAGAAGGCACCGTGCTTACCCCATATAAAAAAAAAATGGGTATAAAAGCACGTTAAAACGAAGAAGAAGAATTGAATGAATTCCCCAAAATTACGACACTAAAATGTGACTATCAAATGGTATCTTATCAGCTGACACTCGTAATGCGTGTGTCAATAAGGCTCGTCAAGCAACCATATCTTATTCTGAAAGTTATGAAAACCAGACTCTTGTAATTCCTGAACTACGTCCAGAGTCTTACGCGTTGTAAGTGAAGCCCAATATATATTCTTACAAGTTGTAACAAAAGGCACAGGGCATGGAATGAAGACACCATCGTCGAATGGCATGAAATGTGGTAAAAATTATCCCAACGATTACAAAATAAATTCTGAATTCTTAAAAATATGAAACAAGAACTGTATTCCAAAGGATTAAACAGAATATATCGAGAATTCCTAGTGTGGAACGGTTTCAGACTTTTTGTCAAATGGAAGTGAAGTCCGCACTATGTGCTTAAAAACTATATATATATATATATATATATATATATATATATATATATATATATATATATATATATATATATATATATATATATATATATATATATATATATATAAAAATATTTTTTTTTTTTTTTTTTTTTAAGGAAATCTTTCTGTCCAAAAGACATAAAATCCTGACTAGGTGACCTAACATTCAATCAAATCAACATTCTCCAAAGAAAGTGAATATACATCTCACAGCTGAGTTTCAATGGGCAAAAGTTTAGGGGTAAATAAATAAGAGAGAGAGAGAGAGAGAGACTCAATGGTCAATGATACCCATGATGTGTTAATTGATAGCTGGCAAGGCATAATCACAATGATAACTGTCTGCCCTTCAAAAAATATTGTGAAAAACCAGTGCTACCATTCAGTTCTTTTCACTCTAGTCTACAGTGAATGCCCTTTATCAATGACCTAAAATTAAACAATCAGATCACGTGCTTTTTTTTAACCGATCCTTTCCCATTAGCGAATATTTTTTCACAGCAAAGCTCCTGCCAATTATAGTTTGGTACGTTTCTATCAAAGTACTTGTAACTTTGCTCCGATAAAGAAATACAAAAAACGTTCTAATAAGTAATGTAAATTTTGGTTTACGATTCTTGAAAGTTCAGTTTTGATACCATAAATGTACTTTGTTTTCCCTCTTGAAATATGAAATCTTACCTAAGTTACCTTCAGCAGCCACTTCAAATCTGTCACTGACATTCAATTTGTTAAAAATTACCTTTTCTGGAACACTTCTTTTTTAAGTCTTAAGGTCTTTAAATCACAAAGCAGTCTCTGGGTACCTGGGAAAGAACGTTTAAGAACAAACATTTCAAACTCTTAACACCGAATAATAGTCAAATCTCCAGTCGTCTTAATAATGCAGCAAATGATGAGCAACATTAGCATTACGTAAAATTTCCTGGGCTTAATGCCCTTGAAGCCAGTAGGTTGTTAAAAGCTAAGTATACCTTAGTTTAACCAGACCACTGAGCTGATGAACAGCTCTCCTATAGGGCTGGCCCGAGGGATTAGATTTAGTTTACGTGGCTAAGAACCAACTGGTTACCTAGTAACGGGACCTACAGCTGATTGTGGAATCCGAACCACATTATAACGAGAAATTAATTTCTTATCACCAGAAATAAATTTCTCTAATTCTTCATCGGCCGATAATGATACCAACCCGTCCAATGAGGAACTAGTAGGTTGTTAAAAGTTTGAAATTCTCAAATATTTTGGTTATCAAGTTAACTACATATAAACTCGCAGAGGTCCTAATTTCTCAAAAATTTTAATGCCTGGATCAATATGTTTTGGTATCCTAAATATTCAAGTCCTTAGAGTGAAATGTAGATCACTACTAAAACATTACTGGAAACGTCTAGCTTTGAGTCATGAGACTGATAGCATTTTTCATAAAATTCTATATATCTGAGTAACGTGACACAAAGTTATAAGGTATTAATAGTGTGCTAATTCTGACCTTTTAGTGCACTGGTAGTGTGCCTTCATAAAGAAAAGACCACCTGGCCTCCCAGTATGAAGCTTCCTTGTGAGAAAGGTCTCTACAGATCGCAAAAAAAAAAAAAAAAAAAAAGGGCCTGTGGGGCTTCGGTGTTGAACCTCTCGTGTAAAAAATGATAATTGATGGGTACGTCCATTCTTAAAATACTGTTCACGAGCAAAAGGCGTGCAGATCTGGTATCGGCGAGTTTGATGTTACAGCTTTGAACCAAGGAGAGGTAAGAACCCTGCTTTAACATATATCAGTGAAAGAATGACATCACGGTTTTAAGATGACAACAAATGAGACTGAAAATATTGTAGATAAAACAAACAAAACAAAGATATGTTACCATGGAAAAATGATACACTGTTACATCGTATAAATAATCTGAACACCGCCAACACACATAGCAAAGACGGGATGAAAGCATTATTGCGTCATACGAATAAGAAAGGGTAAGAACTTTCCTCAACGCGTAACCAAGAAAAGATGACAATTTCTTGAAACGCAAGCAATTAGGCTTAAAAACATGTAATCAACATTCTTTCAATATTATTATTCAAAATCTGCATGCATTCATACGGAACAAGCCAGAAGTTTATGAACTTGCCTAACCGGTTTTCCTGTGATAAAATTTACGTGATCGGGAAAAGCCAAAAAATTAAGAATCTGTATCATAGCAGATGATAAACCGAATACTGGAAAACAGTAAATAGAACTAAACACATAATTTAAAATATGTAAAGAAATGAAATCTAAAGGTATGAATAAATAAAATCTAAAGCTATGAATAAGTAAAGAAAAGTGTAAGCCTACCTAAGTTTACCAAGGTTCTGAATACAGACATTTAAAAAAAGGGAAGAGCCAGGTTACGATGAGAACAGAAGCTAAAAATTGAAATCACAGTTACACTAAAAAAAATTATCTCATAATTATAACTAAAGGATGAGAACATCGTTTTCATATATAATTACTAGCGAGCGTTGAGGTCACGTAAGCACTGCACGGAAATAGAGCTCTAATGAAATATGTTGATCAATACAAAACCCTACCTCCTCCTTGAAGAAAATTCCCGAAACGAATCGCTATCTGCTACTACTACTACTACTACTGCTACTACTACTACTACTACTACTACTACTACAGGGAATCGCAAAAATAATCAGCGTAAATAAATCTGCTTGTTCAACTCGAGTTTTCTGAATAATAGATGTAAATCCCATTATTCATAACGAAAGTTCATTAATCTTATTATACTCCGTTTCCAAGAAGCTGAATCTCCCTTGACACGCTTAAGAAAAGAATGGGAAGAAATGCAATTATGAGAGATCTTTTATTTTCTCCTCACAAGCCTCCAATATTCTACGAGTACAGGCCATATTGGGTTCTACGTTCATATTCCGCAAAGGCGAAAGTCCTGTAGGTGGCGTCTTTATACCGGGATATTCAATCTTAGGTACAAAAGAAAAACCCTTAAGAAAATATTCTAAAGGTTCTTGAACGTCAAGGGATTTTGCTCTGTATGACGTCTGGCAAGAGAGGTGGGAATTCCAACATGGCTCCGTTGCCTTGTTGTGATATTGTCGGATTCCGCAAGATTTCATTTTCCTCGAAGAACGACTTCTTATTTAACGTCTGAAAAGACGAGTCGAAGAATGTCTTCTTCGAAGAATGTTTTCTTACTTTACAGAATATCGTTGGCACGGGCAAAATGTCATTTCTTCGAGGATGGCAAGAGTATTTCCGACGGTGGTTGCATAAATATACAGTAAACATGTGCAATGGCAAGTTATCCAGTCCACCAGTGAGTGCTGTCGTCATCTTTAACACCTCTCACCACTTATGAGAGATGTTGTGACGTCACTTCTATCATCCACTATACGAAAAAGAGTAGGATTAAGATGCCAGTTGAGTTGGGAACAATTAGTGTCTTATTTTAATATTATTATACATAACACAAACGGTACATTACACTGATACTCTCTCTCTCTCTCTCTTTCTAGAGACTCACGAAGCGCAATGCATTCATCTCCGTTCATTCGTTTATGACTAAAAAGTATTTTGGAAAAAATACTTGACAGAATTATATTTCCATGTGATATATATATATATATATATATATATATATATATATATATATATATATATATATATGTGTGTGTGTGTGTGTGTGTGTGTGTGTGTGTTCAAAATTGCACATTTTCCCATACACATACCAAGGAAGCTCACTCACAACGCTCTGAATCCACCAACGCACACTTGCCATTCACTTCTGTTTTCCACTCAATCTCGTTTCACGAATGCTAGGCCCCTCTTTTCCAGAACCTCTTTCACTCTATCCATCCAGCCCTTCCTAGGCCTACCTCTCCTCTTCCAAACTACGCAGTCTTTTCACCGACCTATCAGCATATCATCCTTCATTCTTTCCACGTGACCAAATCATGTCAAAATACCTATCCATATTTTCGCCCTCACTAAACTTTTTACCACTTCTGCGTACCTACATTTCCCACCCTTTCAAAGCACTCCATACCTTAAAGCCATCCACCATCTCGCTGCCAATGAATTCTGGTGCTCCACCTGAAAAAGTCACAGTTTTTCACTGTGGGTCTAGTCTTTACCTAAAAACGTGTCAGCCTAAAAGGCAGCAGGTGCTCCTTCCCTAATCTCAGAGCCCTAGTCCAGAGACTACCAGCTGGCCCAGTTGGACCTGGTGCTCTCTGAGGGGCAGAGATGCAACTCTCTGAAGGTGCATCCATATTCCAGTAACCTCAGGATATTAATACTATTTAAAAATACCAAGTTCTCGCCCTATTGCTCTTCCCTGCTAGTGTGCGCATGATACTACTTCACACTGAAAGTTGGTGTGTATATACTGTAATATATATATATATATATATATATATATATATATATATATATATATATTTATGTATGTATATATACATATACTGTATATATATATATGTGTTGTATATATATATATAATACATATATATATATATATATATATATATATATATATATATATATATATATATATATATATATATATATATATATATATATATAGAGAGAGAGAGAGAGAGAGAGAGAGAGAGAGAGAGAGAGAGAGAGAGAGAGAGAGATTTCCCTTTTTCTCCATAACGTCACCCTTCATACTTCCAAAGCGAAGGAAAAAATCTGATTTCCATCGTTGCCTGAAGCGTCAGCATCCGACATTTTTATGCTTTTCCACCTTCTCTGAGATCCTGAAATATCCCGACGTTCAATCAGCAATATCCTTCTTGTTTTTTCTCTCTTTTCCTTTTCGCTTGTTTCTCTCTTGTATTGTGCAAAGCATTCAAATGACTTCCCCTTTAACTGTATACATTTTTCCTCCCTCAGTAATTGGAGTTCGTTGCTTGAAGCCATCTCTTTTTCCACTTGTTCTTTCTTTCTTTTCCCCCAGTTGTCTTTTGGGGAAATTCATTGGCTTTGAAGAACTGTAAATCGTTTTATGTGAAAAATATCTATTGTCCGTGGATATTCATCATTTAAGAAGGTTCGCGAGGAATGAGATTACATACAATTAAAGCTCTGTCCTCTTAGAGTGAATTTGGGTAATTTAAAAACTTATGGTCTGTAGAACTCACAAATCACATCCAAGATAACTTAGCAGTTTCTTTAAATAAGGCTTAAGAAGTTCATGCAGTAGTAAATCATTAGCAAATTTTGGTTGTTCAAGATATTCCAACTGTAAAAACTTGATGCTATTGAAACGGCGTCCTGTTTAATTTTAAAAGATATCGAATCTTAATTCGGATGGATAAGGTTCAAATTGTATCCCTTTCAACAAACTACCAATTCACTCTGTAAAGTCTGCACAAGAGAAACAGGAAAAGAGGCACTCTGGAGGTATCTGCAAAAGCTAGTGGGAAGAACCTTTACCTTAACATTAGAAGAGGTTGCCTGGTGGACGTTACTGGAATTTAAGAGGAGGTGGTGACAGTAACAGCTCAACAGAACACCAATTAAAATCACAGCTGAAGGAAAGTGACCCTAAGGTCGCCTTATGTTGATGGTAAGGACGATCAAAAGTAGAAGAGTGTGGGGTTGTGGATAATGATAAACTATTCTTCACAAAAAATTAATACTGTGTGTTGATCAGTCTCATCTGCGTCAGTTTTACAAGACTGTTAAGCATTTTCAGCACCCTCAACTTTGGCATTTAATAAGTTCTCAGTTTAAGAACCACAAAACTTGAAAGTGATCATAAAAATAGTTTGAAGGTGTTCCCTTCTAATCTCTCCCGCTGCATTTAGCTTTCCTTTTCCATGCATTCCAGCATTTTCCTCTCACTCCGCCTGGCAGTTGGTTCTTTTCTCTCCGACTAAAGGTATGATATGAATGTTGTAGAGTAAAAAGATTCTGGTCCCTCTTCAACAGAATACATCTGGATGTTCCGAAGAAATAAAAGAAAGAAAATTACGTAAAAATGTTTCTATTACAAACAGGATTCCTAAATGCTCTTGCGCTCAGAGCTGGTTGACGGATAAGGGACAACTAAAGGTTTTACGAAAACTACAAAGCTTAACTAACAAGCCATTGCCCACATAAACACACACACACACACCCACACACTCACACACACACATATACGCTCACACACACATATATATATATATATATATATATATATATATATATATATATATATATATATATATATATATATATATATATATATATATATACATACAGCAAAATAACTCACCACTCAATAAAATAAACTTTTATCAGTGCTATAATTTCATGCAAAAATAGCTGTGTGTGAATCATGATTAACTACTTCACGGGCTACGTAACTCATGAAAACAGCCGAAACATCCTGAACATGACTCTAGCGTTGCATAAAGCGTTTCTGAAATAAACCAAATCAATAAGAAAATAATCAAGAATCACCGTCCCCCGGACCGTCCGATGCTTTTCAAAGCTGAGAAAATGAAGCTGAATGACGAGTATCCACGAACACCCCTTCTCGCGTAAAATAAATCCTTAAGCCGAGTGAACTTCTTCAAAGATGACTCCGGGAAAGCGAAAAAGAAAAAGCGGGGGCCCCAAGCATCAAACCTCAATCAATGAGAAGGAAATACACAGACGGTTAAAGGGGAAGTCATTCTAGTCTTTTATACAATACAAAAGGAGAAGAAGAGACAGGAAGAAAGGAAGAAAAAACAAAACGAGAGAATATCGGTGATTGAACGTTGGGATATTTCAGGATCGCAAAGAAACTGCAAAAGTATAAAAATGCCAGATGCTGACGCTTAAGGGAACAATGCAAATCAAAGAATTTTTCCTTTGCTTTGGAAGTACGAAGGGTGATGTCACGAAGAAAAAAAAAAAAGGAAAATCCGCTCTTTCTCTCACTCATGCACACAACACGGCTCTTTTTTTATTTATATAAAAGAATAAATGCTTTGTAAGCCTTGCTTTTACATTCTAGAGATAGATAGATAGTTAACAGTCGTTCGTTGTGTTTTGAAAATTACTACTTCATCTGTAACTCGCAATACACGAGTAAAGAGCCACATTTCTTTTCGTAGATGGAACCGAAAACAACAGAAATTTCACAATACTTCCAGTTTCTCTTTCCTCCATGTTGTGGATAGCTTCCAGCTTTCAGGAAGCCTGTTTATGAAAAATTAGCAAAAGGATTTATTTTTGCCCTAAACAGGTTATGCAATGATGGTCAAAATAAATATATATATATATATATATATATATATATATATATATATATATATATATATATATATATATATATATATATAAATTTATTTATTTATATATTTAATATATAGGTATATAATATATATACATACATATATGTGTGTGCATGTATGTATATACATGTATATATATACATATATGTGTATATATGTATATATATATATATATATTATATATATATATATATATATATATATATATATATATATATATATATATACCGTCGAAAACGTATGAAATTATTCTTTTTATTATAAAAATTCTCGACTACTACAGCCAAGAAATCCACATCCACGCATGAAAACAACATTCATAGACATCTACTGAATTAAAAGGTTGTGTTTACAAATGATAGCATTAATCAGTTAAAGTGACGAGAAGCTGCAGAGGTTAGAAAGACAAGTTGCAGCAAAACAGTTTTTAGTTTTAAAACAGAAGAAAGTTGAAAGTGGATTTCAGTATGCAACTGGGGTACAAGGAAAACTAAGAATTGGAAATGAATGTTAGTACAGAAAGTGAAAAACTGGCACTGGATGACTCGTAGCAAAAGTAATAGAAGATGGTAAGATACGTTCACCTCAGAAAGTTAAGTATACGTTAGTTTAACTAGACCACTGAGCTGATTAACAGCTCTCCTAGGGCTGGCCCGAAGGATTAGACTTATTTAACGTGGCTAAGAACCAGCTGGTTACTTAGCAAAGGGACCTACAGCTTATTGTGGAATCCGAACCACATTATAGCGAGAAATGAATTTCTGTCACCAGAAATAAATTCCTCTAACTCTTCATTAGCCGGCCGGAGAGTCGAACTCGGGCCTAGCGAGTGCTAGGTCACAACTCTACCGATTCGCCCAACAGAATAGTTGAAACAAGGCGTGGAAGCAGGTCATAGCTAGACATATCGTTTAAAGTTCTGGGATAAAGAGAGAGTGTATGGAAGCAAGAGTTAGAATACCTGAAGGAAATATTATGCCAGCTTTACTTCAAGAAGAGGAACACGAATAATGAAAGTAACTGATAGAAAAATATGTATCACGTTAAACTGTTTGCTCAGTTTCTGTGGAAAAAGAATTTCATGAAGGTTGGGAAGGTTGTATATACAACCAAGTATCACCAACTCCCTAAAACTTTCTCTTCAATTCTGTTTTTTTTTTTTTTCATTCCTGGGCCATATGTAATAAGTGATACAATTTTTCACCAGACTCACTCAGCCCTGCCCATATTCTCCTCAAACTAACACACTGGTACACTTTAACCTATCACCCGAATATTCCTGACAATCACATTTTTACTTCTGTCTTGCTAAGTGCCCAGATATGCAGCTTTTTTTTTAAACAAGTCAACTCACATACATTTTTTCTCTTCCGCACCACACCCACGAACAGTCACAGTTTATTCTTTCTCTTGGGTTTTTAAAATGCCAACTCATGATATGGGGCTGCAAACCCCATGCTCTTGGTCATCTGGTGACTTTTAAAGAATGCAGAGCGGAGAGAATTCTGTTATCTTTTTATTCCAACATCCCCTATAGTGATAAAGCGTGGTTGCCATTGGCCTCAGCAGAAGAGGCTGGTGGGCCACTTCGGTCATTACTTTGCCTTGTGGTGAACAAATCTTTACTAAGCACTTTTCTGCATTGAGGTATAGTACATCTCACCCAAAACCAGTGGCACTTCCTAAAACAGTAATTTCCAAGCCGTAAAGCATTCATCAGTAAACACTGACTTGACGTATTTGGTTGCTGCTGGCCTCTAGAGAGAGGCTCAGCTGGAGTCTGACCCTGTTTCCCTTCCTCTCCCAAGCCAATGGTTCCTCCAAGGGAAACAGTGTTCTGGTGGTACTACTTACTACCACTGGTAGCAGTCAGTTTTAATTCACTGACTGCAAACTATATATCTATATATATATATGCACACACACATATACATATATAATATATATATAATATATATATATATATATATATATATATATATATATATATATATATATATATATATATATATATATATATATATATATATATATATATATATATATATATATATAAATATATATAAACTTTAAAACAAATACTGTCATAATGTTCATAATCTGTTATATAAAATTTTTTCAACATTAAGGCATGTCCCTAAACAGGAGTGACTCCAACGACAAAAAAGCAACTACCACTGCTACGGTCACACTTAAACCGCTGAAACACGGATGAACATCTGCACAAAAGTTCACGAACAGCGTATGAAGCCTCCCCGCACATATTCACTTCTATCTTCATTGGACTCTTTCGTTTCCTCGATGTTGAGGACCCTCCGTTTCAATACGTCTTCCACACTATCTAACCTTCCCTATTTTATAGAACCTATATATATATATATATATATATATATATATATATATATATATATATATATATATATATATATTAAAATATCAACACACAATCACGTGTGGAACAGAAATAAATTTCTGACTCACATCAGGATCAAACCCAGGTCTTTCAAATGAAGGACCAGAGCGTTACCAACCAGGCCACACATGCTCATAAAAGAAGTTGGAACCCCAGGTACAACTGTGCAGTTGCTCTCAAAGAATTACCTTGGCATGGCTAACTGCTTGCACGCCCAAAGTGTTTTAATTTGAAAGACCTGGATTCGATCCTGATGTGAGTCAGAAATTTATTTCTGTTCCACACGTAATTGTGTGTTGATATTTCTATCATATTCACTCAGAAAGGATAATTCAAATGAAATGCTGTCAATTGGGTCACTGCTGAGTCGGAAAGTTGGGGAAAACATGCTGGTATGCAAGCAGTTAGGCTGCCCAGGCAATTCCTTGGGTATAGTTGTGCTCAGGTTCCAACTTCTTTTATGACTTGTGTGGCCTGGCGGGTAACGCTCTGGTCTTTCATTTGAAAGACCTGGGTTCGATCTTGATGTGAGTCAAATTTATATATATATATATATATATATATATATATATATATATATATATATATATATATATATATATAAAATATTATATTATGGAACAGAAATAACTGACAGGATCAAACCCAGGTCTTTCAAATGAAGGACCGCACTGCCTGGGTCATAAAAGAAGTTGGAAAGACAACCAATAAATTACCTGGGCAGGCTAACCTTCTCAGAGTGTTTTAATTTGAAAGATCTCCCCAAGTCAGAAATTTATTTCTGTTCCCTCATTTTTTCCCAGAAAGGATAATTCTGCTGTCAATTTCTCCCCTGGGGGAAAACACTGGTCTGCAAGCAGTTAGGCTGCCCAGGCAATTCCTGGGTATAGTTGTGCTCAGGTTCCTCTTCTTTCTCTCTCTCTCTCTCTCTCTCTGGTCTTTCATTTGAAAGACTCCAACCCTCTTGATGTGTCTATTTCCTCTTTCTTCTCCCTAACATATATATCTACTATCTCACTTCCTGGGATAGCTCTGAAAGACAACCGATAAACTTTCTCTCTCTCTCTCTCTCCACGCTCCCTCCCTTTCCCCTCTTTCTCCCCCTCTCTCTTCTTTCAAACACCCCCTCTACTCTCTCTCACTCTCTCTCTCCCTCTCTCTCTCTTTCTCTCTCCAACCCTCCCTGTCTCTTTCCCTCTTTCTTCTCCCAAACACCTCCTCTCTCTCTCTCTCTCTCTCTCTCCAACCCTCCATGTCTCTTTCCCTCTCTCTTCTTTCAAACACCCCCTCTACTCTCTCACTTCCTCTCCCTCTCATTCTCTCTCTCTCTCTAACTTCCTCTCCCTCTCACTCTTTCTTTCTCTCACTCTTTCCCTCTCCCCCTCTCTTTCTCCCTCTCCCCAATCCTCCCTGTCTCTTTCCCTCTTTCTTCTCCCTAACACCCCTCTACTCTCTCTCTCACTTCCTCTCCTCTCACTCTCTCTCTCTCTCTCTCTGTCACCCCCTTCCCAACCCCCACCCCCTTTGGTGCTATTGATGCCTCACCCCGACAGTGTTCTTTTCCAGATAGTAAGTCATGTGTACTGAATACCTAAATTAGGTATGATAAATTCGAAGTCAATAAGTCAACGGACATAACCAGCCTCGTTTCACGGAAAGAACCAACCCCGTTTCATGGAAGCCATTCCCAGCAGCCCCCCGTTGGTGCCCTATAGTACTAGTGATGTCTTATCCCCACAGCATTCTTTTCCAGACAGTAAGTCATATGTACACCAAGTTTGGTAAAAACTGCTCAATGCGTTGCAGAGTTATGCTGAAACATACATCCATATATATATATATATATATATATATATATATATATATATATATATATATATATATATATATATATATATATATATATATATATATATATATATATATATATATATATATATGTATATGTGTGTGTGTGTGTGTTGTGTGTGTGTGTGTGTGTGTGTGTGCAGAGAGCAATTTATGTGACAAGATTAAGCTTCATTAGTGATTTATGTGTGCTCTCGGGTCTTAAATTAGTTTTATCGGGTTTGCCAATATTTTGTCCCATACTTAAAAAAAAAAAAAAGGTACCAGAGACCGCCATAGAAAAGCGTTCAATTCAAGAAGTCATAAAAAAACTGAGAAGTGTAAAGGAACTTCAGCCGTGAATCAGACGCCTCTTATAACGTCTACTGATTCTGAAAACAGAAAAGAAGGAACTAAGCTACTGACTTTAAAAGCTGAAGGAGATGAAGAGTTATCAGGTTGGATGAATCTTGGATTTGCAATATCTAGTCATACGTCAAATCTCAGAGAAATTCTTTATATTCTACAATATGTTTGACGCAGGGAGCTCTCTCTCTCTAGAGAGAGAGAGAGAGACGAAGTGGGAGAGAGAGACTGAGAGGGAGAGGAAGTGCGAGAGAGAGAGTAGGTGGGGGTGTTAGGGAGAAGTTAAGTTAAGTATATCTTAGTTTAACCAGACCACTGAGCTGATTAACAGCTTTCCTAGGGCTGGCCCGAAGGATTAGATTTATTTTACGTGGCTAAGAACCAATTGGTTACCTAGCAACGGGACCTACAGCTTATTGTGGAATCCGAACCACATTATAGCGAGAAATAAATTTCTATCACCAGAAATAAATTCAGAGAGAGAGAGAGAGAGAGAGAGAGAGAGAGAGAGAGAGAGAGAGAGAGAGAGAGATGCACATGAAACTTAAAAGTAAAATACGAAACATTAAAAAGGTGTTTGCGCAAGTAAACGCAAACACAAGAAAGCCTCAGAAAAAGATCTTAAGTAGCTTCATAGATACTGTCAACTCAGTAGCCACAAGCAGACTCATGGTGCATACCTAGATTTCACCTATGTTATATTTGCTTAGTTGCTTCACTTAGGAATATCTGAGGTCGAAGCCAACAGCAAGAATAATCCAATACTTAGATTCACTGAAAACTGTTCTAGCAGAGCACGCTGAATCGTGGAGTGGAATCGTGCTGCAAGATTAGCTTAGCTCTACGGCTCTCGTTCAGCCTCATAACCCACAGATAAAACCACAATGAAACTCTTCCAGATCGCCATTAAGACTAGCTGTAGTTTCATTCCACGCCCGAAGAAAGCGAGCGAATGCAGTACGAGTTACACCATCAGCATTAGTAATGCCTTATTTGCATGACCAGAAATGCTATAAGGACTCAGAAAGACGCTTTGCACCAGTCTCTTCAAAAGCTGCGACCACGTACAGCGCTTAAGTCAAACTTTTTACAAATGAGTGTTATGGCTGACTATACCACAGTCAGTGCTTGACTCAAAGTACACTATTCCCGGGGAGTCATGTAAAATAAAAAAACAGATGATGATGAAAGTTATTCTTCCTTCATTAAGACGCATTTAAGATCAAAATACCAATATAATAATACATGTAACAATAACATCACCTATAATAATAGAAATGAGTCACTGAAAAGAGTAATATCAGCAGTGACGATAAGTATTATAATGAAAAAAAATTCAAAATGGAAATGACTCAAATTTGCTCTAAAACGAAAAAAAAACAAAGAGAGAAAAGCCATGAAGAGGAGAAAAGGTCTGAACCTGAAAGAAGCAAAAATGTGACGACGGATAAAAGAAAAGGCACAAAAACGTCAGGCTGGGAGCTGGAAAAATGTGAAGAGGACATAAGAAAAAAGAAAACTTGAAAAAAAAAAGTTTAAACAAAAAGTGAATGAAAAAACAGGAAGTTTACCTGAGCGGAGTGAAGAATCGACAGTAAACAATGCGCGCTGGAAAAAAAAATGGGACGATCATGATCCAAAATCTAGAATGAAAGATAAATATGAGAGAGAGAGAGAGAGAGAGAGAGAGAGAGAGAGAGAGAGAGAGAGAGAGAGAGAGATTTACTAAAATCTGTTACCATACGCTACATACACTTTGTGATGATTTAAATTGTCCCACTGCCAGAGAGAGAGAGAGAGAGAGAGAGAGAGAGAGAGAGAGAAGCAACAGAGAGAAAACAATAATAAATAAATAAAAACCTATAACTGAAAGAGCAGTATCCAGCGTTAAGGATAAATATGTCATCGGACACTTCAAGAGGCCCCGGCTAAAACGTCGAGTTGATAAAATCCCAAAGCGGCACGGAGAGGAAACTCATGTCACGGGGAAAAACGCGACAGAAATGATGAAAACCCACCTCTAACAAATGGCGTCCGCGTATGAGACAAAAAAAATAGTGACTGGAGATTTTTACGGATGTCTGAGGTCGTGTGACTGTAAACACTCAAGAATGTAAACAATTATATACATGCAGTAAGAGATAACAAAATGCGTGTGTATACATACATACAAATAGACACAGACACACATAATATATATATATATATATATATATATATATATATATATATATATATATATATATATATATATACATATATATGTATATACTATTAGAAATGACGGTAATATAAGAGTGCAAATCCCAACAATAAACATTACGCACCGTCTCGATGCCTATATGACGAGATGCTTTAAACAGGGGCCATTAGTAAACAAGTAAAAAATTCGCCGAAGTTTCTTCGGAGCAATCGAGCTTTCTGTACAGCCTATAATGCTGTATGAAACTCTCAGCCGCGACCCATGAAACTTTCAGTCATGGCCCGGTGGTGGCCTGCGTTGTTGATACCTATAGCGGTGCCAGATGCACGATTATGGCTAACTTTAACTTTAAATAAAATAAAAACTACTTAGGCTGGAGGGCCGCAATTTAGTATGTTTGATGATTGAAGGGTGGATGATCACCATACCAATTTGCAGCCCTCTAGCCTCAGCAGTTTTTACGATCTGAGGGCGGACAGAAAAAGAGCGGACGGACGGACAAATAGGTAGGAAGACGAACAAGTAACAAATGCCCCCAAGTTTCTTCGGCGCAATCGAGTTTTCTGTACAGCCGCTACAGCGTATAATCAAGGCCACCGAAAATAGATCTATCTTTTGGTGGTTTCGGTATAATGCTGTATGAGCAGCGGCCCATGAACTTTAATCAAGGCCCGGTGGTGGCCTATCCTATATCGCTGCCAGATGCACGATCATGGCTAACTTTAACCATAAATAAAATAAAAACTACTGATGCTAGAGGGTTGCAATTTGTTATGTTTGATGATTGGAGGGTGGATGATCATTATCCCAATATGCAGCCCTCTAGCCTCAATAGTTTTTAAGATCTGAGGGTGGACAGAAACAGAAAAGTGCGGACAGAAAAAAGTGCGGACAGAATAAAGTGCGGACAGAAAAAGTGCGGACAAAAAAAAGTGCAGACAGAATAAAGTGCGGACGGACAGACAAAGCCGGTACAATAGTTTTCTTTTACAGAAAACTGGAAATCTGGACGTGGCGTTCACAACTCGTAGATTATATGGATACAAAGAGAGAGAGAGAGAGAGAGAGAGAGAGAGAGAGAGAGAGAGAGAGAAGAGAGAGAGAGAGAGAGTATGGCTATTAGGAGACTGGAACAGTAAAGGCACTTTCAAGCAAACTGATTCAGAGCAAAGGCGAAAGATCTTCCATTCCGGTGTTTCCATTTCCTCGCTGCCATACATCTGTTTATATTCTACATCCCGATGTCGTTTCCCGTGACAGAAGTTATGCTCACACACAAACACACACACATATAAAGACTTCTGTGGGTATAGCGTTTGTTACGAAGACCCGCGCAAGAAGTCCGAGATTAAAGGGAAAAGTTAAATGTGATGTACTTGGGCCTAAAGAAAGCTCAAGAAAGAAATGAGAGATGGATATGGCAGGTGTTAAGAATGAGTGTTATGCCCAAGTTAATTTGGAGCGCTAAAAGAAGTCACAGAAAGATTTTAGGTTGTGAGGGTAAATGTTTGGGAAAAGAAAAGGGTCATGAGTGAGTGACTGATGCATGTCATGATGCTTTATGAAAGCATTTGTAAGAGGAACAAGAGGAAAGTGAATGTTAGTACGAATAGGAAAAGAAGGTGAATGGAAGCTAGGACGATGGAACCACCAATTTTGATATGAATGGTAGAACTAAGAAAGCAGAAGCTCTTTATAAGGTTTGGGTGAGAAGCTGGCTCCCTATGGAAGAAAAAGTTGCAATACAATAAGAGATGAGTGGGGACACTCTCTGAAAGTGAGGTGTAGGTGATGGATGCGATTGAAAGAATACAAATGTCTGAAAGGGTGAAAAAGGTCGAGGTACTGAGAAGTGTGGTAACAGCATCGTCGAAAAGCTAAATCAGACTATTCTCCTGTGGTCTGGTCGCGTGAGGGAACGTCAGCACGATAGGTTGGTGGAAAAGCTGTACGATTCTGATCGCTGCGAGAAAGAACGAGAGAAAGATGAAAGAAGCACTGCTATAGATGGTGTGAAACAGGTGTTGGAACAGAAAGGCAGTCAGATCCATCGGGCGAAATAGTACTCGTAAGATATGAGTGGTATGATGTGCATATTGGCGGCTGAAGTACCGATAACAAGCTGTCCGTGTGAGCTTATAAGGCTGCTGGTGCTGTTCAAGTTTTATCACTATGGATGTATCCTTGGCAGATAAATAATAACTTTAGTAACGTGGCATACTTTTGCCTTGTATTTCCATGGAGCCATACAGTATTAGGACGCATAACTCAGAGATGAAGTATACATCTATGTACTGCATATAAGATTGTTTTGGTCCCAAATTAGTTTTCAAACAAGTGTGTCAAATTATCTTGACTGCGTAAGTTAACATGGATGAAGAAACGAAAACTTTGGGGACAGACATAGGTCTGGATGATGATGTTAACTGTTCATATCAAAGATTCGCTAAAAAGTTTTTGTCTAAAAAGGGGAGTGTACAATTACCAAGTTACAACAGGATGCTGAAGTTCTTCCTTGGAGGGGTGGGTAGAGCTCTCGGCTAGCACGCTGTTGGCCCAGCGTTCGACTCTCCGACTGGCCAGTGAAGAATTAGAGGAATTTATTTCTGGTGATAGGAATTCATTTCTTGTCATAATGTGGTTCGGATTCGACAATAAGCTGTAGGTCCCGTTGCTAGGTAACCAGTTGGTTCTTAGCCACGTAAAATAAATCTAATCCTTCGGGCCAGCCCTAGGAGAGCTATTAATCAGCTCAGTGGTCTGGTTAATCTAAGGTATACTTACTTTTTGCTCGCAAGAATGTTATGAATGCAGATGGGAGAAAGGAAGTGGTTAACTCCTACTAATGATGGCGGAATGAGGTAAGAGGTGAATCGCAGAGGATATTCGAGGAAGAGAGCAGGGGCTCTGCAGTTGTGGCACAGAAGATTCTTTAACAACGGAAACATTTTTATTCAAGAATAGAAAAGAGAGGCAGGTCTCCTCGCTCTAAGTGTGGTATGATTGCTGAATGAAAACCAAAAAAGAAAACTGTGACAATCAATGATATTAAATGTCAGAGTTACACGTGTGGCGTAAGGAGGATTGAAATGGATATGATACATTAGTTAATAAAGGTAAAAGGAGAGAGTTAAGAGTATGGCGTCAGCCTGGCATTGGTGAAAGAATGAGAGAAGTCTCTTGGTGAAGACACACATAATTAACAATTATTGGCAGTAAGGAAGGTCTAGCAAATGATTGGTTGACAAGCGAGGAAAGTGTCAGAAAGAAAGAGGGTAATATTCTGGAAGCTCCAGAGTACGCAAAAGCTGAGGGTATCGACATGAAGCCGATGAGGCTTCTGTGTAGGTATATAAAGTTGTTCCGAGTCTAGAACACGTTCCTGATCAAATGGTTCATCCTCCACGCTGCAGCTTGAGGATGCGATCCGCTTTCATAGGCCCATACACACACACACACACCAACACACAAAAACACACATAAATAACCTTTGCATCACCTTTACTTATACATACTTCACATATGCACAAAATAATTAAGGCCTTTATTCTTTATAGGCAACTGAAGTTTTTACTCGATAGACCGGTAATTGCAGCAATGGAAACTAACATGTGTGACGGTACATTCATCTCACCGTAGCAAATTCTAATATTAGTACGTTAACTTTTTTTCCATGGCTCCTGAGATAAAGCCCGGTAGGCCTAATCCGTTGAGGGTGAGGATTCCATTCTCTCTCTAATCACAGCTAATTTGGTCGATCAATACTGACGAAAATACCTGTAAATTAAGCTAACGGTTGTCTCACTACTCAGCCTTAGGAAATTTTTCTTCTTTACCCGAAGGCTAAGGAGAAGGAGAGTCCGTCCTACGACTGCAAGAATCACGTTAATGAACCGGGGGGCGAACGGGTGGGGTCAGAGCTTGGTGGAGGGAAGCGTAAAAGATTAAAAGAAAGCAAGAACAAGGAACGAATTCTAAAGCTCAGCAACAGATGGAAAGAAACGAACGTCAAACCAATAAACGTTGAGTGGGGGTGATCTACTAGATGATAAGTGCCAACCAAGGGGAACAGAAACCTCCAGCTATGGCGATCCAGTTCCAACGAACTCGTGCCACCTGTCAACTTACCGCATCCAGGGCAAAACAGCAGGACCTCCTGAATTTCACTCGAAAATGTAGGAGTCCCTCTCCATGCCAGGAATAGAATTCCCCACAGAATCAATGTGATAAGCAATTCGTGGTACTGACATTCAAAATGTGGAGCTTTTTTTTTGCATTCTTTTGTTTTCCCCTGAACCCTTTAACCTCTCTCCTCTCTCTCTCTCTCTCTCTCTCTCTCTCTCTCTCTCTCTCTCTCTCTCTCTCTCTCTCCTCAAATCAAAGGAAGTTAGTCGTCACCAAAACAGAGAGACTCTATAACACTTGATTAGGGTACCTGCGACCGTCTCGGTCTCCTATGTAATTAGAATCATTCCGCATCACACTGAGGGAACGTCTGACTGTGCAGCTTTGCGCCGCTAAGAGCTCATGCATTACAGGGTCTGTAATCAGAAATCAAATATCTAACAATCAAGCTTAAAAAGCTTAAAACACAACAGGGAAAACATATGGGAAATTTACCTTTGTTTTAGAATTCTCAACAGAGTTTTGGTGTAACTACTTAAGAATCCCATCCAAAGACGTAAATCATATGAGGTATCCGCTAACCGTGTAGTCCGTGGCTGCTTCATAACAAGTTTATTTTCATAATAATAATAGTGGCTTTATTGATTGACTGGTGACTGACTGACTAGCTGACTATGTGGTTAAAGAGATAGCTATCGAAAATTCCCTGACGACTAAACAAAGCTCTCGGAATGACAATTGATGACATGGCAAAAAAAAAAAAACTACCACAATAATTCACCTTAATATACTTTAAACTCTCAGGATGATTAGAAAATACTTGGTCAAAATCCTCACCATGAATAAGGATAGAAAAAAAAATTCAGGGCTCTATGAAAGTGACAGGGAAAATGGACGTCACAATCTAACAAAGGCTGAAGAAATATGCATAAATATTTCCAAGTCTCACGTGAAAATGAAGGTAATAAATGGTCAAACCTGTCGCGGCGATTAATTAAGGAAATTTGCGGTTAAACCCCTCAACATGATTAGCATGCTTAGCCGCAAAAAAATGTTCAGCCAAAATGCTGATTAAAAATATATCACGTCAATAAATCGTACGAACATTATCAAGACGAACAAGGGATGAAAGTCATAAATCACAACCTAAATATAAGTAATAAAATAAAATCCTTGGCTGGTTATGGGAACATACGATTTTTTAAACATCCAATGGAAGTACGATATCAATATCACACCGATTGAAATAATAAAAAAAATCCATTTTGAGTGAAACAACGTATTTCATTCTCGCTCCATCAAAGAACGGAAAGGAAAAAATCTACCCCAGACCAACTGAAAGAACTCGAAGAAAAAATCCAGACTTACGGAACGAACGCCAGGGGAAACATTAGGTAATCTTTGACTAATCAAAGATACCTATAAAAATTATTCTCGGTTCGAAATAAAAAAAAAAAAGTTTCGGACAATTTTGGGATGATTAAAGGAACACCCAGATAAAAATCTTATGTTCATGACGGGAACAGGAAATCAAATTCTCGTTGCCAATGGAGGAACGTAGGGCTAACAAATACCAAGCTACTGAGCTATGTCATAAAAAATTGACAGAGCACGCGTCCAAAATATCGTAGATCAACAAAGGCTTGTGGATATCACTGGAAACAACAAGATAACAATTCTTGAATGATCTCGATTCATTAGAGCAACAACATCAAAAATTTCAACTTGGAAAAATATATGTTAAAAATATGACATCAAAATGATTAACATTATATTACAAATACGCTAATAAAAATGAGCAAAAGTCAAAAACCTATGACTTATCAAAGTAATATAAACTTCAGACTGACTCCAGGCATTAAAAGTTAAAAATCTCAAGCTGGTAAAAATATTCTTACTATATGTTAGGTAATTAAAATACAAAACATGTTAATCTAGAACTGTTCACAGTTAAAAGAGTGATATGGAAATTCAAAAGAGTGAAACAACTATTATTATTATTATTATTATTATTATTATTATTATTATTATTATTATTATTATTATTATTATTATTATTATTATTATTATTCATAATGAGCTTACAATCTTAAGCAACATGCGAAAAGGCAACAAACTTTCACAACAAACTTGCACAAGAAAGTCTGTCCATATGTGAGAATTAAGAATCAACAATGATCAAAGGAGTAGAAATGACTACATATCATGACTATTATCACTGTGAATATATCTGATTGTCTGCCAAATCAACAGCAAATGACAATGAATATATTGAATGCATGCAGTTTATAAAAAAAAATCAAGAGAGAAGAGCATGCTTGAGTGCACCTTCATGCAATGTAACTCATCAACTCGAAGACAATATTCAAGAGGCCTTGCAAAAGCCCAAGTGCTGAAAGTCTGGATTATAATTATGATGATCACCCAGCATAAGGTAAGTAGCCTAAGTGCCGCACCTGCGATAAACAAGTAGCCGAAAAAAGCGACGCAGGAAAACATCAGTAAAACATCACTGAAAGGAACCGACGCTGATCCGCCCTCACTCTTTACTATAAAATAAAGGTCAAACAAGAGGTCAGAATGAGTAGTTAAACAATCCCAAATATATTCATGGTTAAGGACACGAGATACCCAGGTAAGAGAGGATGAAACCCTCTATGCCCCCAATCATGATTTCCCTTTTTTTTCACAAACTTAAAAGGCTTATAACGTGACAATAAGGTTCGCTCATTCTTAGCACATTTGCTATCCGAATGATTTGCTTTGGAGGTCTTTTCACCCTCGATAACCTGACGACAAAGAGTTTCCAGCAGTCACGGACAACTCCCAACTGATTCCTTGAGAATGAACGAACCACCAAAATTAGTAATTAAATCTAGTGAACATTTCGAAGCAGTAAGGACAGTTCCGTCTTAACTTCATAAGTTACACAAACTTCTCATTAGATTCTTGAGCTTGACATATCAGAAAGCATGACTCCACCTTCAGCATAATGTTTTTCCAAAAATTGTCCATCGTTCTATTCACGAGTTTTTCATTGGATTCACTCCCTGTTTCTCCAAGGAGCTAAAGGAAGTCTCAGATATAGACATTCACACGTTACGAGGAAAATACAGTTTAGACTGATGAAAATCCGACTTATTTCGGATTATAGGTTCCAAGCCTCACACAAAAGCCTCTTCAATCACTAGTCACAGTGAAAAGATTTCAGCAAGTCAGTAATTTGATTAAAATTTAATATGCATTGTACATAAAATGGTTATAGTGTTTGTTTGTTAGCTTCTTTATATTAAGTCTCATAAATGGGACTTGAATAACGGCCACTCTTGATTACCTTTACAATACCACTTCGGAAAAGAATCCACGTGCTCTGACCAACCACTCCCATTATTCCTAAATTGCCAATAAATTTTTGCCCAAGCATCAGAAAAGAAAGCAACGCATTTAAAGCAAAATAATTCAGGATATCAAGAAAAATGTAAGAGAGAAAGAACTAGAAAAATACATCCAATCACTATGAACGATTGGTCACAGTAGGCCTAGTCATCACTGATCATTTCGAAATCTCCCTTCTTACCTAACTTGATATGAGTTCATTTCTTTCTAGATTTTCCAACTACATATTTTCTCGCTGAAACTCGGAAGCCTCAAAATATTGCTAATAAATAATATTGCAAATGGGCTTCACCTTCTTGATAATTAATACAGTCACTAAAGTGATTCTGTGATTATTTATTATAACATTAATGGTAACGGCATAAGTAATTCCCAAATAAAAAGGTAACTTTTTCAAAACAAATGAGTTTGTTAATTGGCCATAGATCTGCTTTTAAATTTTATTAGTAATCATTATTCACTTCAAGGTCACAGTCAGTGACCCACTATGAACGCATGAACAGGGTACACGCTCTCATGCGGAAGCTTTGAGACGAAATCATCCCGAGTCACCTGATTAACACTGGCAGCATTTAAAGAGGCAAATGGAAAAATTGATATAAATGCCATCATTTACATGTAATGAAAAAATGAAATAATTTACCGTGATTTTACCAACATGTTAGAAAATAAAAAACAAAAAAACAAAAAAGAAATGATTGACTTGTGGTTCTCAATTTGGTGGTTTTGGTAAAACCGTGCCCTATCGGCAAATTGGTGCACGGCAGGTAAAGCTGCGATTTGGCGCCAATAACGACGCGGGAACCCTGATTGGAAGACATTTTTCTTGACAGCATCATGTGGCGGGAAGACATCTCATTGGTGAGCAGCGGCGTTGGCGGGAGGCGTCCTGACTGGTCCGTCGGAGCATCCCACCGACCAATCAGAGCCGAGGGGGCGGCGCTTTCCCCGCAAGGTTGAAGCCACTGCTGAGAGTTTCTGGGGACGAAACAGGATCTAATATTCTATAATATATTTTCCCCCTCAATTAATTTTCAAACCCTTTGCAAAATATTACATGTCGTTAGCTGAAGGTAAAATGCTCTCGGACATTTCTCAGAAATAATCCTTTGTGTATGTTCGCATTACAGGGCTTTGGAACGTCGTCGTGGCTATGCCAGGCTTCCTGCTGTATATAAGCTTAGTGTGAGAATCTTCTGGATGAACATTTTTATACATCGGCAAACTACAGTAATGCTCTTTTCGAGGCACGGAGGAGGCGGCTCTCTCTCTCTCTCTCTCTCTCTCTCTCTCTCTCTCTCTCTCTCTCTCTCTCTCTCTCTCCGTCGAAATCAATAGGATACTTCCCAGCGTAAAGATGCTCTCTAACATCCGTTATGCTTTGAGGATACTCATCGGCTCAGTTTCGGTGAAAACGGGGAATTCGAGATTGATTAAAACCGCACACGCAAACCTGCGCCTGGGAAGGCGGAGAGAGAGAGAGAGAGAGAGAGAGAGAGAGAGAGAGAGAGAGAGAGAGAGAGAGAGAGAGAGAGAGCGTGTTATGAAGACATAAAAAGGGGCAATCATTATTTTAGCATGAATAACGTTCACTGGGACATCTATTTATATCCATCTTCGGTAACGCACCTGAGACTGAACTGGAAGTTGTTTGCACCAAAGTCTCAGCCAGGAAATCATTGTGATAATAATCTATCCAAACATTTCAGACCAAATGTTGAAATTACTCACACATACACACATATATATATATATATATATATATATATATATATATATATATATATATATATATATATATATATATATATATATATATATATATATATATATATATATATATATATATATAAAAAATATACAGTATATAATATTGTGTGTGTACTGTGTTGCACCTTGCTGTGTTTTGAGTGTGTGCATGTTGAGAGAGAGAGAGAGAGAGAGAGAGAGAGAGAGAGAGAGAGAGAAGAGGTGAACAGCAGGGCCATAACATCAAAGAAGTACTAAGGCCAGTAAGACAATAAAGTCTGACAAAGTGTGTGAAGGAAATGTTGACGTGCTGTTGATGAGCCTTCAGATCACCACGTGAAATGGACAATATTATGGAAGTTTTTTGCATATCTTTTTCATCACTAATCCAACTGTTAAAGGATAAACGATGCAAAAGAGGATATTTTGTTTTTACCACGGCGCAACGCCCTCTTGTCCTCGTGTGTGTGTGTGTGTGTGGGTGTATTTAAGGTACCCTTTAATTCATACGTAAAAGAACATATGTTCATAAACGCATAAACTGCACACAAAGACACGGTATATAATATATATATATATATATATATATATATATATATATATATATATATATATATAGAGTGTGTGTGTGTGTGTGTGAGTGTAAGATACATGGGATTCAATTCGATGAAATTATTGATTATGCGATTTCACCTGGTCTACTCTATCAGAAATCGTGAAGTTACTACTTTTAACCCTAACGGCTTTTCCTCCCGTCAAAGTTGTCTCACGTTTGATTACTGATAAAACAATACATAGTGAATTCATTAGAACCATTAATCTTACCAATGGTTTTTATAATTACTTACGTTATTATTAATACCATGATTATTATTATTGCCATTTCATTATTATTACGAATGATAACCGTGGTTTTTATCACAACCGTAGAATATTGTTTCCATGCAGATTTCGCTGTTCAATTGGAAATCTTTTCTGTGCGACGATAATGATGTCAGTCGATCAGTGTTACACACCAGGCCCTGCCAGATGTCGGTAAAGACGAGACGGGGTGGGGTGACTGACGGCGGAGCGGGGAGTGACAGCTGGCACCCCTATGGACCTATGTCCCCTATCCCTTCAACACCCCTCCCCCCACCCCTTCTCTCTTTTACCCTCCTGTTATGAATATCTGCACAATGGCTTTGTTGTGTCTATCCCCTCTCTCCCCGTCGCCTTCCTTGTGCAAGTGAAGGGGGGGGGGAATACGAAGGGGCAGAGGAGGGTCGAGATGGGGGGAGAGTGAGGCTATATCGGTGGGAATTTACAGTGGAGTAATAAAGCCCCTCTGAAGGACTGCAGACACAGCGCTAAATGTATAATCCTCAGTCATCGATTTGGGTGTCGGGAGGGCCTGAGGAGCACGTGCCCCCGCAACACACCTGCCGCGGGGCGGGACTGTCGGCACGCGCGCCCAATCAGCGGTCGGAACACGAACATGCGGCCAACCAGCGTTGGCCCGCCCAGCTGCCTTCGTATCCAGGTGCCACCGAAGGGACGCCGTGGCTCAAAGCAGTTAGTTGGTTAACGGGAGGGGTGCAGGGCGGACGCACTAAAACGCGCTCCTCTCTCTCCTTTTCTCGCCCTCCGCCCCTCACACTTAACGCAAAGCAAGATGTAAGGCGCTTGGCCGGCGCTTTCTTTCTTTACATAAGTTTATTTACGCTTACGAATGCAAACAGATTTACAGAAACAAGTAACAGCTTAATCAAAATTAAAGAAAAATCATTGCAAAAGAGCCCACGTCGTTTCATCTGTGATCTCAACTGTGATAATGCCTAAAGGTTTCCTGGTGAAAAGAAGAGAAGAAGAAATGAGTGCTTTGGATATGGTGGTTCCCTACAGGCCGTGGCGAAGTGACCCGTCCTCATTACCCTCCTCCACTTCCTCCTCCTCCTCCTCCTCCTCCATCACTTCAACGACCACTTCCTCCTCCATCCTCGCCGTTCCCGATTCCCAAGACCAGCCAGTGGATTTCAGTCTACGCAGCAGACATGACAGTGGAAATAAGGATATTCTGTCGTCTCGTGAAGACAGACTACCTGCTTCTGAAGGGTGCGTTGAAGGCGTAAAAGAAGTGTTGCATGTACGAGGTCATGACAAAGGTAGTCGCCTGCTCGTGAGAACGCCCGATTCGGGTTTCAGTAGTCCTTCCGACAGCGACTTCTACAGGAGATCCGTCTACCAGCTGCAGCAGCCTCGAATACCAGCCAGAATTCCCTCCGACGTCACGACCGCCACTTCTGACGTAGAGCAGACGACACCCTTAGCTCTCGTCAAGAAAAAGGCAAGTGTCCACGTCGACGACAGTGATGACATCGCTGGTGCCCTTCACGTTTCCACAGTGCATCCCTCCCCTTCAGACACCACCGGTCACTTTCACGGATTCCAGGTCTCCATACCGAGACTAGACGATCCGCGCTACCTGATCCCACCGCAGACAAGTCCATACCACCTGTTGTCTCCCACGTTGTACTGGCCGCATGGCTCCTCCCCACTAAGATCTCCTATACCTTACACATCCCCCCTCGGGAGATCTCCTTATGACCTCACTTTTACCTCTGTTCCTATGAGAAGCCCCCAGGAAGGTCTTAATCTGTCCCTTCGCCCTCCTGGCTCCCCCCGCCACAGCACGCCCATAAAAATCCCAACTAAATCCCCGGTGTCAAGCGCCACTGCTGCCACCACCACGCCCCAAAAACGAAAGTCGCAAAGCACAGCCTCCGGAACGCCGGAGAAAAAGGCCAAGACGACCAAAAAATCCAAAGCATCCAGACGTCTCAATTTCGACGAGGACAAATCGTCTCCCGTCTCCGGCACCATCATCCGAGAACTCGAAGAAGGTGAGGAACCTTTAGTCGTTCGAAAAGGGGACATCGACCCCGCTTATAACGTTGTTGAGATCACAGAAGAAGCAAAAGCAGAGCTGGCAAAAATCGACAACAAAATCGGCGACTACGTCTGTCGACTTTGCAAGGAAATGTACGACGATGCCTTTGGTTTAGCACAACACAGGTGTTCCAGAATCATACATGTAGAATACAGATGTCCAGAGTGCGACAAAGTTTTCAACTGCCCGGCTAACCTGGCTTCCCACAGGAGATGGCACAAACCCAAGACCTCTATAGCAACTCCTACGCCCAGCACCAGTGCCAACAGTGTCACTACATCCAAAAGTGAAATAGGCGGTGACCTTCTAGCAGGAAAGGAATATAATGAAAACAATAACAACAACAGCACCAACAACAAAAACCACCTTCTGAAGGGACCTCCAGCATTAGTCCCTCTCCCTCATTTTATGAACATGTCGAGGGATGACGAGGAATCCGTCGAGGGGGACCAGCAATACGAGTGTGATCTCTGTCTGAAAAAATTTAAACGTCAGTCATATTTAAGAAAACATCTGGCGACCCACCGAGGAGATGTCATCGATGGAGGCGACGGAAGCAGTGATGTAGTGGCGCCCGGACCCTCTCACGCCTCTCAGCCTCCGCCTCTGACGCCCTTGCTATCGCCTCCTTTCCCAGGAGAAGTTCTCCCTTGTCATTTGTGTGCTGCGGCTTTTTACACGCCGGCAGCCTTGGAGCTTCACCTTGAATCTGCGCACATGAATCTAGATCATCATGCCCCAACGCCTTCTACGCTTCATATTCCTCGTCCCCAATTCTCTCCGAGAGGTCACCTCCTGACGCAGACATCCGCGCCTCCACCACAACCTCCTCCTCCACCGCCGCCGCCGCCTCCACCACCACACCTCTTACATCGGCCACATCAAATTTCGGCGCCTACTTAGGCCCTTGCCAGAAGGCAACCTTCCAAGGTCAAATGTTGCTTCCTGTTGTCTCCCTTCGAACTTCCCTTCGGCGTGATTGACGATGTTCTCCCCGACAAGGAATGGGACTTCCTGCAGAAGTCAATGTGTCAGCTGGGCACATCGTCGACGCTGGTGCGCAGCCACATAAATATCTCTATCACCAGCGACTCCTTCAGCAGTTCGTCGTCGTTTCTACTCAGCAAAAAGTCAGCAGCGTCCCGCCCTCCCCCAACACCCCCGCCCGTATACTCGACTGCACGAAAAAGGTCAGGTACACATCCTTTCCATTCATGAATGTCAGGTCGTATTGTATGCAGTTTTATCAAAGCTAAACATGGTACATCTAGTCACTAATATATAACTTATTCTAGTTTTTATGTTCGTTTTTCTGTGTATATAATTATCTTAAGATAGCTGGGCTGGCAAAGGTTTTATATATATATATATATATATATATATATATATATATATATATATATATATATATATATATATATATATCATATAATTTTATATCTGCAAAACATTAAGATTACAACCTAATGCTTGAGCAAAATTGTATATTTATATAATGAATCTTGATAACTCCAATCTAATCCCATACCTTGGCCACCGCAGTTGTCTCAAGGCAAGTACAAATGTCTAGGAATTAAATTGGTATACTTAGTTGTAGTAATTTATTTGAACTGTAGCTTGTGTGTACTGTAATGCAACGTTTGACAGTAATTCACTACAAAGTAAACAATCAAGAAGGTACCTGAAATCACCAGAAAGATCACAGGACGGCAAACTTTTTATTTAATTCATTTCTTTTTCTTCCATTTACTTCCTTTCTCTGTTTTCAAGAATATTATATTAACGTCTTTCCCTATTTTCATGAATAATTTATTAAAATTTAACTCATCTAATACTTAATTTTTTCTTTATGTAATTGTTTGCTTTTAAGAACATAAAATTTATTGTTAATGCCAGTCACTTTCAAAATCCCAAGTGATGCAGCTGACAAAGCAATAGAGGCTTTCTCTTACTGAAGTAATATTGAAAAATGGCTCTTTTTCCCGCGTATGCATAAGACTCAAAGTAATAAAGCGCGCGCTCGATTTATTGATTTCCGAAATGTGGTTTGTGTGTTTGGTCGCCCTCGCTGCGAATTCGTGTGTTCTTTTTGGTTACTTAGAATTAAGTTAAATTAAGTTCAATTTAACGTAGTGTTAAGGCTCGCATTTTTTTTATACATCGGAGTTTTTTTCTTCTCTCTGATAGGCTTATGTGACATTACACCATATTGGGGCTGGTTTAATTTAAGAATTCTATTACCCATTAAAATCTCTCTGCGTATACTGATTTAACAGTTTGCGTAAGGGGCAAGGTCGACGACGTACATTTACGCTTACGCGTTATTGAACGACTTGGGCGAATTCAGGGACGATTGTGACGTCCAATCAAATTTCACCGTTAACACTTTATTCGGCATGATTCAATTTTACGACTATATATCCGCTTTCTACGGTTATTAAAACTACTGTCTGGTTTATATGCCAGTATTCATCCCTACTCTTGATTTCAACAACTTGACATTAAATCAATTTAGTTTTGAAATTTTATTTTAAAATACTAATAAAAATAACCGCAGACTGTATACGTCCACGGCGTAACAACCTTACTGGCAATACAACAATTTTCAATAGTTAATCACTGTTACCACATCGTTCACAAGTTCTTTATTAATTTATTAATGGCCCTGTCATTCAGGCAGTCAATACCGCCGCAATCATCATCATCATTATCGATTAGCGTCATTACCGCGGGAACCGCTAATGCATTTGTTGTCAGGGTGTAAAGAATGGTCATTCCTTCTCTCTCACACCATCTCGTCACAGCATCATTAGCTGAACAAATCTCTCTCTCTCTCTCTCTCTCTCTCTCTCTCTCTCCACTGACTAATAACAAAATTTTATTAGTTTCTATCGGAGCTGGTTCACTGCTGTAGCAATGTCCGCCCGTCTGTCTCACACGCCGAGTATAGGTCGATCCCTCACTTATCGATTTTCTTATTTAGTCTTTGTTAGGGGTTATTCGATCTCCCTCCTCACCCATCCTTTTTTTTCCTCCCTCTCCCTCTCTCTCTCTTTCAACAACCTTCTTACTTTCTCTCTTACTTGGCCTCACTCACCGGATGGCGTGCGGAACATACAGCTCAACTTCCAACACTTGCAATTACTTCCAAATTTAGTCTCTCCTCTCAGTCACACGACATATGTACACTTTCAGTCACTTTTTATAGACTTCCCGCAAACGCTCGCTGTCTTCATTTTCGGTCACTTGTCAATTATAGGCGTTATAGATTTGCCCTGCCCTTTCATTTTCTTTTCCTTTCGGCTCTTTGTTCTTGCGGTCCACGTGGTGAAGGCAGCTATTATTACCTTCAGTAATTCACTATATACATTACACATGCATATGCATATGCACAACACAAGACACACAAATATATATAATATATATATATATATATATATATATATATATATATATATATATATATATATATATATATATATATATATATATATATATATATATATATATAATTTAAAATTCAAGATTTCACACTTGATACTCTAATATCACAAACTACCTAAGAACTTGCCCCTCCCGCGAACTATAGACGATCAAGAGAAAATAAGGGTTTATACATTTTGTGCAAAAACACAAAACTATAAAAATAGTAAAACTTAAAAAAAAAAAATCACTGAAGACATCGCGCATGGAAGCTTTTTACTTTGAAACGTTAAACATAAATTGGCCAAAAATGACTAGGAACGTTTTCATTTAAAACCCCGGTTAAAATGTGATCCTTTATCTTACTGAATGAAATGAGATCTAAATTATCATCGCAGCGAAAGCTTCCAGTGCTTAAGAACTAGTCTGTAGAAATTCAATTAGAAATCTAAAATTAATTAGTAGTTAACCAACATTTAAACCATTCGAGTAAAGCTCGGTGTGCTGGGAAGCGTGCAAAAAGTCTCGACAAGGAAATTCCGTGCAATCATCTCGTGCAATATAAGGCAATTAAGATAGTTATGGATAGCCTGTGTTATATGAGAAGGTATTTCGCTTCCTCCTGGATTCCAACCGATGAGGGCGCGGAGGAAGCTGCTTGCGTAGGTGTTCTTATGCGTAAGGTACAGTAGTGTAAAATAAAAACCCCGTTGCAGATGGACATATGACGAGGTCATCTTTGGCGTATTTCTTCCGGTATACGCAGGAGATTTTAATCCTCGGTGGGTGCAAGCCACGATTAGGAAACCCCCCAATGCATGACAGGCTCTGAAACCAGATCCAAAAACCCTACTCTAGAACAAATTTCAGATTACTTTAAACGGAGATGTTGTGACCTTTGCAAAAAACATCTGTTTAATAGGTATCTAAAGTTCAGTGCCAAACTCCAAAATCTCAGCTATACAGAAATCTGAAGTATTAGCTGGAAGTGTTCTTTAAAAAAAAAAGCAATAAGTAAAAAAACTGTGAGAGAGAGAGAGAGAGAGAGAGAGAGAGAGATTGGAGTTTCCTTGCATCTAAGGACAACTCGAACTGGTCCAGTTGTCCTGAAATTGCTAGCCAAGCACCAGGCAGAACTTGACTGCGTGACGCATCAAGTTCGATCGATATACAGAAATTTTTGAATGGATCGCCGCATCTCCTTTCCGTTCCCCTTATATTTTTCATACATACATACATATATATATATATATATATATATATATATATATATATATATATATATATATATATATATATATATATATATACATACATATACATATATATTATCAATTTACAATCTCTTCTGTATCCATAGTTTAAGTGTGATGCATATATATATATATATATATATATATATATATATATATATATATATATATATATATATATATATATATATATATATATATATATATATATATTATATTATTATATTGCAAAAGTGTTGCGCAAGTGTGTCGGTGTGTGCGGTGTTCTTCAGGCTGTGTGTAGGCTAGGTGAAATTGTCGCTCTTAAGTGGAATTTAGCAGTTAAGATAAACCGTACCGTGTATCTAAGAGTGCCATAGGAATGTACAGTGTTCATGTATGCACTAATTTATTAATAATTTATTCACTGTATAAAAATCTATTTAGTAGGTTATAATGGTGTGGAGACTGTGTATCCCTCGACACTGCCCCTCTTCAATTGCTATCAACGTATTATAAGAATTGATTTAGCTCTTAGTATTCTGCGGTAAATGCCGAAATTTTAATGATGAATCGCTTACGGGAAGTAACCAAGAATAAATTTGTTATCAATCTCATATCTATTAAATTAATTAGCTGGCCATTTCATCATTCGCTTCGCCTTTATAACAAGGCGAAACTCTTTTTTTTTTTTTTTTTTTACATTGTAACAATTTCCCTTGTCGCAACATGAACGTCAAATGGTCGTATGATGTTTACCCCCTCTAAATCTATCGGTATTATTAGCGGACACCCGAAAGGCGCTTCATCATTAAATACGAAAAAAAAAGAACCCATAGAAATAAGCCAATCACATCTATGGTTAAGTAGCGCATAGGTCCTCACGTTAGTAGACTAGAGAACGCGATTGGTCGAAATTCTAAAATCATTTGTCGAGGGGCGGAGCCACGCCGTCTAGGCGAGCGACGGACGCTCTCGGCTAAGCAAGGCCCCGCTGACTTCCGAGGTACCGAACGCAACTCTAAAATAGGGACCCAGGCCCTTAAGGTGGCTCCCATACAGATTTCTACAAATATCGCATGAACGCATCACTTTTTTTTTTTTTTTTTGTTATTCCCTATATAAACATATACTGGCGTTTCAAGACATCAGTTTACACGGATATGGAGGCATTTCTTGAAAACATTCCCCGGCGAATGGCCTCTGCTCGGCGAATTTGCCGTCTTTCAGAATATTAAGTTCAGTAGAAGAGCTGTTGGGTTGTGTATGTAGATGCTACTATTTGCGTGACTGTCTGTCAACAGGAGTGGCTCTCTTAGAAGTTTATGTCAATAAAAGCGTGGCTGTTGGATGCGGTTATCTGTACCAGCATGATCATGTTTATGTGCGTAACATTGACGTCACTATCCTGAGTGATGTGTGTGTTCCTTGCATGCCTTTCTACATTCGGTTTTATATGTATAAGCACTAAAAGTAGGAACTCTGATGATCTCTAAATGCAGTAGAGTAATACAGATTATTCGAGTGCGCAATGATCTCTAGCATAGGAATAAGCATTTTTCTTCCAGAATAGAATAAAAAAAAAATGAAAATGAAAAAAAAATGTCACCACTAAATTCCAGTAATAATATATAGAAGTATTTCGATTCTTACCTCAATTAGATAAATAGCTAAAATTAACCCATATAATTACCTCATTACAAGGTACGCATTGGCCTTTGGTATCAACAGAATTTTACATGAAATATTTTACGTTTTATGACCACATATGTGTTAAGTAAAAGCCAGGAATGAAATACCTCGATATTATTAACATTATGATTTGACGCTGAATGCAATGGAGCTAGATGAATATAGGTAGGACATGTTATTCTCTTCCCACACTTCCTACACACACACACTATATATATATACATATATATGTATATATATATATATATATATATATATATATATATATATATATATATATATATATATATATATATATATCTATATCTATATCTATATCTATATATATATATATATATATATATATATATATATATATATATATATATGCACACACATAAAACCATATCACAGTCGTAGAAGCGGAAGTGGGGGAAATTACACCTAAAATTGATATTGTAACCTTCATTGCATTCAGTCAGGGCACCGCTTGTCTTTCATTATTCTTGATGTAATGCACTTTTTAAGTTAATATATTTCCACCGCGCGTGTACATACACTTACATATAATTGCATGTGTTTATTAAGTTAACGTAATGAGGCAAATTCCGTTATGATTAACACCAGTAATATAAAGGCTTATGTGCAATTCTACCAATCTCTGGTTAGGTCATTCCTTTAGTGTATTTCACATCAGGTTTAGTTGTTAAAAGTAAGGCATTATATTTAAGGTATATTTATAGGTATTTGGTTGTGTTCTTTTTTTTTCTTTCTTTTTTTTGGCTGAATGATTTCGGCTGATGGATGGGTGGATTCTAGTCACATTCGATAGCGAGGCGGACCTTAGTCACGGTGAAGTGACCATGGGATTATAACCCTTATCCCCATTTCACTTTAGGAAGATGATCTTTTTCTTTCGTGTTTGAGAGACTATCCGAAATGATTTGCTACAAGTATACCTGATTCGTTTCAATTTCTTCCTTATTTTCTTCATTTACGTCTACGTGGAACTTTCAAAATTCAAATAAATCCTTTCGTTTCAGGTCTATAAAATTCTCACTGCTTTACGAACCTGAGGTCTCACTTCTTTACTATATATCTTCCTCTTATGTCTACTTAAATTTTCTTTAAAGCTCATTTGCTGTCATTTTCACTCTTACAATAACTTCTACGAAACTTGTCTTACGGATCCATTCGGGTATTTCCTCTGACACGATCTGTTTTCTATTAGCGCTACCATGTTCCCGTTTTCTATCCGCAGCTTCTCCCTTGCGGATAATCCCATGGTCCACCGAAACGATCTCAGTCCGCTCGTAGTCTAGTCTAGTCTAAACAGTCTTAGAAATAGGTCTTAGGAATAGTCTTAAGTACTGCAAACAGTACTTCTTCACATCTCTTTCTCTTTACTTTTCTGGACGTCAGTTGTCTCCAGTAAATGCTAATAGGTGACAAGCTAGTTATTGCTGTTTTGATCTTTTTCTTTGGCTCCCTGGCTTCTGCACTGAAAAGTAAATTTATTTCCCTGATTTCCTACTTGAATGACTACTAGTAGCTGAAATCAATTTAACTAAAGTCAAACTAGACAGCTGTTGTCCATTAGTTGCTAAAATATTCAAAGACAAGCCAGTTGCGCTCACTGAGAGATAAGGTCTAAAATCAACCAGTCAATGTCGCCCTTTCTGGCCGCTTGTGGGATGAGTAACCCACCCCCCAACCCTGGTTGTGGCCCTCTCCCTCTCGGAGGGTAGACTCGAACCTAGGAACTCTGATTCAGATCCTATCGTGGAATCCATCTAAATAACGATTTGATCGAATACACCCGAATTGCATAAAAAAAAAAATGAACTGTTAATAGTGTATTACGAATACACTTTCACTCTGCGACATGTACGTTATTTGAATAACTATAAAGAGATTTGTCTTTCCGACACGCCTTCAATATACTGGTTATCTACAAGACTGAACTTCATATTGGTTAACATCTAAACGAATGCATTTCACTTGTATGAGTACAGGTTAAGCCGTATCTCAATCACTTTAATTGGGATTAGCAAAAAGCAATCTTGAAAATGGCTACTGGCTTGGTCTTTTCCAGTTTTCACATCGTGCAGATGCTCACACTGAGAGAGAGAGAGAGAGAGAGAGAGAGAGAGAGAGAGAGAGAGAGAGAGAGAGAGAGAGAGAGAGAGAATGTATTTATTGATCTCTTAGGTTTAAGTAATGTCAATATGATCTCGCTTTGTGAGAATCTGGTATGTTATGATGAGAATAAAAAACAACCGGTAAGATGGTTTTCATTTGCAGCTTGTCGTATTCTTATCATAACTAACAGGAAGTCACTTTTTCTTGAAGCTGCAATTCTCATGCGAGTATTCTCATGATTCTTTGATTCTGTATGATGTGCTCTTTAGGATTCTCATTTTTAATGATTATTCCTTCATGATTCTTATGATGACGGCCCCTTTATGATTCTCATTATTCCTAATCATTTCGTTCGCGATTCTAATTTCTATGAAGTTCTTGATTCTCATATTCCTATTGGGTTCAATCAATGATTCTCTTACGATGCTCTTCTGATTATATCAGCGTTTTTCTAATGATTCTCATGCCCTCATGATTCTCATTTGTTCAAATTTGATCTTTATGATTCTCATATTCTTACAATGTTCCTACGGTCTTCAGATTCTCATCTAGTTCAATTCGTGATTCTTTTCTTAATATGTCAACGTCCTTGTAATGATTCTCAGTTCTTCGGAACATTACCCCCACGATTCTAATTTTCTCTTAAGATTCAGAAGTTCTCACTCATGGATTCTCGTTGTTCTCATCATGATTCTCAAAGAATTGACCCTCCAAATTCTCATTTTCATGGAGTTCGCATCAGATTTCTCTTCTTGGGGAAAATGCTATAATTTGTAAAATGATTATGCTTAGTCTTTCAACTTTTCTTTTTCTCTTCGTAATTTCAAGTGTAGATGTAACAATAATTTTTATAATTTTTTAGATAATTTAGATGTAATCTTACTTCTGATAGGATTTGGATCGAATGTCAACCCTTATGAAATGCAAATGGAGAAAATAATAATAATAATAATAATAATAATAATAATAATAATAATAATAATAATAATAATAATAATAATAACAAAACCTTTATATGACAGACATATAAATCACAGCAAGTCTCCTCCTCACCATCAATACAGAAACATCAAACAAAAAACAATAACCCAAATGACTATCAAAACAACATATGCTCTCATAAATTTACACATATGTTCTTCTAAATATACGCATTAAATATCACGTAAGGATTCTACCCAGAAGAGGAGGACGCAGGTCCACGACCATTCAAAATCATTCACTGGTGGAAAGCTGCGTTAATGGGCGAGACACACGAGTCTTTCAATGTGGAAATTCTAGTCATTTAGGAAGTAAGTTTTAGAGAAATAAAACCCGGTAACAGAGTACGTTCCAGGTAGGAAGTACATCATCTAGTCAAAAGGCAAATTCTAGATATAAGAGAAAACTAGTCATACGCAACTTTCAATCGAGGAAGTTTTGGGAATAATCTAGTCAAGTAGGAGGTGCATTCTTGATGCAGAGGTGTCCCTTTGTTAGGACAAAAAGACCGGTAAGGCTAAGCTCAGAAGTACAGAATTTATTATGAGAGTAAATTTAATGACAACCCGGTGAGATGGACAGTTTTAATTATCATAAGGCTCCATCTAGTCAAAATATTTTCTTGAATTCAAACTCCAATTCTAGTAACGATGCTTTCGATTCTAGTCAAGGACTGTCATTTCCACAAATGATAGTACTTTCTAGTCATATCTAGTCATAGATGCTAGTGCCAGGATTCAGTGCTGAAATGATGTCAGAGCACTTTGGAAGCTGCTGATTCATATTGACCGTGGCCTTACTTGAAGATCTAGTCTTTATTCTACTAAATCTAGCTAAGTCTATTCTAGATCCTATGACTTTAGTCATCTGAAAATTAGAGATAAGAACAGAATCTAGTCAGTGTAAATGAAGTAAAATTCTAGTCATTATTATCTAGTTTTAGTCTACAAAATCTGAAGCTAGTTGTTTAAAGTTGATTCTAGTCAATGGAAGATCTATTTCTAGTCATAAAATAGATTTCAATAGACGATTAAGACATTTATCTGAAAAAATTCTAGTCCTAAAATAGGTTTCAATAGACAAATAAGACATTTCAAAAAATTCTAGTCATAAAATGGATTTCAACAGACAATTAAGACACACGAAAAAATTCTAGTCATAAAATAGGTGTCAATAGACAATTAAGACACCTGAGAAAATTCTAGTCATAAAATAATTTCAACAGACAAGTAAGACATCTGAAAAAAATTCTAGTCATCACATCTGAGAAAACTCTAGTCATAAAATAGATGTCAACAGATAAGTACGACATCTGAAAAAAATTCTAGTCATAAAATAGATTTCAATAGAAAATTAAGACATCTGAGAAAATTCTAGTCATAAAATAGATGTCAATAGACAAGTAAGACATCTGAAAAAAATTCTAGTCATAAAATAGATCTCAATAGACAATTAAAAGACATCTGAGAAAATTCTAGTCATAAAATAGATTTCAACGGGCAAGTATGGCATCTGAAAAAAATTCTAGTCATAAAATATATTTCAACAGGCAATTAAGTCACCTGAGAAAATTCTAGTCATAAAATAGATGTCAACTGACAAGTAAGACATCTGAAAAAAATCCTAGTCATAAAATAGATTTCAATAGACAATTAACAGACATCTGAGAAAATTCTAGTCATAAAACATTTCAACAGAGAAGTAAGACATCTCAAAAAAAATTCTAGTCATAAAATAGATTTCAATAGACAATTAAGACATCTGAGAAAACTCCAGTCATAAAATAGATGTCAACAGACAAGTAAGACATCTGAGAAAATTCTAGTCATAAAATAATTTCAATAGACAATTAAGACATCTGAGAAAATTCTAGTCATAAAGTAGATGTCAACAGACAAGTAAGACATCTGAGAAAATTCTAGTCATAAAATAGATGTCAACAGACAATTAAGACACCTGAAAAAATTCTAGTCATAAAATAATTTCAATAGAAAATTAAGACATCTGAGAAAATTCTAGTCATAAAATAGATGTCAACAGACAAGTAAGACATCTAAAAAAAACTCTAGTCATAAAATAGATGTCAACAGACAAGTAAGACATCTGAAAAAATTCTAGTCATAAAATAGATTTCAATAGACAATTAAGACATCTGAAAAAATTCTAGTCATACAATAATTTCAATAGGCAATTAAGACATCTGAGAAAATTCTAGTCATAAAATAGATTTCAACAGACAAGTAAGACATCTGAAAAAAATTCTAGTCATAAAATAGATTTCAACAGACAATTAAGACATCTGAGAAAACTTTAGTCATAAAATAAATTTCAATAGACAATTAAGACATCTGAGAAAATTCTAGTCATAAAATAGATTTCAATAGACAATTAAGACATCTGAGAAAATTCTAGTCATAAAACAGATCTCAGCAGGGAAGTAAGACATCTGATAAAACGAAAAGCACAAATAATCAAGTTTAGTCAAATAAGTTGCTTGTGTTTTTTAAGTGAGGGTCGAATGGCCCTCTCCATGAGTCACTGTCTCTAATCACTCTAGTCACTAGAATTAATAATGGTTTGTTTCTTGTCGCCATTATGATGAATTCTAGTCATTCAAACTCTGCTCTAGTCATTAAATCAAATCTATACCATGGAACGTCAATCCTAGTCATCATAAGGAATCTAAGTCAAGTATATTAACCCTAGTCATTCATATAAATTTAGGCAATCAAACATTTACGCTAGTCATTCGAATAAATCAGGTAAATTACACATCGATGCTAGTCACTCAAATAAAGTTATGAAATATAACTGCTAGTCATGAGAGAGATTTGTCTCGATAATAGGTTTAAGCAAACAGTACTGATTCTAGTCACAGGAACGATTTCAAGTAAACTATCAATTCTAGCCCTGAGATTAATTTTATTATTTCTGGTTCTAGTCAGTTAAGTCATTGGTTTTCTAGTCAGTGGAATAAATTCTATTCGTAGAAAATTAACTCATCAAGTCACTAAATTCAGTTCAAATCACAGAATATTTGATCTAGACGTAGAAAGTTCCTTCTAGTCATAAATGTCTAGTCCTTAAAAACCTATTAATAATCTCAAAGGCAAATAAGATAATAAAAATTACATGTAACAAACAAACAAAAATTGTAATAAGAAATATATAAAACTATCTCGAGTCAAAAACAAGTCCAATGAAATTGCCTCTAGTCATGAAAACATTCTAAGAAATGATGTCTAGTCATAAAACCCTAAAACACGATCTCACTTTGTAAACACACACTTTAGATGATGATCTGAAGCCAAGCAAATCTCTTCAAGTAGGAGACGTCACGAAATTTGGCTCGCTTAGCATGGAATAATAGAAAGTCCCAAGGCATGCTCCAAGCAAAGTCAAAATATTAAGTAACTATATTTATTCTCAGTATAGTATCTTTAGTTTTAAGTGAAATTATGTGTATGTGTGTGCGTGTGTGGTTTTTATATTTTAATAACCAGAGAAACTATTCATAGAATTTAAGGGTCACTTCTAAATTAGTTTAGTTTTATGAGCTTGTAATTAGTCATGACAGATCATTTCTAGTCAGAGAAGAGTCATTCTAGTCAAATTATATATAAGGTATGCATATCTATGTATGTCTACTGAATAAACATACATACAGACGCATACAAGTAATCAAATTATAAAGAAAGGAGATGAGATCTCCGCGAGGACACTAATAAAGGTATCCAGGTCTGAAATGGTGGGCTTAGACACGAAGCGTGGCAAGAGTGAATGAGGGAAACAAGGCAATGGCGGTAGGGGGGATGAAGGAACAGCAGCTAGAGGGGTAAAAATAAACGAAATCGCTCCACGACGGCAAATTGCTTCGTCAAATTATCTATGATCGATTTTGATAAAAAAAAAAAAACGTTCATTCTTTTAGGCCTTCAATTAATAGTTTATTTACACTTTTATATCTGCAAACGATTTACTGATACCGCACTAGGTTCTGTTTTTTTATTCAAAGCAGTCACTGAGAGAGAGAGAGAGAGAGAGAGAGAGAGAGAGAGAGAGAGAGTGCCTAATACAGTCAAACTGAACGTTATGTGTCTAAATTCAGCGTACTTCAATTTGCGAGAACAATCAACGCCTGAAGCAAAACCTTGCTGCAGATTTGTACATATGTATAATATGATTTTGGACTTTTCCAAGATAGCCTATGTGTTTTCTTCCTTTCACTTTCTCTGAATAGAAAGTGGAGAGGAAGAAATAACTAATTTACTGATTAAGAATTCATCTTAAATAAGTTACTTATATACTAATAAAACTGCAAGTACACTTTATTTTTTATTATCTTTCACTCGGCGTTTTCCATTTAACACGGTAAAGTCGATAATGGCATCAAGGTGATTATGGGTTCCACTTAAATACCATTATTGGACTTTACATGTTTTCTACGTACGTGTGTCATCACTATCGCTTCACGGTTTGCGTTATCCAGCAAAATATTTGTGGTTTTATCTAAGAGGTTTCATGGGACCACCGCATGCCAGTAATCATTTAGTGTAAAATGTATACTTCTCTGAACTTTCAGCCTTCGAACTACAAGTATATTGCTGAGGGAAAACTGATAACAGTCAAAGATCGCAAAGGAAAGCAGTTCGCAAAGTTCATACAGGCGTATACGAAAACACTCCTTAGGTTTATATTTTTTGTTCATCTTATATATATATATATATATATATATATATATATATATATATATATATATATATATATATATATATATATATATATATATATATATATAATATATATTTATGTAATTTTATATGTGAAAGATTGCATTAATCTAACAGGCTGGGCGCATCCCAGTCGCGTATAGGACAGAGCTGGATCAGATCTCACTGTAAGATTTAAGTGGATGTCGAATGTTGAAATTTATTCAATTAGAGCCATTCAAGCATCCCATAGCAATACACTCTACCCATTAACTTCTCTACTTCTTTTCGCTCTTCCCTTTCTCCAGATCTATCTTTGCTTTTCTTCTCTTCCTTCTAAGCTTTTGTTGTGACTGGATAATTAATAAAAGCGTCTCTTACAGCTGTAATCATAGAAAATAAGAGGAGAACGCTATGATATGATGTATGTGTTTGAATTTTCATTTGTGTGTATATTTACAATATTTTAGTCTATTTGTTACTGTATACTTAGTCACTATTTAAGTTTCCTGTGGCATATCTCACATTAGTTTTTGCTTAAATTTAAGTATAACGAATTGTACCTACTCCTAAGTTAATTTTAAGTATATTCTCAAATGTTACTGTAACCTTTTTTTATACTTTATAAGTAAACATATAAAATGCTTCAATTTAAACTTTCAAAACCACATTTGTACCATGTTAGCTCACTGTAAGATAGAACTGCATCACAATGGACCTGTTCATTACATTGCTCTTCTGTAATTTGCAACAAAGGATGTGTACAACAAAAACTGTAATTTTTTTTTTATTTTAGAAAAAAAAGATAAAATCTATATTGTATATGACATTAAGGACTAGTCAAAATCCTCTTCTATTTATTTACCCCTTGAATGGAACTATCCTTAGGAGTGTAGGATGAACTAAAAAAATCTCTACTTTAATTTATTCCCCTTTGGTGTTTGTATATAAAGAAAAAACTTAAAAGTAACTTTTAGGAAAGACGATCGTGACTGGCTGTTTTATAGTCAATCTCGTTGTCGGTCTTTTCCCGTAGACCAATTTTGTCTCATCAATGTATTTTAAAGAAATTTAGTCCCCGATACCACCCCTCATCCAATAAGAAAAAGAATGTTGTTACTCTTTGAAGTTTAAAAAGAAGACTTCCCAATTCCTACTACGTATCAAAATACACCGCAAACGAGGATAAACAAAATCATATATTAATGTGTTGCCGTTTCCACCGAATGGCAACAAAAGCTGCGTTGGCAATGGATCGATAATTGTACATTTCTGAATGAAGGTATTACAAGATCCCTCGTTACGCTTTGTGTGACACTTAACAATAGCACCACATCTGTTAGGAAGTTAAGTGGTCATTTTCAGAGATTTTATTATCACAATGAAATTATATGTCAATGGCTAACAGTCACATTAATAAAAACCGATTCATGTACGCAGCAGTTTAAGGGTCAATGCATTTTTGGCAACTGTATGTAACAACTGCCCAAAACATTGCCTTATTAAGTGATTGTTTATCTAATGAATAAATCTCTTTCTTCCAAAATCTCGATTGCGGTGAATTTCCTGTTATTAAATGAAGTTAAAGTCCCATACTCCCTCCCTTTTCCCCAAACCCACATGTTTTTCATCTTGAAAGCCCTTGGATGCAGCTGAGAGCACTGTATATAATATCATAGTTGGCTTGAACATGGCATTTGTAATGTATATTTTAATTTTAGGTGTAAGTCCCCCATGCCCACAAAGAAGTAAATTGTCTGATCTTTGAAGATGTAAAAGCATGATTTTTGGCCCATTGTGAATATTTTGAAATTGTAATAAACTATTTGTGTGTAATTTCTTTATGGTGTTTTTCTTTCACGAATCCTTTTCCTGAAGTTCAGACGCAGATCACTTTCGGTGACTTGGATTATGTGTGTATGAGATACTAAACATGGCCCAGAATAAAGGTAGTTCAACAAGTAATAAATCATCACATGAGATAAGCAAACAGAAAATAACTTCTTCCAATATAACGACAACATAAACAACAATCATGAAGAAATTATTAAAATACCAATTCAATGATGATGATTCCCCAAACGATAGCAGTACTAAGCACACGTAAATCAAGTTTATAACACGATCTAAACTGTAATAGAAGCCAAAACCATATTACCTCTGTGAAGTAACAATTCCAGGATTGCTTGACTGGGGCCTCCACAGACAGCAACAAAAACTGCTAATACCTGTCAGTGGAATGAAACAATAACAATTCTGAGCAAAAGCAAAATTTTAGCTCGTGAACTGTCATCATGGCCATTGGTCATACAACCATGGGTTAAGATAACAATCATATGTATAATTGCAAAATAAAAACACTATATACTGATCGCAGCACAGGAAACATAATAAAAATGAAAATAAAATTAAGATTAATAAAAAACTGTAATATAACTTCAGTGCCTGAACTATTAGAAAGTACAATAGTTTAGCATTATCGCTATACGGGTGATGGCTCAAAGGAAGCGATCACAAAAACAGAATCAAACGAAATTAAAGAACGAACAGCAATAGCCCATTTAACATCAAAGAGTAAATGTGTGTGGAAAACCTAAACTTTATAATTAAGAGGTGGCACAAAAAGACAAAATCTAGATAGAGAAAATATGACGTATAGTTGACAAAATACTCTTATGTCAGATAAAAATTAAATATATGAAAAAAGCAGAGATGATGGCAAATATTAGAAAAGGTGTATCATATATTTATTTAATGAAATGTTCCCGCTAATTTAAAAGATAATTTTTATGCTGTTCAGTCATGCATTTGAACAAATGAGTTAAGGCATGAATGCATGAAAACAGTCAGCTAAAAATGCTTTATATCATAATGACAAAATATTTACCATAACTCTTGGTTTGTATAATAATGGAAATGATGCTAAAACTTATAGGTGACTTAAGTTCAAGTCAAAGATACAACAAGTGACTTTGACAATATAAGCTAGCAAGAAAGAGGGTTTTGGTGAGAGTAAGACACAAATTTGGACACTGATGAAGTTCTTCGACATCTCTCGTTGGGGGGCGGCACAGAAATGAAGAGATACGATGAGCTGATTAGACAAGAGGCCTCAAATATTATGTGAATGATGTAAAACGCCGATGGTCAGGGGGAAAGCTGACCCCATCAGAGTGACCTAGAGAGTACCACTGTGATGAAGATCTACAGCAGACAAGCATTTTAAAAGGATTGAGTACCAGGAATGAGGCTGGATATGGAGAGGCTGTTGCAAAATAGAAATAAGCCTTTATAGACAATTCACAAAAAGGTTCGAACACCTGTTGTCAGAGGAAATGCAAAACCAACAACAGCCTACAGCGGAAAGGAGAATGGATAAATCAGTTATAATACAATGAAAAGTTACAAAGCATTACCTACTTAGTGCTGGAATCTAATATAGCACGACGATCCTATGTAACATTCTCTTCTCCCGGTTTCTTGAATCAGCCAAAACAACCGATAGAAGAATAATTTAAATCTAGAGCTATTTCAAACGTGGTTAGTCAATTAAAGGGAAAGATGCCCGGTATCCATGCACCTGATAATATAAAACAAAATATATTCCTTGGCAGAATTCCCAAAAGAAAAACTGCTTGGAATTCACAGAAAGAAGTTTCTTCATAATCCTTCAAAACAGGCAACAAAAAGACCACACACAAAAACCGAAAGAGTAAAATGTCAGAGTGAAACGAGGCTGACGAGGCTTCAGACACTCAGTATTAAATCCTAGACAGAGTCTCACGTGGGAAGAATCTTGATTATAACTGAAATCAGATTCTCGTATTAACCTTTACGTTGCAAGGTCAATAGTTTTTCATTTGAGTTCAGTCACTGGAAATGAAAAATAATGGAAAACAAAGCCTCAAGATGGCCTTTGAAAATTAAAAATTGACAGGGATTCCAAAGTTAACTTTCTATCGCAAAATTTCATAATATTATGTGATGGCATAAAATCAACAAAAATTTGTTTTTTGCCAGTTGATGAAAGACTGCCTGGACTTCAACAAACTCACTTAAAAATTTTTAGTCCGTTGAAAGTTAATCTACTGAGCGCTCGGATCGCGTAAGTCCATAACTGCCAACCCCTGTATGTGTATAATTATTCTGAATCGACAGATCTGCCCATCATTCTGCTACAATAGGGGCGGGTATAGTTTAAACTTCTAAAGAGTGAAAAGTCACGATAAAGCAATAATTAATCACAGATCCACGTTCATCTCAAAAACTAAGCAAGTCTTCCTTTCCCAAAGTCCATATATAAAAAGAACTGCAAGAGATCAACCATTCCGAAAAGACAACTTATGGACAGAAACAAAGACAATCGAAAACAAGACCGACCAACACGAAGGAAATCATCTTTTACGACTTCGTTGGAGGATGCAATCAAAAAATGGAATTCATGGTTAACTGTTAAGAATGAAACACTGAGACCTATAATCTGGGCATTATTAGTATTTAACAAGAGGAATACAAAACTTGATTTGAAGTATTTGAAGTCATCGGGAAGACGTGATTACAAAATCATGGGACCTTAAAAAAACTGTCTAAAATTCAAAGAAAAAAGAGAATCTCTATCCATTCGTTAATGAATTTTAACACTTTTAGGGGAATATTAACAATTAAAATACTCAATTCTGCAAGGAAAAAATTCTTAAACCAATGATCTGACGCAGTAGCATTATCAACACTATTTTGTAGATGAGGACTAAATCAATGTTAATAAACATGGCAACCAATATCTTATAAAATAATATAAATATATCCCTTATATACTCTTATCTTTTAAAGCCAGATAACTGTAAACTTAAAAAACTGTTTTTAAATCTCTTTTAAATCTAGTAATCTCGAATTTAAAAAAAAACTGGGCTGGAAAATACTGAAACTTGTTTAATTATGAGAACAACTAACAAAACACTGATGAGATTCACAATTTGTTTACCATGATCTCTATAAAAACTTAACTTGAATACTTTTTAACAAATGTTTAACATAATCAAAATAACTTAATGAAAAATAAAGTATCTAAATAAAATTCAATAAAAACTATAATAACATGAATTCAAAGCTTTAAAATATATTTACTTACGAATAACAAGACATAACTCTTTACTGTGTGTACACACACCCACACATACACACACACACACACATATATATATATATATATATATATATATATATATATATATATATATATATATATATATATATATATATATATATGTATATATATATATATATATATATATATATATATATATATATATATATATATATATATATATATATATATATATATATATATATAGTCACCATAAACCTTAGAGCAAAGACTCGAGGTCGAGTGCGTACTAGCCTCCCGGTTATGTGCAAGAAAGCTGTGGGATGATATTATTCACCTCCCCCCACCTACAAACACACACACACACACAGAAACTAAAGGTCACTTTTTTTTTTTTACCAGATTTGTATGTAACTCTAATAACCATAGTGCTCTCTTAACTTCTCGATTTACTCAAAATTCTGGATATATTTGTCACTACAAAGTCCAAGATCAAAATGAACAACCAAGTGAGGTAATTCTGATACCTAAGCAAGAATCGAACCAGCATCCGGAATAACAGAACAAGGACGTAATCCACCTGACCATGAAGAAGCATATAAGTCTATTTCCGCTCATACGCACATATATCTGTAGAATTCAGATACTTGCAAAGGAGCTGGAGTAGATCCACCTTCACCATCCTACCTAAGTGTTTAATCGTCTATGGTTTTATAAGCTGATATCTATATTTATATTTAGATATATATACATATATATACTTTATATATATATACTGTATATATGTCTTTGTGTGTATGCACACACATACACATACACACACACATATATATATATATCCTTTTCCACATAAGTGGGGGTGGTCACAAAATGTCCTACCCTTCAGGATCTCAGGAAGTCATCTGATTTAAGGCTGGTAGCCCCCCAAGTCTGGTCTTGATCCCCACAGTACCTCAGCACATAGGTGCGGGGTGTTTTAACGGATTGTACCCAATCACTTGTCTTAGCTTAGGAATCTGACCTGGATCCTCCGCACCTGGTAGTCGAGAATGAAGCCTATCATACGACAAGGCAACTCTCTCTCCCCCTTGTGAACTCTATATATACGTGCACTTGTGTAGTGGGAATTTGCGCAAATGCTCGCGACACACGACCTATTGCGATGTTTAGCAATCCCGCAGGTGGATGGAATGTGACCTGGACGTCTGATAATTCAGCACTTCTCGTACAGTCACCTTTGGATCTCTAGATGTCAGCAACACGTATTCGAGGCGGACCTTTCCGGCTCTGTTTTGGGTAGAAGCTTCTAGAACTTTTATCCGGTTATAAATCCGGATTATGGGCGTGTCTGGAGGTGGAGTTCGGTCGTGCTTACCTAGTGAAGGGTTTTGTAGGGCAAGTGTTAAGGGCTTTGGAAAATATATTCCATTGCTGTGTGAGAAGTGGTGGTCGACAGAAATTGGAAATTCCAGACTCTGATTGCTTGCTGAAAGGGTGAGTGTTGAACTTAGAAAGTGACTACCCTTTCCAAATGTAATTTCTAGTGTATTGATGTCTTTATGTTTTTTTCAATATGTTTTCTGTGTGATATGAACTGAATGAATTCTGATTTTTATGGGAGATATTTTGTGTCATTACAGGTGTTTCGAAGAGGAAGAGGGTGAAAACCATAGTCAGTCATGGCATGTAGCCACCTAAAAATGGAACTGAGGACGAAATAGACTTAGAAACTTATTTGGATATAGTCTTGGATAATGTGAAGTGTTTAGGGGACTTGGTGGGGAGACAGGAATTAATCCCCACACATTATGTTCTTGCAACTATTCATTTTTGCTTTTGGGTGTGTGGCTTAATGGGACTTATTATCTAGCATGCATAATTTCATTTTACATGACTTGTTGTTAGACTTGCATAATAAACTTTATTTTTTTGTAAGCTAGGATTTGATTTACAAACCTCAGAAATAGGAACGGAATTCAGAGAGAGAGAGAGAGAGAGAGAGAGAGAGAGAGAGAGAGAGAGAGAGAGAGACTTCTTCAAGGCAATAGTTACCAGGGTGGCAAGGTAAGTGTTCTCCGCCCTAGCTTTTTTGGGGGGAGGGGAGGGGGATAACACACACACATATATATATATACATTATATATATATATACATATACATTATATATATAGATGCACAAACATATATATGTATATGCATACTCTAAATGCATATATGTACATACATATACATACATACATACATACATACATACATATATATATATATATATATATATATATATATATATATATATATATATATATATATATATATATATATATACGTATATGCATATACGCTTACACGTACTTGTGTATACAGTTAAAATTCACTTTAAAAAATTGGGACGTTTCCCAAGCCGTCGAAAATCGTTTCGTTCATTCCATTCATTAACGCCATAGCTATCGACACTGTTTCAAACATTCCATGCATATTTTACCTCCACACAGGATTCTCGCCCCACTCCCCTCCCTGCAGAACTTTGGGTGTCTCTCCCATCAAAGG
>NC_089743.1:26953697-26966197 GCF_040412425.1 Macrobrachium rosenbergii | reverse complement strand
TTTAGGCAACGAAAACAATGCACGTTAAAAGTAATGCCACGGTAGAAAAGGTAGAAACAATCTGCTGTGCCCAGTGCGTTCGTATCTTTGACATTAACAATGTTACTGCCGGTTCCGCCACAATTATGGTGTATGCGGCCATAAAATTCTATTCTGTAATTGGGAAGGAAATCAAATATGACAACTTTTCCCAACTAACAGTATCTTGAGATGTTTATGGGAAGGGGCAGAGGAAATGAAACTGGTATGAGAAAGGAAATAAATCTAAGTAAGATAAGAGAGTAAAAGGAACTGACCCGGTTGGTGCAACTTTATTCACCAAATCATAGTTTTGAGTTTCAAGGGTCTCAAGAGAACTTCTAATTTGTACCCTCTATATTTTAAAGAAATGAATGTTTTACTCATTATGATGATGTCATTCGACTTTTATATAACATATGTAGTACAGTGCTTTAAACTTGAAAAACTGGAAGCCAGGTATTTCCAGAAAAGGATTTCAGCAACCCCGTTTTCGGTTAACTGATAACACTACGAATTCCTGATAGTTGACATTAATGGACACTGAATGTCCCTTATTATTCGGAATTTGTTTGGATAATATCACAACGCATGCTTAATGACGTTTAAGTGACTTTTCAAAGGCTGACGTTAATTTAAAAACATACTTTATACATATGAATCTAAATCATGTAATGGTTATTACACTTTGCATCGTAGTAATCACAGTCCTCTAATATTTTATGCTGAATCTGTTCAGAGATATTTGGACTACGACAGTAACACCGTACGTGCCCACAGAATTTGAATTTAGTACAGTATGCTGGTGCTGCCATATATTCAAACTGGAGAGGAATACAATATGTATGAGGACTTTAATGTGTTTCCTTTTTTCCAAATAAGCAGCCAATGTACTGTGTCTATCAGCAGAATAAGTATTTCACAGTCTCACACGAACAAATAAATACGGAACGGCCGTCGGGTTTCGTTTCAATTTATTCTTGTTGTAGACTTTCAAAAGACAGAACATTTATAAGTTAGATTTATCTCCTAACAAGAAATAAAAATTTATTGCCATTTTAAACAAAGCTAAGAATGGTACGTTTCCTCGACTAAAAATTAACTATATTTCTCCAAGTAGACTATACAGAGAAACAAATGGGAAATATGGTGAGAGGCAGACCCTGTAATTCGTTTTCAAGAAGTATTCAAGGGATGGTTTTTGGGGGCTTGCAGGAAGCATATAGCACTCAGTAACAGAGGTGGTATTTATTCTTCTTCAGCTCCTTAAAAGCTCCTTGGAAGCATGACTGCTGTACACGAATAGGTAAAAATCGCTGGTGATTCAGTAAGAATTGTGTTCCTTGGTGACGATGATGCAGCTCTGCACTGGGCAAGAATTCCACTAAGTTTGTGTAAATCATATTTAGTCATCCACTCTACCGATTTATTTTATTGGAGGAAGGCGGCCCTTGCAGGGGGGGAGGGGGGAGGGGTTGTGTTTGGCCGACTGCGATACTAAGGCTCTGCTAAACTGGAAAGCACATAATTCCTGAACCGTTATGGCAATTTCTAGTTTCACGGCTCCATCTCGCATTTCGCCTCGTGTGTTTATCTCCCTGTTGGACATTAAATGGGAGGCGTGACCTTCTAGAGAGGTTAGAAAAGTAAAAAAGAGCGTCCGACACTTCTCTCAATAAAGCCCTATACCGGTCTGCCTCCAGTAGACAAAGGGTTAAGAAATTGTAGGTGGAGAATTCATTTGACGGAATTTCGCTTTGGGACTTTTACCAAGGTGTTCGGGGATGAGCAAGTATGGTATCTGGTGGACACGTGATCGTGTCTATATTGATAAACACACATATATGCAGGTGATGTTACAGTGAGAATGCATATGGCTTACGTTAACCCATTTACACTTCGAATCTTCGCATTTTTCACCCTTTCAGTTCATTTCAGCAGTTTCAGCTTCCCTTCTTTCACTCGTTATTAACATTCGCACTTCACTTTCATATGTTAACTCGACAAACCCTTCATAAAATCTATCTACATATTTATCTATAAACACACATATACATATACAGTATACGTATATATATACATATATATAATATATATAATACATACATATACACACACACACACACACACACACACACACATATATATATATATATATATATATATATATATATATATATATATATATATATATATATATATATATATATATATATATATATATAGTTTGGATCAAGTTTATGGAATACGTTATCGAAACCTGCATTTTGCACCATGAAACAAATTAGTTTTCAAATGCTGCTTAAATGCAAAAATAAATAAATAAATAAAAAATAAAACAAGCCTTTTTCTACAGTAATGCTGATAAAGCTGCCAAGCATTTCCGGTTGAAGTGCTTTACTTACCGAAAAAGTCTAGTTGGACAGAGGTATTTCTTATTCTACTGAAGTAAACCTAAACTGGTACAAAAACTGTCTAACTCTGAATCGCATTCATTGGGAAGGAATGGTGCCAATATACTTGTCTTGTGTGATGACGGAATGTTATCATTGTACTTGTATCAAGTGAAGACAAACTGAATAATTGCCATGAAGATCGTGGGTTTCAGGAATACGGAGGACTTTATGGAATGCATGGGAAAGATGATCAAAGCATTTGGGTCTACAGTTTAAACGTTTCACATAGTACCTGTACGAAAAGATATCATGAAGCTTACCCAAGGACAAAGGAGATACGTTAGTGTACACAATACAGAAACGTACAAACGGAATGCTCTATCAATTGAAAAAATAAAACACCAAAGTTAAGGACTAAAAATCTAAATATTTTGAGCAAGAAAATGTATCCAGGGGGAAATCTGGCCACCAAGACGTGGGATAAATACATTCCCCAGTGCCATAAGCTGCTAGAGGAACTGATCGGAATCAGAAACCCCTTGACCTTCAAACAGCAGACTGGATGTTTTCAGGATAGTTATCATACGCTTGATGTTATTATTCAATGAACCAGTTTCTTTTGATTTCCCCTATCCCCAGAAATTAAAAACGAAACGCTAACGTTCTGTATTTCCTATATCAAGGAGGGAGAGAGAGAGAGAGAGAGAGAGAGAGAGAGAGAGAGAGAGAGAGAGAGAGAGAGAGAGAGAGAGAGAGAAATGTCTCGTTAGCAACGGAGTGTAACAAGTTTCCTGTGTCCCAGGCAAAAGAAGGTGTGCAGATCCCCGTTAATAGCATCAGAAGGTATTACACACGACTGAGGACAGGCTTCGGAAGACGGTAGAGAAGAAAATGAAAAGGATTTGTTGACGGGAACTTACATGCACACGAACAGCAGATCTCAGAAGAAAGCACAGACTCCAGCAAATGGATGTTTTGTCCGTGTGCGTGCGTGTGTATAATATATATATATATATATATATATATATATATATATATATATATATATATATATATATATATATATATATATTCTCTCTCAGCTTTATTTATATACATTTATTCTCCAGGTTTAATTTATGTATGTTTGTACATTTATTCAAGTTTATATATATATATGAATATATATATATACATATATATATATATATATATATATTCTTATACATATCTAAACATGAATAAATGAACAAACATACATAAATTAAAACTGGAGAGAGAATAAATAAAGTTCTAATACAAGCAGTAAACACTATATAGGAAAAATTCATGGAGGGTGGACTTTTCCAAACAAGTGCCACTCTAAACAAAGTTTAAAACTGATTATCAAAAACTCGCTGACCGCAAAGCAATGATCAAACATTACTTCAGGGGAGGAGTACTTTTTCCACTGTCTTTTAACCACGTATTCTGTTTTCAAAATTACCTGCTCTGTTTTATTTTTTTCGGTTCCAACCTTCGACACAAATGTTTCCATTTATGAAAACTATCCTTGCATCTCTCTCTCTCTCTCTATCAAATACACTTTCACAAATGCGCTAGCACATACTCATATACTCGTATATATATATATATATATATATATATATATATATATATATATATATATATATATATATATATATATATATATATATATATATATATATATATGTATATTTACATATACATACAAATTTATGTGTGTTTGTGTGCGTATGCACATGCGCGTTTGTGTGTGTGTGTTTGTTTGGGCTTCTGTGAGTCAGTGGTTCCAACTCTGCTTCCCACAGTGTGAGACCAGTGTTTAATCCCACAAAGGGGGAGAGACTTGGGTCCGTTACCTGAAAAAACTTAGAGCACATTTGTATACCTAATGACTTAATTGAATACAAGGTGGTTAGCAGAGTGTGGTGGGTCGCAGCCAAGGTGAAGAATGTCATAAGGCTAGCAGCCTCACACTAAAACGCTTAATGAGAACCTGAGGTCTAATACCTTTTGAAGCCAACCCCTCTAGGGAGAAAATGCCCACAGCTGTAATAATGGCCCCACATATGTACACACGCATATATGTATGTTTGTATGTATGTGTGTATATTCATTCGGAAAAATCCACATAAATCCTGAAAATAGGCATTTGGCTTAACACGTTTAAAAATCTGGATTCATTTCTCTTTACTATAAAAGATAGCAAGATTAATGGGCAAACATTTCCTTTCTTATCAAAAGAAACAATTCCAGTCACATAAAAAATCATAAACAAACGTGAAAAAAGCGATGGAGAGAGAGAGAGAGAGAGAGAGAGAGAGAGAGAGAGAGAGAGAGAGAGAGAGAGAGAGAGAGAAAACTCCAAAGACCTTCTAATGATTCGATACCTGAACCCAAGAGAAAATACTCCCCCATTCACAGACACCAGAGCGAGCGACGACGCCCTTCGCCTCAGCATCGCCAGAGATTAATCGATTGGACGAGGTGGCTTGGCACGGCGACGAATGAGCCTCCGCCAGTTCAGAAGAACCCTTTTGTTTACGATTAACGAAGACTCCTCCAGAACATGGAATGATGATGTTTGATGCTTTTGACTTAACTATTTGGAGCACGTTTTACATTATGTGGTGAAAATAAAACTATACAGTGATTCCACATGATTTCTTTATTCTAATTATAATTCTACTGAGAGGTATTCTGCAGGAAAATATAAGACCGCAGTCACAGCAGTTAACTTCTATAACTACTGAAGCAACCAAGGGTTCCACCAGCAAAACACTTCCAGAACGTCACAGCCGTTTCTTGTATCCCACCATACAGAAATACAAACACTCGCTTAGATAAACACATATATCTAAAAATATGCATTGTCTCAAAAAAGCTCTGTACTAGTGAATAACGTTATAAGCACTATCTTTGGTCTGTCTTTAAAGACATGCAATATTAGTGTCAAACAGATGTCTGGTATAAAGGACTAATGTTATAGGTGCTCCACAGGTATTCTTTCGCTAAGGACTCAATCTGCTCTTTCAAAATAAAGCTTTCAACAAGCCTCCATCAATATAAAGAAAAATATACGTACACACTATACACACACACACACACACACACACACATATATATATATATATATATATATATACTGTATGTGTGTGTGTGCCACTAAACACTTTTTTAAAACGGAAAGGCCCTGGTGGGTGTTAGTATTTCTACTCTCTGGGTAAACATTTTTGAATGAGACTGCTAGCCCTCTGCCCATCTCTAGGTGTTGTGACCCACTACTACTGACTAACTACCGCGTATCCAATTCACTACTTATAGGTCAAGAGAGGTGAGATGCAAATTAACAAGAACAAGCCTAATCGCTCCGAATCAGTCAAGAATTCAAATTCTAACCTTCCGCTGGTGAGGCGAACTTCCTAACTATTGCACTACAAGTACTCCATACATATATACATACATACATGCATATATATATATATATATATATATATATAATATATATATATATATACACATACAGATAGATAGATAGATAATCTCATATAATAGATAATTTATATATATATATATATATAAATATATATATATATATATATATATATATATATATATATATATATATATATATAAATATATATATATATATATACACATATATATTCTATAAAGTCTCTTTACAATTTAAAAAATATATTACAAAAGCCATTGATAAGATATCTTAATCATATTTGTTCTATGTACTCAGCAGTTATCAAAGTTTTTAATCACACTGCATTTGTGTATTTCAGGTACCCTGTTGATGAAAGAGGTATTGTTAAATGAACCCCTAAAAAATGACTACTCCTCAAGAAAAGGCGCAATGTGTGTCATGGTTTACTGAAACAAAACCGGATACGCAGACTCAGCTAAACTACAGCACTAAGTATGGAAGAGATCCAACAACACGTCCGTCAATTCGTGCATGGCACAAGAAATTTATGGAGACAGGGACAGTGGACGATAAAGGGAGGAGTGGACGACCAAGAACATCTTAGGAAACATCGATTTTGTAAGACAAGCCTTTGACCGTTCTCTTTCAAAGTCCATCCGTACTGCTGCCAGACACTTACAGCTACCACGTTCAACAGTGCACAAAGTCCTACACAAGAACTTGCGATTGTACACTTACAAAGTGCAACTCATACAGGCACTCGAGCCAAATGATAAACCAAGACGAAAAGTGTTTGCAGTCAATATGCTGGAACGAATTTCTGAGGATGAAATGTTCTTCAACTGAGTGTTTTAGTGATGAGGCAACCTTTCATGTTTCAGGGAAACTGAACACAAGTGACGTGAGAATCTGGGGATCAGAACATCCCCATGTGATGACTAAGGAACTTCACCGAGATAGTCCAAAGGTGAATGTGTGGTGAGGGATCATGTGCAGTTGAATCATTGGTCCATTTTTCTTGAACGATACATCAATTACTGCAGATGTTTACCTTGACCTTTTGACTGAATATGTGGCACCACAACTAGATGAACTTCAACCAAACATCATTTTCCAGCAAGATGGTGCACCACCACATTGGGGACTGCATGTTCGTGGGTTCCTAAATCAAACATTTCCAGACCGGTGGATTGGAAGGGACGGTCCAATTCCCTGGCCACGTCGTTCACCTGATATCACTCTCCTGGACTTAATTCTATGGGGTTATGTTAAAGATATCGTGTATCGAACAAAGATACGGGACATCACTGAACTCAAGCAAAAGGTCACTGATGCCATTGCCACCACTGATGAGGCCATGTTACAGCGAGCATTGCAAGAAATCGAATACCCTCTTGATGTGCTTCGTGCAACTAATGATGCCCATAAATAGTTGTATTAAATGAGGCAAAAAATACTTCAGTATCAATTCCTCATTATGTAATAATTTCCACATATCTGTCTGTTCATTTGCTTTGTAATATATATTTTAAATTGTAAAAAGACTTTACAGACTCTCTCTCTCTCTCTCTCTCTCTATATATATATATATATATATATATATATATATATATATATATATATATATATATATATATATATATATATATATATATATATCAGGGTCATCCTCGCCCTGACTGGCTGAAACGTAAGTAGGCCTATGCAGAAAGCAATGTAACTTGGTCCGACCTTCTGAATGATATGTAACGTCCCAATAATCAGGATGTGCCGTCTCGAGTTAGGTCTTGGTCTCGACCCTATTTGAATTCGCGTTATTTCTGACTGTAGGTGGGGACTTAACGTCTTGACTCTCACTTGCATTGTCGTCATGTTTGACGGTATGCATGGGTACACCACTGCGCACATGAAATGCTGAAGAATCTGGCTTTTGTTCGGCCACTTTTTCTTTTGCTTCTATCAAATGCTAGGAACCACGCCCCAATGAAGAATCTGAATTTCATTCCAAATGTTGAGGTCCTCTCCCTACAGCGTGTTGCTGTGTGCCTCTGTTCCCACAGTCGGAGCTGTTGCCGCCCTGAGAAAGCTCAGAAGACGGACATTTGATTTCAAGCTTTCCTGTTTCCCTTCTCTGGATTTCACTATTTGAAAAATATTTATAATCTGCGCTCATCTCTCTATCATAAACGAAAACAAGAAAAAGAAGAGGATAACGATGACGATGATAGAAAAATAACTCAATCTAAACTACAGTACAGACAAGCATCTGTGGAGTGACTTTTCTTAAGAAAGTAACCTCCTTTCCAGAAAATAAATCAAATACTTGATATGCATTTCAGTTACTTCTCCAGAACAACAGCAAAGTAGTTTTTCTGAAGGCTACTGAATTTCATTTCAGAATCTACAATACAGTAGGATGAACACCCATTAAATGATATTGTATAAAAGCTGAGGCATTAATAAAACATTCCAAGGTTGCTCAAAGCGCTGCTAAAATTTAATATGCTTAAAAAGTACAATACAGAAAGAAAAGATTAGCATGTGTACCGTTGTAACTCGCTCTTATTCCGGCAGAGAGAGAGAGAGAGAGAGTTACAGGCGGAGAGCAAAGCGGAGGCTAATTTCCTCTGAAAGCATCCCTGACAGACTTTTCCCTTCCTATTAAAACTTGCTAATACCGTTAATACTCTCCGCAAGACCCTGCAGGCCGAGAGGCCGACGACAAAATTTCCTCTGAAGAGGAGGCTGTGCAGGAAATCTCCCTCGCGCACGCAGATGGGAAAATGACATCAAGTGATTATGACGTTCCTTGTGGTGGAGAATTAATTTCCTGGCGAGAACTACACTTCATATCCGATCGCCGCTGCATGAAATGCTTCAGGATGGTTTTAAATGTTAATTACGAAAGCCGCTTGAAGTCTGGAGGAAGGGAAACGAAGTTTTGTCCGTACTTAATAGAAATAAGACCTCAAAATATTCTTCATTCAGGCCCACTGTAAATGTTGCCTTTTCATCACTTTTTTATATGACCGCAGGTTACTTCAGGAAAAATGGCAATCTTTCCCATCTTCATAATACGTGGAGCTCATGAAGACTAATCCAATGTTAATACAAACATTATTAGAACTTTTAATTTTAATGGTACTTCCGTAAGCTTTCTATATAAGTTTACAAATTTCTCTATTGTGCATGCACATTTGGATATATACATATACATTATATATATATATATATATATATATATATATATATATATATATATATATATATATATATACATACATACATACATACATACATACATACATACATACATACATACATACATACATACATACATACGCATATACTGTATATACATAACCCTCGATGCATTCAATGCACAATATAAAAGGAAAACTCTCTTCACTTCCACTTGCATCAAAAGCATTGCATGAACTGGCAACCACAGTTCTTCACCTAATTCATTTATCTTATTCGAAAGGAAGTATTTGTATTCATGGAGATTATCATATTTTACCCAGTTATAATATACTGTTCATAAATAATTTATTTACCACGTTTACACTTTACTAAACCATATCACGGGATCTCTCTCTCTCTCTCTCTCTCTCTCTCTCTCTCTCTCTCTCTCTCACACACACACACACACGGACACATACACCCACATGTATATTTAGGACGCACATTCCTAAAAGCATATCCACTAAAATTTTTTCATATTAACCTATCTCTCTCTCTCTCTCTCTCACACACACACACACATACGGCCACATACACCCACATGTATATTTAGGATGCACATTCCTAAATGCATCTCCACTAGAATCTTTTCATATTAACCTATCTCTCTCTCTCTCTCTCTCTCTCTCTCTCTCTCTCTCTCTCTCTCTCTCTCTCTCTCTCTCTCACACACACACACACACGGACACATACACCCACATTTATATTTAGGATGCACATTCCTAAAAGCATCTCCACTAGAATCTTTTCATATTAACCTCTCTCTCTCTCTCTCTCTCTCTCTCTCTCTCTCTCTCTCTCTCTCTCTCTCTCTCTCTCTCTCTCTCTGCTCAGCCACTGTAACTTTAAAAGCATTTGGTGTTGTAAAATATCTATACACCCCATTCCAATAAACTTTCTTTCCCAAAGCGCTGGATATTTCCCTCTCTCTGTTAATGGAAAAGAAGAATAAAAGAGCCGAGGAGAGTAAGTAATGTTAGATTCAAGCGAAGGAGAACAATGCGTTCGCTGCATGGAAGGAAGGAGAGGAAGCGGAGGCGCCGCCGTTTGAAGAAGAATTCACCTGACGCAAGAACTGCAAACAGCGAGAGATCTGGTGAGCAAATAGAAAAGGAACAGAGAAAATATCAAGAAAAAAAGACGAGAGAGAGAATTCAGGAGAATTCGGGTTTGAGTGTGGTGGAGTTTTTCTTTTTGTTTCTTTTCGGCTCCATTGTTCCATCTTTGTAGTTTTGCTTTTTTTCAATCGCTGGCCCCTTCATTTTTGTTTCTCTAAAGGCTTTGGAAAGCTTTTGCCAAACAAATTTTGTTCATTAATACCGATTTTACTCTCAATTAAGTTTAAAAGACTGGTGTGCTTGTTCTGGAAGTCAAATGTATTTTATTAAATAACCAAAAATACGGTAAAGATGATGTGGTGTCACTCGTCAGTTTTTAAATGTGCTGTTATTTGTATATTAAGCTACTTACCAATATTTAATCTATCTTCATGTCATACCTACTGCATCCCAAGCCATGGAGTACGAGTATATGTTTGATGTTATTTACCAACTTGCGGCCCTTTTTATGATTTAAAATTAATGGTAACTTGGTTTGCCAAGCCAATATCACTTCAAATAACGCTTTTGGGTAGGTAAAAGGACGTGGCTTCATGCATTAAGGACACAACATATTCCCATCAGAAAATTAAGTAAAACCAGATTCAGGAATTAACATTATAATCGCTGTCGGTCTGGTGAATATCAAAGGACATACGCTGACAGTATTTAAACACTCGAAGCTGATGCACTGAAATTCTCAGTATCTGAGGCACCAAGGAAGTTATGTTACTTGCTTGTTTAATATCCGCATAAATGTGTTCTGTGGAATTCAAAGTATTCAGGTCACAGAAAACATGCCACCCACGATGGCCTGAGAAGCCGATAACTTTCGAAACTTTGAGCCAAAAGTTAAAGCAACGTAAAATTTATCAGAGATTAACAGTCAACAGTCAACATAATAATTTCTAGACCCGATTTGGTATTAGATGTAGCAGTAAGAGATGTGATGCAATGTAGTGCACACCTACAGTTAAAACTGCACAGTAGCAAACATGCTAGTATTTTGCAAACATATGATAAGAAAGAAACTTTATTAAGTGCTCATTTTGAAGAAGATATCCGGTAAACGGATCATCACATTAAAAATTTGTACCGTAGAGGGGAAACTGAAGGGTGAGAATTAAGTACTGAAAGAAAAATTACAAGATGCTCCGCATTGTGGAAAGAAGAATGAGAATTTCTTGGATGAAGCAGAAGAAAAGAGAAAACTTACAACGGAATAATAATGAAGCAAAGCGAAACTCCAAGGAGCGAAAATAAATTATGTAGAAAATTAGAGAAATTCCCCGGATCACGAAGAGTGCTTGAGACTTTGTTGAAGGAAGCAGAAGAAATAGGAAGAGAATTCTCAGTTCTTTTGCAGGAAGAGATTCTGTGTTCAGGCTTGATGAAATAAATTGGTTACAAATAGAAGAAAATCTGAAGGTGCTTTCGACCACGGAATGAAACTGATTATTTTTTTGAAAGCAAAATTTATCAGAACTAGTTCATGCGAATATCTCTTTTTCGAAAATATTCTGAAGGAAAATGAAGAGGAGAAAATACAAAAAAAAAAAAAAAAATTTGCTGGTAGCAAAAATCCAAGAAAAAGGCTGAGAACGGGGATGTGGAGGAACACTGGAAGATACAGCTGAGAAACTGAGATAATTAGTCGGAGAAATTGAAAGGAGGTTCCGTCCAAAAGATGAAAATGGGACTCTCGTTGAGAGAAGATGAAGAATAGATTAGGGATAAAGACCGGACGAAAGAGAGCCAAGAAATGCGGAGCAGAATAAGTTCATTGGAAGGAAAATTTACAGGAAAAGCACAAAGAAATGAAGAAATTTAGGCACCATAAAGAAGACTTTCCAAAAAAGCCATATGAGATGGAGAAGGAACTGGAAAATACAACATTTACTATGGTATCTGTAAAAGTACGTCTAACTTTTTTATTATTATTATTTCAGTTATGTTGTATATTTGATTCTTCATTATCGTTTTCTTAAACCTGAGTTTCAAGATCTTTCCTTTCTTCAAGATTTTTCATATATATATATATATATATATATATATATATATATATATATATATATATATATATATATATATATATATATATATATATATATATACATACATCTATATATGTGTGTAGCACTGTATGTTCTCCTAGCAAGTGATTGCTCAACATTTACATCATCAAACTGCAATCCAAAACAGGACCACTATAGAAAACAAACAGCCCAACAGATCTTCTAAAAAAGGAACTGTCATCAAGAAGGAATTACATATCTGGCCGTATGATATCACCAGAAGAATTTTTTC
>NC_089743.1:26891197-26948697 GCF_040412425.1 Macrobrachium rosenbergii | reverse complement strand
GCTGGTCTTGTGCTGCCATCAACAAGCCTTCAGTCTCGTTCTTGAGATCCCCTTCTAGTCACACACTGTCAACTGCCATTTCTTGCCCCCTCATGGAAGCCATTGCTGGCAGTGAACTTCATCCGAGAGTTATTTACATACTGTTCGGTGTAACATATAGAATTCAATTAACTAAAGGCAGGAAATATTTTCCGGTGGGGAGAGGGAGCTTTCTTTACAAAAACTAATCCTTTTGCCTCAGGAAATATGAATTTTAATAAAATATTTACAGCATCCTAATAATAACAATGGGCGTTATATGATAATGATGATGTAACATGAAGCTCAATTATTTGGTGTCATGTTGGTATTAAGGGAAGGGACGATATTTGAAAAAATCTTTTGACAATCAAGGAGGGAAGGAAAACAGGTGCGTTAGAAGCTCTCTCTCTCTCTCTCTCTCTCTCTCTCTCTCTCTCTCTCTCTCTCTCTCTCTCTCTCTCTCTCTCTCTCTCTATATATATATATATATATATATATATATATATATATATATATATATATACAGTATATATACATATAAATTATATGTATGGATATATATATATATACATAAATGTATGTATACATATTACATATATATGTATATACTTTTATACATAAATACACATATACATATATATATAATTTTATATATATACATATATATATTATGTGTATATATATACTATATATTATATATAAAATATATTAAATATGTATATATATATATATATATATATATATATATATATATATATATATATATCGACAGCAGTAACGCGTTCAGTGTACATAAATAGTCCGATCAGAATCTGGCAATGTTGGGTCATGTCAACATTTCGATGGTTGACCTTACAATCTCCTTGTACGTTCGGGGCTGGACACTGAACTACCAACCTGATTCCGATTTGCCCAAAGTCAAAAGGGCTGGGTACATTACTACCCTAACATAATTCTCTTTGTATGTCAGTAATGTACTTACATTTTTATCTGTTTATTTATTAATCTTTTAATTTACTTTTTCTTTTTTAATTAGTGATCTCTTCTTTCTGTATTTCCCATTATCTTCTGTTACTTCTTTCAAATGAGCACCACATTATTTGGAAGCTTGAATCTCAACCCAATAGCCCCTGTGGGCTTGTTCCATATGAATAGGGTTCAGCTTCTGAATAAAAATAATAATAATAATAATAATAATAATAATAATAATAATAATAATAATAATAATAATAATAATAATAATAATAATAATAATAAATGTCTATGGAAAACAAACCTATAATACTTGATATGAATGTTGAGCCAACTCTCGTTTATGGAGATAAATGTAGCGTGGATGCTGGATGCAAATGGCAGGAAAAAAGGATGATGCTAGTGAGATCAGTGGTATAATTGGCATAAGACGGATTGAAAGGATGAGAAATGTGTAAATACAAGTGAGAGGATGAATCTAGTAATTTGAGATGGTCTGTCATGAGGGAATAATGGAGGATATGCTGGGAAAACAGTATTAAATTCGGAATCATTAGGATGGAGGAGGATGAGGGAAAGTTCTACTAATTGTGAGACAGACAGCTTGAAAGAGGTATGGAAAGGAGAAGCAAGATAGCCATATAAAAAGCATTGTGCTTACGGGGGTTCGATACTACTGATGAGACTTCTGTAGAGTGAATATGTTGTGGGAGTTTTCTGCACGGGGCTTGCATCCACGATTCTGCGGCTAAAGCATGAATAATTTTGTGAAAATGTTTCCCTCATTATGTGAATTCTCACCTTTTCATGTTTATGGCTCAGTTTAAACATGTTTATGCTAAAACAAATGATGAATACATTGCAGAAACAAGGAATAACAATGTTCAAGAACAAAAAAAAAAAAAAAGTTCATAGAATAGGAGTAACATATAAAGCAGGTTTAATTTTGTTATCCATATAGCACACTTCGTTATGAATCTGATACGGTGGCATATTTTGTGTCCTGACTAAGAGGCAATCAATAGTAATTGTTCATGAGGTTTTACGCAATATTAGTTGTTCATGAGGTTTTACGCAAGAAGTGAATGAGAAACAAATGAGGTTTGTTAAAACGAGAACTGTCTCTAAAATTGTTGAACACAAAAAAAGTGTTTATTTTCCAGGGTAAAATTAGCAAAAAAAAAAAAAAAAAAAAAACTACAAACAGCTACAATGCCTATAAAGACAACAGTAAAAATATCATATTACGGAGTGTTTGTAGCTAGAGCAATTCACGAAACGTAAGAAATAAAATGCATATAGAACGTTTTGGATGTTTAATACGAAAAAGACTGTGACTGTAACTTTTTGTTCATATATAGTCGTCAAGAAAAACGGCGCTAGAGATGAATCCGATTTCGATGATAACTGATAACAGTATATGAAATGGTAGGTGGGGGGAGGGTAGGGGGACGGGAGCGGATGCGTCATTAAGTGAATGAAGTATGAAATTTAGGCCAAAGGCCAAGCGTTGGGACCTATGAGGTCATTCACAGCTGAAAGGAAAACTGAGGCTAGAAGACTGTACATGTGCAGCAGGAAGAAAACCTCGCAACTGCACTATGTAACAATTGTTAGGAGAGGGTGGAAAGTAAGATGGAAGGCAGAGAATAAGAACGGAGGTACAGTAAAAGTAATGAAAGGGGTTGTAGCTAAGGGCCGCAGGGACGCTGCAAAGAACCTTACGTAATGCCTACAGTCCACCGCATGAGGTGCACTGACGGCACTACCACCTTAAGGGAATGATGCGTTATTATTCAGGGTAAACTTTGTGTGATGAATTAACTGAATCAAGAGTACAGGTGGATGTGGAACTGGCAAACAGCACAAAGCAAGGATGATAGTGTTAACCTAGTGTGTACACACAAACATATATATATATATATATATATGTATTCAATCAGTAAGCTACAAACGTCCTTTAATATCCAATTCGCTCTATACCTCGGAAATAATATATTTTCATATATATGGCCGCGTGGGTTAAAATGCGTCCACTGTAGTCCTGAGTTCTTGTCTTCGCTGGTTCGAGCCCACGAGACGACGAACTTATTATCAACTAAAAAATTCCCCTTCGGTAACATATTTGAAAATATATTATTTCCGAGGTAGAGCGAATTGGATATTAAAGGACGTTTGTAGCTTACTGACTGAATATGAATCACGGTGATGTGATAAAAAAGTCATATACATGTATATATAATATATATATATATATATATATATATATATATATATATATATATATATATATATATATATATATATATATACATGTATACATAATATGTGTATGTATGTATGTATCTATATATATATATATATATATATATATATATATATATATATATATATATATATATATATACTATATATATATATATATATTTGTGTACGTGTACATATATATATATATATATATATATATATATATATATATATATATATATATATATATATATATATATATATATATATATATGGAAGTAAACAGTAGCATGATTAGTACGGAGGATAATCAGGTTATGTCATCAACGATAAATAAAGTTAGTTTGTAACTGGCACAGTTACTTTTCATAACAGTAGGCCACTTTCATCTCCATGGGATACACGTTTTAACCTTAGGCTACCAAGCGTATTGCCTGAACTTGAGAGCAGTTTCTTCTGCTCTCTGAATGACCCGGGTACCGTTACTAGTATTGTAGTTTAATCTATACTTATGGTAACGGTGCGAAAAATAGACGTTCTTTATCTTTCGCAGATGCAGACCAAAATCAGTTCATATTAACAAAGCTTTCTTCAGCCTGTGGCACCAAAAAGATGAACTTAGACTACAAAGTTAGCGCTTTACCGTGCCACAGAGTGCCAGTGCAGTCGAGTTATTTTTTTCTGACCACTCCTCCTTACCCCTTTTCACCTTTAAGACCCGGTGCTCTGTGCAGTGTTGCATCCTTCTAGAGACAGGTTAAATGCCTCTGTCAGAAAAGAGACTATCGACACCACTTGCGCTTATTTGCATTCTTCGTACCCAAGCATTCGGACTGCCTCTGCACGTTAAACAAACAGGAAAATCAAAATAAAATAATGTAGGAACGAGATACACCCAGCATGTCATTAGCTTTTAGTTTACAAATGCGATAAAAATTGAATATCCTCTCCCCTGTCAAATATTTAGACTAAAAATATCAATGATAATAAATGGTTATTGCAGAAAACTGTTCTCATTGTCCACCCGTCATTTTGTTTTGGTGTAATTCCTTTTTCATCCTGTGATGTTCACATTTTTCATATCATCTATAGTCAATTACTTTCGTGCGTCCAACTACGTACACTGTGCTTTGCAAGAAACTAAGATTGGAACTGAATCAAGAGAAAATAAACGGACATGGGGAGACTGAGCACCGGACTCTCATGAGCTCGTAATTACTCATAAAAAGGATGAACTTCCGTATTCCTTTTCTCCCTTGGTTTTTCGGTTACAGTCTCATTTCTTTCTGAAAACGCTTTGTGATTAATAATGATTCCGTACATCAATACGTCGAAATCTTTCGCAGTGAATATTAAACAGTTTATGAAAATTTACATGTAATCTTCGATTTACGTAATAAATCTTCTATCGATGTCATTTACATAATTTCAATATATTTAATGATGATCACCTATATTACTCTACGGAATACTAATTTTACCACTGGATACCAGAATGCGCAAAATACTCAGAGCAATAGGCATTTCTTATTTTGACAGCAAGACTGTGATAATTATTACCTTTAATATAAAACAAAAGACTTTTAGTATTCTTAACTTACAGCTGAAATAAAAAAGATTTTCCCAGTACTTATATTAAACAAAAAAAGGCAAGCTGCAGTGCCTACACAAGCTAAAATGAAAGTAATTTGCCCTGATAAATTCAACCATTCACAGAATGGCCTCAATGCCACTGTGACATGCCTGACTCTGAAAATGACTCAGTGCAACTCTCCCATGGCAGGCACTAGGCTACTATACGTCCGGTGACTGATGTGTGGCACTCAGTTCGAAAATATTCCGCCGAATTTTTCTTGGTTAGAATAGGATCTACATTTCCACAGGCCACTGCACTCTTGGTATTCCTGCCATTGCCTTGCAAAGAAAATGGAGTCCCGACTGCCAAGAAATCTTGAAAATTATCTTAGATACTTCGGTCCCCTGCTATCCAGGCTGGCCCCGCCCCCGCGCATCCCCATTGGCCGAAGGAGTGTGTTGGAATGCGACGGCTGGCCAATCAACGGGCGATGGGGATGAGCTCGGTCGACCAATGCTAACGGACCGCATTCCTTCACACTAAGTCTTGTAAGACGATGGCGGGAGGCAGAGGAATCTTATGCCTCCTGCTCCTTGAAGAGTTCTCGCGCGTCCGCCATTTTTCCTCAGGTCGAAAGTGAAAAGTTACTGCAATTCTGACGTTGTGACCGGCAGAAAATATTGCTCTTAGCTTTTACTAAACGGAAATACAACACCTACTAAAAGTGCAAGTGCCTGTACTTGGCTTAAAATCAATAATCAAACACAAGAAATTTAAAATAGAAGACCGACTGAAGATTTGACTTACTTGGGCGTAAACGGAATCTCAAAAATGTCAGATGGACTAAAGAGCTTCTTCATTTCATTTGAGACACGCCATCCTAAAAGTCAAGGAATAAACTTCTTCGTCAGACTGAAGATCGCAATTTATCTTCTACTCCGGGAATAAAGTTAACAGAATATCAGTTGAACTGACCACGCCTTCCCGATTTAGAGATTAGAGTAAAATGATAATAAGATTAAGGATCCAATCCTAATTTAAAGCTGTCATTTAGAACCACCACTATAATTACTGTATACGCTGTTAAAAATCATCCTTCACTGCAACATCGTAGCTGTAGTATTAACCAAGATTTTTTCTTTTCGATGAAAAATTCGGTCATTCCACAAAGGAAGAAAATCTTTAAGCTGGCAGATTTACGAATTTGACGACCCCGGTGCCCTCCCTCCCTCCTTCTCTCTCTCTCTCTCTCTCTCTCTCTCTCTCTCTCTCTCTCTCTCACACTATACATATCTATTCTTCTTGTTGGGGAGGATCCAAGGATGATTGGGTCAAGTCTTCCTTTAATTACTGAATCGATAATAAACCACATGTAAAAACCTCCGCATATCAGTCTATTTATCTATCTAGGCAGAATGTTAATATTGAATTGAATTGAACTGAATATAGAATTTAGGCCAAAGGCCAAGCACTTGGGACCTATGAGGTCATTCAGCGCTGAAACGGAAATTGACAGTAAAAGGTTTGAAAGGTGAGACAGGAGGAAAACCTCGCAGTTACACTATGAATCAATTTTACGAGAGGGTGGAAAGCAAGGTGGAAGAAAGAGAATAAGAAAGGAGGCACAGTAAAGGGAACGAAATGGGTTGCGGCTAGGGGCCGAAGGCACGCTGTAAAGAACCTTAAATAATGCCTATTATGCGCCGCATGAAGTGCATTGAATGCACTACCCGGCGGCCCCCCTCCTCCACTGCTGTTAATATTAGGAGTATCGACCTGTCTACACGCTCTTACGCCAATTACCTAATTCTTGCATGCACTTTACGGCTTCCTGGTTACTAGAGCTCTTCTGCCCATTTAGCCTACAAATAATTTTCCTTTCTCTCCTCCCCAGGCTTCAAACTATGTACCTTTTCACTGATTCATCTTCCTCCAGTCTTGCCAAGTGACTACAACTCCTCAAAACGCTTAAAACACTTTTTCACCTAAGCCGACATTTTTACCCGAAGCTTTATTATATTCCCAAATTTCTCACCCTTCAACCCTTCCTACTCCACACCTGCTACCACTGCAAACCCTCTAAGCAAATAGTCATTTGCTTTCATTTGCCTTCAAAACCCACCCAAAGTTTCTACAGGGAAACTGGATGAACAATGACATAAAAACCAACTTCTGTTTTAAGACCGCTCTCCTCTTCCAAGCCCTCTGGAAAGACACTGCTGCTTCCCTTGCTTCATTGCAACTGCCGCGATGCACCTCCCCTCTCATCACTTACATTACGTCCATATACCTGTACGACTCAAGTACTTCCATTTCTCCACCATTCCAACTTCCATTCATTTCTCCATTTTCGTGAATTCAGTTACCTTCATAAAATAACTCTTGCCAAAATCACTTCGGAATTTCACCTCTTACAAATTTTTCCCCGCATCTTTTGTCCTTCTCTCACTGTTCCATCCGTAAACTGGTTAAACAGACTTGCAGACATGACAAATCGTTGTTTGAGACTCACTTTATACATTCTAACGCTAGAAAAAGATGTAAATATTGAGTGTAGAGATCGGGAGTTGCGGGGGGGGGGGGGGAGGATCTTGTGAAAAGCTTTCAGAAAGGAGCTCGATTATTAGAAATGTCACTTCCCAAGAAGAACACTCTTAAGAATACTTGAGAAAAGAAGGTGATGAAAGGTTTGTTAGGTTATGTCAATAAAGAAAATATAGAAGTGTAAGTTGATGGATGTAATGGTTGATGGATGTAATGGTAAGACGAGACGCGTCTGAAAGTATATTGATTAATATTAGAATAGAGCACAACTGAGATTGAAACAAGATTTTTCTTGGAGAGGAAAGTTTGAAATGAGCTGTACTTCAGGCAATTAAGACGTGATAAAAAAAATTATACTAGCATATGAGAGAGATAAACACGGAGGCAGTAGGGGAGGGATGTTGTGGGAAAAGGACAATGGTAAGAACGAGTAACAGTAGTAAGTGGCGAGAATATGAATTTAAAGAGTTAATACAAATAAAAAAGGACGTTGTTTGAGGAGCAATTGCTGCCCATAAGAGGTGATCATGTCGAGGTATACTAAAAGGTGAATCAAGTAAAAAGAAAAAGTGAGTGAGAAAGAAGGGTTTGCTGAAAATTTAGGGAGCAAATCTAAGCTGATTTCAAGGGTGCAAGAGAGGAATAATCTCAGTAAATCTGAGAATGCCTTGGAAAGTCACTGTTCAGGATATAAAGAGCGCGATTAAGAGAATGAAGAATGAAATGGACCATGAGCTGATAGCAATAAAGCAAGAAGCTAAAGAAGGGAAATGTAAGGAGGATTAAGTGGATGGACAGTGTATACAGATAATTGTATCGAGACCGACGAAATGATCCAAAAGGTTAAAGAGAAGTACCACTGGACCTTCTGAAAATTCCGATTTGCAGTCCATCTCTGCCTATCTAAAGCGTCCTATTACACTGGACTAAAAATTTTTACACAAGGCTGTGAAGCTGCACGCAACTTGCCTAAAGGTTACATGGAGGTAACTCCCATACAAGGTAACCTAAATGATTCACAAAATCAGTATTATGTATATGTATATGTATATATATATATATATATATATATATATATATATATATATATATATATATATATATATATATATATATATATATATATATATATATACACAGGTGTGTGTGTGTGTACGTTTATGTATGTGTGAGTGTGGTGTGTAGTTCACAAGGGAATGAGCTACACTGATAAACACAGTTCACTACCCTGAAGCAATGTGTTGATATACAGTATTTACATAAGTGAAGTACACGGTTAATTCAAAAACGCCTTTTTTTTTTTTTACTTTTTGAGGAAATGTTTCTTGCGTAATAAAAAAAACATTAACAATGGGGAATACAGCACCATCAAAAGCTAACGTTTCTTTATTGCAAAAAACCACAAAAATTAAAAACAAAAAAACTTGTGCAACGCGTCATATCATTATTTGAATCTCTTTGCCTGAGGACATGAGCAAATAAAAAGCAAAAAATCATTTCATCCACTATTTCGCACAGGCGGAAAGAAAGAGGAACGATTGGAAGCGGTTTGTAATACTGTTTTTCGTTCAGGCATTGATGGAAAGTTACAAGTAAGAATATAAAAGCACCAGAGATAAAAATTCACACTCTTTCTTTCTTTCTCCTAGCCTTTCCATTATTTCCAGAGAAAGTATAAAAATGAGGAAAGAAAAATAGGGACTTGGGTACAAATTTCAGAGCTCACGACGTCAGAAATGAAAGGTAAAAATTCACGTTTTAATCTCTATGCGTGTGAAGATAAATTTCCGTTATTTTTCAACCAGACTTAATCTTCCATCGAGATTGAAAGGCAAAAAAAAAAAAAAAAAAAAGGCTGGAAAACAGAATTGAGAGAGCATCCGCGCTTTCCCTTATTTCGTTCAAACACGACTGGTTATTTCATTCAGTATCTTCAATTACTTCTTTCAAGATTCTGGCAAAAATGAGAGCTGAGAATTATTTGGAGTTTGCAGCTGAGAGAAGAAGGCCCGCGCGCACATCTGCAATGCGAGAAGGATACCAGTCACATGTTACGAAACCCCTAAAGGTTTTACAAGTAATAAAAAATAATTAAGTTAGTTAATAAACAAATACATAAATAAATAAATAAATAAGCTGATTTAGCTTTCCTAGTATATGGTTTAAATGGGGAAAAATGGTGTTACCGCAACGTGTATGTTGCAATAAGCCTGTATGGTTCGAATATCGTAAAAATAGATATACTAATTATGACAAAAAAAGTCTATTTCCTGCCAAGTTAAAATAGTACGTAGTTCACACGAGTCTGGCCCGCCTTGGTCGCATTTAGATCCAATTCAACTTTTTGCTTAAAGTTTAACATAAGATCATGAAAAAGAAAGAAAACGCTGTCAATTTCAGGTAGAGAATGCGGCAAGACTTTCGGCTTTAAGATTTCAGTTCATACTAATGAATTTTCATGGAGCATTATTGTTTGAATTAACACAGAAAAAAAGAAAAAATAACAGCTGTTGCAACATTTGTCCGTTGAGGACAATTTACTCTTCGTATATCGGGTCAATTACCTCTCGGCTGGTTCTCATTAAATTAATATTGGTGCTTCAGTATTTCAAGATGGGGCCAATAAAATCTTGTCAATCATATTATGTTGATTCTGCCATCTAGTTTTGAGAATGACCCACTATTATGGACAATTCCTGATGCAGTTCAACTAACATGGTTTGTTAACCATACAATAATGCAACACATCTCAAGGTTGGAGATGGGTGAATAAATTTATTGTATAAAGGCTGCATCACAGACACAGCAAACAAGCTTCTCATACGTGAGCATAAGGGTTAACAACTGAGATACAACTGGCAGAATATCCATTTCAATCCCGGCGCTGAAACTGCGTCCTTAAAAAGAAGTGTAAATAATGGAGTATGAAAAACAGCAAATAGTTCTTAGTTCCAAAGGCATCATATATACGAAATTTGAGGCAATAGCATGAGTCATTAAAGGTGTAGTGTATTTTCCACTTTTTCTGTTTTACGACTTAATAAGCACTTCCATCCAAGAGATGATTAATTCCGTTGTTCATGATGAAAAGTAAAATGCAAAATTTTATATCTCTTTCAGGTTCTTCACTCATGTCATGGGTAACAATGATTTAGATTCTAAAAACCAAATGGAAACTCATTTCGTCTAAAACAACACAAATGCTGAATTTTGTACCGCACATCATGTTGATCTGCAAGTAATGCAACATTTTCAAATATCAATAGCAACACCAGTTAATACAGCATCATTAATGAAAATGAGAACAGAAATTATTTTTTTTTTTGTGCACCGGAATATGTACGTAATCATAGGCCTTGTGCACTTTCTCAAACACGATATGTACTGCAAAATCATTGTTGTGGAAATTTACTGACGAAAATAATAGTTTAAAAGGAAGATGTGGAGGATAGACATTAAACAAGCATAGGCCTATCCTTCTGCGGCCACATTTTCTTTAGATAATACCGATCAATCCTGGGTACCCAGACTTTCTTGTCCAGGATCGTCCTATGCTCTACATATACACCAAACAGTCCAGCTTATTCTGTATTCTTTCTTTTGTTTCGCTACACATTTGACAACACTGAATATACCCAAGACTATACATACCATTTATCTGCATCATAATTCCTAAACAATTGTATTATGAAAGTAAATACTTGAAATAAAGCTCCCAGTATTTGGTATCAGGGGACCAATATAATCTCCAGGAAGGACCTTAATGATGATGAGAGGGTGAACTCATCCAATAGCAGTAACAGTTTCAACCATGACCTCTAAGTTCGCCTTAGGGCTTCTTTCCCTCTGTTTTTGCTACTGCTAGATCAGTTCTACTAACTTCGTTAATTTTTTCAATTATTCTACCTTCTGCCATTAGTTACTGTTCACCCACACGCTAAGGTTTTCTGTCTAGTCCAGTGTTTCCCAAACTTTTTTTACGTGACCCCTTACAGCAGTACCAAACCTGTCATGAACCCCACATTTGTAAGCCTTCTAAAATCAAATAAATTAGCATAATTATGATAAATCTGGCAGCCGTGGTACCTACAATGCACTACCGGTCTGCGGATGCTTTCGAGCCAGCTCCGAGACTGACTGAAAAGTTGAGCCCCGTTCCGGCAAGCTGAATGTAGTGAATACAGTTGTTAGACCCTCCATGACCCCCAGTTTGGGAACCCCTGGTCTAGTGGATAGTATAATAGTCATATAATAGAATATGCCTGTAAGACAACAAAGGTATAGTAAGAGTGACAGGAACTGTTGTAAAACACAAGAGACGTGAAGCTGAAACACTTCTACAAGAGGTGGCAAAAGAATTCACTAAATTCTAAGGTCTACAAAACTGCTTGATAAAATCACCAAAACGATAAGTCCATTTCTGTGATTTCCAGCAATTTTGTACCAAGGAGTCAGTCGAAGCTTGTCTCTCTTTTAGATATCTTTAGACAATATTCTGTCACGTCTGATCGACAGAAAGGAACTGAAGACACTAGATAAAATAAAATTCAAATAATAAGGAAAAACATTATAAAAGTCCTAGCCAGACAGAAAAACAAAAACACGATGCCAGTCATTACGGTAAAAAAGATAATTGACGTCGATGAAGAAATTGTAATACAGATAATGGTAATGGCACCATAAAAAAGAATATGATGCTCCTGTGGTCATTAACCTATATAGACATATATATATATATATATATATATATATATATATATATATATATATATATATATATATATATATATACATATATATATATGTATATATATGCATATATATATATATGTGTGTGTGTATATATATATATATATATATATATATATATATATATATATATATATATATATATATATATATATATACATACATATATATTTATATTTCAATTCATGTCACGTCCCAGTAAAAATTTGGGCGTTCTCATGCGTACGTGTACGCGTACGTGTGTGTGTGTGTGTGTGTGTGTGTGTGTGTGAGAGAGAGAGAGGAAACGTAGGTGAAGTCTAAAGTAAAGTAAGCTTTAATGCACATTTTTGCATTCGCAAACATCAGCAAAGTAAACAAAAAACACATATTCATAGCAAACCGCAACGGAACCTTAACAAGCGGATCACATGAAACAACGGAGCAAACAAAAAGAGTTTATTCAATTCCTCATAAAGGAACATACAGGGAAAAGCAACCAACAACTGCAGTAGAAGCGTACATACACACGCACACACACTCGCACACATTCAATCATCTTGATGGAGGTTCCTCCCTCGACGCGATTCCCTCCCCTGTCGACCCTCCTTTCGCCCTGGCTTCTGGGCTCCTATTTCAGGGTCCCTTACCAGCCGAGATTGAGATTAATCAAGCAAAGCCATACAAGACGAAAGGACAACCCTGAAGTAACTAACATACCCATCCTCATGGGTGGGACGTGCGGGAACGAGAGAGAGAGAGAGAGAGAGAGAGAGAGAGAGAGAGAGAGAGAGAGAGAGAGAGAGATTCTTTTGGTGTAGTGCTATGTTCGTGTTATGTAATATTGCGATGTAGAAGTTCCTTAAACTAATTTCTATATACATTCACACATATTGTACGTACATTCATACTGAGGTAGAGAGAGAGAGAGAGAGAGAGAGAGAGAGAGAGAGAGAGAGAGTCATGTGGGTTTGTAGGGTATGGGGCAGTCACATGATAAGAGTAAGGGAGACATTTGATATACCCAAGGTAAATGAGAGAGAGAGAGAGAGAGAGAGAGAGAGAGAGAGAGAGAGAGAGAGAGAGTTATTTTCATACAAGGTTGTGTTCATGTCGAATAATATAATGAATTAATTCCCCAACAGTAAATATTCTATATGTAAGCAACAACATGCACACGCACATACATAAACAAAGAAAGGGATAGCATTCCAATCAAAAGGATATGACAAGAATGCCCAAGGGGGTTAAAAACAAGATAATATGGTGATGAATAATCATCTGGTCATTTACACCTTTTATTTATAAAGCTTACAAAAAACAAAACAATGTAAGGCAATGGAAGAAAGAACGCAACTGAATGGGAATACAGAACGAGTATACGTTCTATACAAAAATTAAGCCTTTATTAAAAATCGTGAACTAAATTTCAAGAAAAGACCTTCCGAATGACTAAGCAAATGAATGAAATATGTTACTCCATAATTAACGTAATATAAACGAGTTCCTGGAATGGACGAAACGGGGAAACTGAAAAACCAAAAAAAAAGGAGGATAAAGAAAATAATAAATAAAAAACTACAAGCATTTCTGATAAGGGTCTTTATTAACAAGGGGAGAGACAGGCAGACAAACAGACAGAAAGTATCCTTTCAACAACAACAAAAAACAACAGATAGATATTGTATGAAGATGAGTAATAGCCATTATTTACAAGAAAGAATAAGGGAACACAGTAACGGAATATTAAATACAGAAAGATTATACGGTGAAAAAAGAATTATGACTGATACAGATAATGGGGAGAAGTTACAAGGGATAAAGAGAACAAAGAGCCAATAAAAAGATTAAAGGCAAGGAGATATACAATTCCACAGAAATATTCAGTCATCATTCTTCGATATCAAGACAAAACAGAATAAATTCAAATACCACCAATTCATCAATTATGAATCCATGCTTAAAGGCCAAAAGAAACTTCCTATGGCAACATTTCCCCAGCGAATGACGATGAAATTAGTAAGGTTTTCAGTTTATATATCCATGATGAAGTCCAATGATTTCGATCATTTTAGAAGAAATCAAGAATAGTATTATTATTATTATTATTATTATTATTATTATTATTATTATTATTATTATTATTATTATTATTATTATCCAGAAGATGAACCCTATTCATATGGAAGAAGCCCGCAGGAGCCACTGACTTGAAATTCAAACTTCCAAGGAATATGGTGTTCATTTAAAAGAAGTAACAGAAGGTAATGGGAAATACAGAAAAATACAGAAAGAAGAGGTCGCTTATTATAAAAAATTAATGAACAAATTAATAAATAAATAGAAAAAATGTAAGTAAATCATTAAAAAACAAGGAGAATTGTCTTAACCATCTTCGTTTGAACTTCTGAAGCCCCAATTGCACGACGTCCTCAGGGAAGCTGTTCGAAGTAGTGAAGTGATAAAAACGTAACTAGAACTACGAAAATAAACGACAATAAAATCATACGGAATAAGAATATAATTAAATGATAAAACAAGGTAAGTAATAATGAGGAAAGTATATAGCCCGAACCAGCAGCTGATATCAAAATAACGCACATTAAGAAAGAAGGTAAATAGAGGTCTCAATCTAAGGTTGTGACAACACCATTTATGGATGCAAATTGTCCACAAAAGATACGTGTCAGTGAAACTGCTACTATAACGGTGTGCAGATTTTTCTCTTTGCCACTTCATGAGAATTCAAAATGATCTTTACTCGAAAAGGATCAGTGGAGGTTCAAATTGTCTTAAATCAGGTAGGTAGTGAAAACATGCAAAGCTCTATATATCCAATATGGTATGCAGTTCTCAGCGGGTGCGAAAATGTAGAACACACGAATGAAACCAATGTGGGGGGGGTGAGGGGAATATGGTAAGACTTTAGTAAGGATATCCTACAGAAAAGGGATGACAAAGATTGATACTAGCAAATACTAATACATCTACGAGGGACTATTTGAAGTAAATATTTCTTGAAGGACTCCTTGAAGTAAATATTTCTTATAAAGGACTCCTTGAAGTAAATATTTCTTGAAGGACTCCTTGAAGTAAATATTTCTTATAAAGGACTCCTTGAAGTAAATATTTCTTAAAGGACTCCTTGAAGTAAATATTTCTTAATGATAAATCAAAGGAAGCTCGTTGTTGTCAAACTTGGAAATCCTCCAGTAGGTTTTTTCTCTAAAGACAAGGCGACTTCAGAGAAATGCAAGAGAACAGCCATTGCACCTTCCATTCCCTCTCTCACCGCTGAATCAAGGAGGAACCTTACTGTGAAGAACTCCCTTAACTTCAAGCACTTACAAAAGCCTCGTTAACAGCACATCTACGTATACTGCGTCTCTGTTCTGTAAAACAGTCTAAACGAAGAACAATTCCTTCAAGAATCTGCGGGGCATGCACGAGTGTTTAATTCGTCCCTAGTTTGACGAACTGGCGTAAGCCATTGTTTTCTCATTCTGAGAAAACAGGCATCAAAGATTTTTATATTATTCAGAGCTTTTAATTAGCTCACCTTTTGTGGAAATCTTGTTGGCAAATCTGACACCGCAGACAGCTGAAATTTTGATGCATAGATTCTCAAAAACTGAGACTCTTTGACTGACAAACTCAAAAACTTAAAGAAAAAAAATGGGTTGCGCAAGTTCGTCAAAACAGGAACGAATTCTGTGTTTGGTTATTAGTTATCTACCATCGAGGTTGTTTATATTTAACGTTGCTGAAGAAATGGAAAAATTAATCCGTCAGCTGTGACGGGACAAACTCACTTATAAGGTCCTTTAATATAAGGAGATAAATGAAGACCACTACATGAATACATACAGAAGTATTGTATACCAAAGAAACAAATAAAGTTCCAAATAATGTCCCTGTATTAAGACATCAAGCATCACAACAATAACTTAGCTATAAAGTAGAGAGAGAGAGAGAGAGAGAGAGAGAGAGGGAGAGAGAGAGAGAGAGAGAGAGAGAGAGAGAGAGAGACCTTCTGGGACATAAAAGAAGTTACATTCCCATGGTGGAAGTCAGGCGCATCGTAGCGCTATCGGGAAATACGGAAGGTTGGATTGAATGAGCTGACAGGGAAGTGTGTGTGTGTGTGTGTGTGTGTGTGTGTGTGTGTGTGTGTGTGAGGGAGGGCGGAGGGTTGGAAGGCTAGGGTTCTGTCTGTCCGAGGACAGGGTTCCAGGGAGGCAGAGGGGAAGCGAATAGATAGAGGATCAAATTCCATTTGGAGGAATCAAATTCTCATGGTCAAGATTACGGTCACGTGAGAAAGGGCGGAGACCCAAAAAAATACATTGCATAATGAACTTTCTTTTGTCGGTCTTTCCTTTCCATCTTTTTATTCCCTTAGTTTGTGATTTCTCTCGTTCGGTACGGAAGGGCACAGGATGGGAAAGAAGAACACACGGAAGGAAGGAAGGAACTAATAAAGGTATGGAAAATCGGAAGCGACTGGTGTATATTTACGGCCAATAATATTCTCTCTCTCTCTCTCTCTCTCTCTCTCTCTTTTCTCTCTCTCTCTCTCTCTCTCTCTCTCTCTCTCTCTCTCTCAGGGAACAAAAGAATCTTTTATAATTCCTAAACAGCTCCGGAACATCACTTTAGATAACCGTAGCAAGAATATAACGCTATTCTCTCTCTCTCTCTCTCTCTCTCTCTCTCTCTCTCTCTCTCTCTCTCTCTCTGGCAATTTTTCTTTCCAAAGCTCTATCAAAAATAAACCATAGCACCTGGTACTTGGTCAATCCTTTGAAAAACCAGAAATATCAACCCGCAAATGTAAGAATTCCTATGATTAAATTTTGAATTAGATGTGCTGAATGCGATTGACCCAACTGAAATGCATTACAGTTGGTGATGAGTCATCGGCCTTTCTACGGACAAGGTTCCACAACTAAAAGGGCATATTAGTACTACTCCGCCATCCCTTCACTGGGAACGAGCACTGGAAAAAAACACACACATATATATATGTATGTATATATATATATATATATATATATATATATATATATATATATATATATATATATATATATATATATATATATATATATATAGATAGAGAGAGAGAGAGAGAGAGAGAGAGAGAGAGACAGAGAGAGAGAGTGTGTTATAAGGATCAGGATGTCTCAAAGACTTATTAGTCCATCCGAGGAAACATCATGTGCTCACTTTTCTCTAGGAAAAAAAAGTAAAGTATACCTTAGTTTTACCAGACCACTGAGCTGATTAACAGCTCTCTAGGGTTGGCCCGATGGATTAGACTTATTTTACGTGGCTAAGAACCAACTGGTTACTTAGCAACGGGACCTACAGCTTATTGTGGAATCCGAACAACATTATAGCGAGAAATGGATTTCTATCACCAGAAATAAATTCCTCTCACTCTTCATTGGCCGGCCGGAGACTCGAACTCGGACCTAGCGAGTGTTACCCACAACTCTACCGACTCTAGGAACAGGTTTTGCTGTTCATTCACAGTGTTTTAATGATTTTGCCTAGCTTTCTTTTAAACCCTTCCACACTGTCGCTGTTTACAACTTCTGGTGGCAGTTTATTCCATGTGTCACATATCTTGGAAGTAATGAAGTTCCCACAATGAAATGTGTTGTATCTCTTCAGTTCTAGTTTCGTTTAATGTGAAGAGGTTACTGTCTACTTTTGTTGTGCCTTTCAGTATTTTAAATGTATCTATTAGTTGTCCTCGCAATCGTCGTATTTCTAAGCCAAACATTTTCAAGCTCTTAAGTCGTATTTGGTAACCTATTTGCCTGACGGATGGAATTAACTTTGTGGCTCTTGCTTGTACCCCCTTCTAATCTATTTATGTCCTTTCTTAGTGTTGGTGACCAAAATTGTACTGTATATTCAAGATGAGGTCTAACTATGGATGTGCAGAGATGAAGCACCGTTTCCTTGTTTCTGTATTTGAACTGCCTCTTTATGTATCCCACTTGTTTCTGTGCATTCTTTTCAGCTTTTATGCACTGTTTTGTGGTTTTTAAGTCCTTAGTAATAATCAATCCAAGGTCCTCTTCTTGTTCTACATTATTTATGTCATTCCCAAGGAGCACGTAGTTGGCATGAGGGTTGTTTGTTCCTATTTGTAACACTTTACACTTATCCAAGTTAAAAGGCATTTGCCATCTTTTTGACCACTCTCCCATTTTCCTTAGATAATTTCTTAAACTTTCCACTGTATCTGGGTCTGCTGCATTTACACCTAGTTTGGTGTCACCTGCAAATTGGGCTATCCTACTAGATAAGCCTACATCAATGTCATTAATGTAAATCAAAAACAAGAGCGGGCCAGGGACAGAACCCTGAGGAACTCTGCTTGTCACATCTGCCCACTTTGATTCTTCACCGTTTAATACGACTCTGTTTTCTATTACTTATCCAGTTTTCGATCCAGCCTGCTATTTCTCCTACAATTCCTAAAGCTCTAACTTTTGTAATTATTAGTTTCTTGTGTGGAACTTTGTCAAAGGCCTCTTGGAAATCTAAGTAGAGTATATCTACTGCTCTACTACTGTCGTAAATATCAAGCACATTATGAAAAAACTCCAAGAGGTTTGATAGGCAGGATCTGTTTTGTCTGAAGCCGTGTTGACTGTTTAACAATAGGATGTTTCTATCAATGTGGTCCACAATTTGATCTGCAATTATGGACTTAAAAATCTTACAAGGGACAGACGTTAGACAGATGGGTCTATAATTTTTTGGTTCTTCTCTTGGACCTTTTTTGTAAACTGGGGGCACATTACCTAGTTTCTACCCTTTTGGTGCCTTTCGTTGTTCTGCAGTTTTTCTGTAGAGTTTGTATAAGAGTGGAACTATCTCCTCTTTTACTTTTTCTGTTGGATGAATCCTATCCGACCCAGGAGATTTGAGCTTGTTTGGTTTTTCTATTTTGTTTTTAACGTCTTCTTCTGTAAATATTATTTTGTCAAGCGGTTCTGTCCCTTCATATTTAATAGCTGGTTCAGGGATTGAGGTAGCGTCTTCAATTGTGACAACACTAGTAAAAAACTTATTCAGTAACTGCTTTTTCCAAGTCTGAGTTCACCGGGTTTCCTCTATTGTCTCTCAAGGGACCTGTGCTTTTTTTATTGGCTTCCTGCAAAATCCACATTAAAAACCAGAGAGAGAGAGAGAGAGAGAGAGAGAGAGAGAGAGAGAGAGAGAGAGAGAGAGAGAGAGAGAGAGAGAGAGAATCTTGCAAATCCACTTTAAAAATATGATACAGAGAGAGAGAGAGAGAGAGAGAGAGAGAGAGACATTAAAAGAGAGAGAGAGAGAGAGAATCTTGTAAATCCACATTAAAAACAAGAGAGAGAGAGAGAGAGAGAGAGAGAGAGAGAGAGAGAACCACAGTACCAGTCACAAAGAAACAAACAAACCCAGTGGGCAGAAAACCTCGGCCGCCAAGCACAGAGGCCTCACTCAGCGACTGCCGCCTGAGGACCGTGGGAACCAGAACGGTAAACACCAGCCACCAAACCGGAAGCTGACGGACGCGCGACCGGAAGCTGGAGATGGAGAGAAACCGAGGTATCTAAAAAGGACCCAAGCGAAGCGTTGGATCTCCGTGTGCCAGTGCATCGGGGTTCCCCAAATTTTCAGGGTGACCACACCCAAATCCCATGGAGCTTAATGCCACGATGTGCAGTGGGTTGGTTGCGGGTGGGAAAGGCTGGGATGGAGGTGAAAGTCTGTGGCTTTGATGGGATGAGATGGTTGTGGGTGTATGGTCGGAATGGGAATAATGCGCCGTGTTCTTTCATTTCTTATTATTACTGATTTATTAAGATCAGGATTTAATTATTTTCCACATCCATTCCATAAGCCCTTCGCTTCGTTCATTTACTGAAAATTTTCTTCCTATTGACCATTTTAGTTAACCTTATTGGCCTATGAATGTTATTTATCTTTCTATTCAAACTTTTACTTCAGATCAATAAATCAAGTGACGCAATTGCCCTGCCCTGTTGTTACATAATAATTACAGTTTGGGATTAACTTTTCTCTCTCTCTCTCTCTCTCTCTCTCTCTTATACAACGCATTTTAAAAGATAAGCTAACCAAAAAAGTTTCTTGCTTAACAAATGAAAAAAAAAACTGCATAAACTGAATTGCAGCTTTATCCCACAAAGAAGTGAACCTCTTCAAATGTCATAAGAACTAATTTTGTTGCATCTTTTCGCATACTGCCTTCGGGTAACTTCGTCTTTCCGAATGTACATGGCTTCGATTTTTCACCAATATTATTGATTTTTTGCAAACTATATTTGCAAGAGGTTTCAGGACGCCTTGCCAGAAAAATGAGTCGTTTGCCATTGCGACTGAATTGTCGCATCTACAGTTTCCTTCAACTAAAGCCCCAGATCTTTCATGTGTACGTTAGAATACAAACAACTGCACAGCTTTCATTGGTGGCGAAATGACCAAGACAAAACGGCTAATGATAATACGTTACGTTAAGAAAATTGTTACAACACTCTCTACTGTACAAACAATTCATATATGAAAAGGAAAATATATCAAGTTAAGAATGTAGGTAATGTAGGTCATAGTGTAAGACAAAATATGCGAACAATACGTGGGAATAGTCAAACACGTGTTACCTTTATACACATTCTCTCTCTCTCTCTCTCTCTCTCTCTCTCTCTCTCTCTCTCTCTCTCTCTCTCTTACACACACACACACATATATATATTTATACTATATCATATATATCATATATATTATACAGTGTATATATATATATATATATATATATATATATATATATATATATATATATATATATATATATATATATATATATATATATAATCACATCAGATCCTCACGTACCAACACACTCCTGTGCATCCCTATATTACATGCGCGATACTTTATCTCTTTTCCCTCTTTTTATTATTTAACTATTGTGTCCGCATTTGCTTCTGATAAACAGGTAACTGGGTGTTTAGAATACCATCTGACAGCCGTAAAAATTTTGACATGAAGTGAGTAACTAGCGAGGGATGGCATCATCCTTCCTTTATGGGGTAATTAAGTACCTGGTTGACCTTTTCATACCTGGGCAAGCACCAACTCAATGAGCATGAGAATGAGGTGGCCTAGAAACTTTTTTTCTGAACTAAAAGTTTTAATTATTTCTTGTTAGTATGATTTTGTGGTAACTTCTTTCTTTCTTTCTTTCGTAAATCTGTTAGTTGTTTTGTTGCTCAATAATTGTTAGGACTTTATTTCTTTCACATAACATTCGATTCGGTGGAAATTTCACGAATGAAGTTCGTTTAAATAACAGAGCTTTCTGCAATTGTAGACGTTTATTATTACAAATTGAGGGAAGGTTTTACCTGACATGTCGTCACTTGGAAAATAATCTTTACAATAACCTTTGAACTCATAAGGTAAATTCCTACTTACTTACTTGGCGTGTTGTTATAGATTTATTTTAGTTATTAGCTCATGGGAAACTTTAAATCATTCCCTTCCTCATAACCGCCAATTTAATCAACTTGACGCAAAAGAGCAGTCAGCCTGTAAGAATGAAGAGCTTTGTAATTCAGCCAGCTGTTCAGTTGATAAGACTGAATATAACTTGCTAAAGCAAAGACCTCCCACCCAATGACCAGTTAGAATGGATTATAGCAGCTCATTAATTTACATACAGAATTTCGAACAAATGGCCAGTCAATTCACGTAACTACAACTGTTTTACACACACAAATATAAAAATATACTTCTATTGAATATTCCCCAATCTATAATGAATTAGTCAAGGAAAAAGATACAATTATATTGTTAGGAAAAGAGGAATAGTCTTCTCCCACTGAAATTGGACGGTATTGGGCGTGAGAATCAAGGTGTCACCAGAGGGAGGAAGCTCTGTAATTTCAAAACTGGATTAACACATGCCGTAATCATATAACAAAGGAAAAATGTTATAAGACTGAAATATAGGAACACTCATACGCGCAGGGAAGGTAAGAAAAATGGCCAGAGAAAGGTATAGATAGACTATACTCGGGGTATATTCGGACACCAGTGATATGATTGAAGACAAGAATGATTGATATATATACAGTATATATATATACACATATATATATGTATATACATGTGTGTATATATATAAATTTATATATATATATATATATATATATATATATATATATATATATATATATATATATATATATATATATATATATATATATATATATATATTATATATATCATATTTTGTGACGTCAGATCAACATACCAATGAAACAGTCACCTGAGCACAAAATACTACGCCTTAATGTTTTGAACACGGTTTCAAATATGGAGCCAAAGGGCCTACTAAATTCCCAAGAACTGCTTTCCTCTTCCTTGTTTTCTGCTTACAGGTTCTTGCTAAAAAAAAAGGTGTAAATTTTGTGTCCGGGTAATTGTTTCCTTGTGTTAATCTGGCGTCATAAAAATATGTTCTGGAATAATTATCTTTCATCAAACTTTTTCATTCAGATAATTTTCTCAATTCCATTTTCCTTCTTTTAAATCATCTACACGTCAGAGGGGTTAATTGTGTCCTCTGTAACTTCCCATTCATCGCTAGTCTTCCAGCTTGGCTATTTTCTTGTGTGCTAAGTAGACTCCATTGTTCTGCGTGCTCAAGCATCTTAACAGTTCCTATATTCAAGTTAATTAATGGATATTTTATCACGCCCTTTAATTATCGATCAGAGTCTAAAATGGTTCATTGGAGAAAACAGAAGAGAATCACGATAAGTGTCTATTCTACGTAGCTATTGATCTTACGACTCTAAGGGATAAAGGCTGTATCTGCCAATTACGGGTCTCTTCACTTTAAATAACAGCGGATTCTTAATGACTATAGTCCCACATTATCAGTTTTTGCTTGTGCCTGTGCTGTTTTTTTTTTTTTTTTTTTTTTTTTGTAAAAATATATTCTCAAAAATTTTAAAGAATTTTTTCTGTATTTTTATACGTAAAGAAAAAACCGAACCTATTTATTTGTAAACAAGCGAAACGCTCATCGTACAGTTACACAATGGAAGGCGTGAAAAGAGAGTGCGATCATGTCGGAACGCACGTGCTCACGTACAAAAACATGCACAAAGGGGATTCAAAATGGACAGCGGGTACGAACCGATAAAAAAGGAAGAAAAAAAAGGCAACCCACTAATGATTTAACGGCACTCACCGGAAGAACGGCTTTTCAATCCTGCGCATATGTCCGAATAGAGACGGATGTGATTACGTAGGCCGGGAGTAAGGGGAAGCCCATAATGCGTCGGCGGGGGGTTTGGTGTGAGGGAGGGGGTCTGATCGGGTATGGAGAGACAGAGGGGTCCAAAGGGGCCGCAGGGAATCTTCACAGTCGGTTAATTACACTTTCTTTCACTCGCCTTTGCTTTCGTTGGTTTTTCCTAATTCCTTCAAGTTTTTGAAAACAAATATGACGTGTTAATACCATTTCTCATCTACTCCTGTTTCGAAAAAAAAGCAAATATACTCGTATAAGTCCATGTCTGATTGTCCAAGCGAATTTTGCTATAATTCGCCTACGACTGAAAAACAACACCACGTTGTTTCTCCTTTAATAATGAAATGCATTAGCATAAACTCAATGAAGTTCAACAATACATCGCTACAACGTTTCTACGATGCAACCTTCCAGTAAATCTGTTGTCTCATGGCTCCACAACGACTCTGCAAAATGGCTCTTTTTGCATTACTCTTTATTCCGAGAGGTGAACTGCACCATAAACAAATTGGAAACTGCTTGTCCTCCAGCGTCGTATGATTTCAAAATGTCACTGGATAAAAAAAATACCATTGTTGTTTCCGAAGCAGCAAAATGACACTAGAACCGTGCAGAAAATCAAAGCAGATGGAGTATTTTGTTTGTCCTTTTCTCGTCATATATTTTTGAAATTGTACTTAAGCAAATAACAAATATGGTTTTCCCCACTGAACATGGGATAAATCAGATATCTTTAGGTTTCTTCTATCTCTCATTTATAATGATACGGTGTTGGTAGGCGCTGTTACTGTGACGCTTATTTACTTTATACATACATGGAAAAAAGATGAAATATCATTACTGGAGGTTATCAAACCATATGCAGGCCGTGAAACTTAGTGAATTCAAACAATTGGAGATGAACATGCCTATGGAGAGATACTTAGCACACTGCGTCAAGATGATGGGGAAATACCCTGACGACTGTTAACACCACTGGTTTGAGATATTTCTTGGTCAGGTGATTATGGATGGATGATTATCAAATGAGTTCTTTCTCATCGGAATAATCCCAATTATTTCAACTAGTTTGACAAAAAGACCCGTTCACGATAAGTGATATTTTTCTTACGGATTTTACAGATATTTCTACCTTCATTCCCTGTTACCCTTTTTCTGCCTTTCTCGTCATAAATCTATAGTCTTCTTCATCAAAATATATGAGACAAGTGGTCAGAGCTCGTAGAGCCAGTCTGGATCTCAACTAAAGTAGGGTACAGTTCGATTTCGTTGTCCGTATTTGTACCTCTAATGGATATCGTACCGTAATTTCAGACCGTAACCTCGATTTTCTTTTCGTAGCTTACAGTACAGCAAAAGTACTGTTCCGTAAATCTGTAACTTCTTCCTTGTTTCTAAAGGGAAATGTTTTCGGAAAGCTTTCTACTAAATTTTGTTTCTGACATATGCAACAAGAACAATAATTAATTAGAGCTATTATTTGTTATTATTGCAATTGTTAATAAAAACAAAACCTCTATATTATCATTTAAACTTCCATACAGATTTTATGTTTTAATTCGTCAATATACGCAATTTATGGCAAAGCATACCGCTCATATAAACACATTAATTCTATCAAAACACTGAATGTTGTTTTTCTTCACTCTTACTCATCGTATTCTTAATAGTCTTGTACTAAACAAAAATAACCCCTGCACGCATTCTTTCTATACTTTCTTGCAGTAGTATTATAACACATCTGTTCACACTGATTTAATTTTATTCATGTTGACATCCAGAACTGAAAACAATGTCTTCGAAAATCATACTGTTATCATTTCAATAAACAGGATCAAAGTGTAGTCACAAAACTATAACTACTTTTATGACTGAAATATGAAAAAAAAGAAAAAATGCTGAATCAGCTGAACCGGGGTCACACGAATTAAAATAAAGCAAACCAAACAAGTCTAGTCCCATACCTGCGAAAGTCCACCATAAAATATAGCAGCAGAGTCTGCTTACTTTACAGTAAATGCAGAGCAAGGTGATACACTAAGAAGATTATTCCTGTCACAATGAACATTCCGTGAAGAGCGATATCACAAAGTTTCATCTACATCTGGTTTACATTTACATATCCAATGTCACCACACAGCTACCATATTATCAACTTTTAAAGTATAATGACTCATGTAAATTTTACAATACTGAAAGTACAGTACGGTACAGTACAGTTACGTTTTTACCGTACCTGAATGTGTCGCACCGTAAATTAACAGAAATGACTTACAGTAATTTCGTACCGAACTTTTTAACATATATCAACCGAAATGTACTGAATTCCGCACGTGCATATTTGTAGCTTTGCTACAAATGTGAAAAAGAAGTTCAGCATAGAAAAACATTACTTTATAAATTTACCAAAAGGAAAAACGTCCAAAGAGAAGGAATCCAATTCTCATATGAAAGAATCATCAAGAATATAGGAGAAACTGGTATAAATACCTGGAAATCCTGGAGGCTGACAAAATCAAACACAATGAAGGGAAAGTAAACGTCAAAAGGGAACGCTTCTCCAGGATTAAGGCAATAGTACAGTCCACACTTAATAGTGGGAGCATTGTGAAGGAAATCAATATATGGACTGTACAAATTGTAAGATACAGAGGTAGAATGGCAAACTTGACAAATAAAAACCTAGAAAACATGAACAGGAAAACAATAAAATTAACGACCATCAATAATGCACTATACCCAAAGACCAAGGGTGTTAAGGTTCTACTTAGGAAAAAGAAAAATGCAAAAGGCAGAGGACTCTATCAACATCGAGGAAAGAGCGCTTGAGCAGTACCTTAAGAACAGTGAAAATGAGTGGCTGATAACAGCTTGAAGTGAAAAATTAATCTCAGTCCATGAAGAGCCTGAAAGGATCACCAGCCAAAGGAAAGAGAAAAGAACAATTGCGACAGACACTGGCATTTAATAATGGCTAACATGGAGACAGTTCGAGGATGAGATTGAAGAAATGCTAATTGCATTACAATACGTATCGCTAAATATACAGTATGCACAAAACAAAATAGATGGCCAAACATCAACATCACCAATGTGTCTCAAATGCGAACAGAATACGGAGGCCTTCATCCACATCACAAGTGAATGCTCAGCAATAGCTCAAAAGGAGCACAACACAAGGCATGAGACAGTCACCAAGGCCTTGCTTTGGAAAATCTGTAAGAAAGTAGCCTACCCTATATATAAGCAAGCAGTACAATCATATAACCGAAAAAATGAAGCGCTGAAAAACAAAAACACAAAAAATCTGAAACTATGATGTAAGGGCTGACTGTACGATACAGGCTTGAAAACCAGATCTAAGAAACCCCAAAAAATATATCTGATGGATACTTTGGGACACAATAGTCAAGGACGCAGGAAGATAAGAGATAGAAAAGTACCAAAATCTAGGATGGAAATTTGAAGACTATATGGCAAGCTGAAGGGAAAACAGTGCCTATCATCTTTAAAGCACAGGGAGTAATCCCAGAGGACCACAGAAGGAACCTGGGGAGGATTGGATGCACAATCCTCGGATCGGGCTCGCTCCAGAAAATTGGACTGTTGGCAAAGATGACTGGGAGAGTATTTGAATCCTAAGAAAACAGGGTAGCGGGGTCATCCTCAGGGGGTCGGTTCCACTCGGAGACACCAAAATAACAAGGTTGTGAGAAAATTATTATTATTATTATTATTATTATTATTATTATTATTATTATTATTATTCAAAATGAAACCATGAAAGTTTGTACAGAGTAAAGGCCCATAACAAGAAAAAGAGAAAACAAGGATACAGAAATAATAAATAAAGAGGCTGAGTTAACAAACGAATAAATATTTCCATACAATAACACTGAAAAAGTCAGAAAACGGCAATAATGCACTGCAGCCGCTCTTAAATGTACTAGCACCGGTATCGAGGGTACCACAAGGATGACCATTCCACAGTTTTCCAGTGCAAGGAAGTGCGACATTCTGGCACCTAACCTGGAATTCGGATGCTGATGCCCTGCTAAAGCAATTAGCATGCGCTAGTTCTCGGGGTGTAGGGACTACTGGCGCTAGTGGAAGTTTCAAGATGAAACAATGCCTCTTATTAAAAAAAAAAAAAAAAAAAAAAAGGAGACCATAATTCTGAACAAACGAATCTAGCAGGTAAAAGTTAAGTGTACCTTAGTTTAACCAGACCACTGAGCTGACTAACAGCTCTCCTAGGGCTGGCTCGAAGGATTAGACTTATCTGACGTAACTAAGAACCAACTGGTTACTTAGCAACGGGACCTACAGGCTTATTGTGGAATCCGAACCACAATGCGAGAAATGAATTTCTATCACCAGAAATAAATTCCTCTAACTCATCATCAGCCGGCCGGGGACTCGAACTCGGGCCTGGCGAGTGCCAGTCCACAGCTCTACCGACTCGCCCAACGAAGAGCTAAGTCTCAGGAAGCTGAAGACATCCATACAAGAGGGAAAATATCAAAAATGGTGGACCAAAAATCTGAGGTACTTTGCTTCATTGCCGTCATCTCTAGATATAGGAAGCCACACAAACAACCACCAGTTTTCAGAAGCAGTTAGCTTGGAGTCGAAGGCAGAACCGTGTGTTGTCAAGTATGCAGAATTATTATGTACAGCGTTAGTTAAGCAAAGCGAACCATGGAGTGGGAATTTGGTACAGAATCTGATAATCATTAAGACTTGATTTAGCTGAAATTTAACCTTGTAACTAACATTTTGCACCACTTATTGATCATTCAGGATGTTACGGCAAGCAACAATTACACTTCCCATTTGGAGGGAGCAAAATACAGCATTATGTTGCATTTTCTGCATAATGTACGTTATAATTTTCTGGAACAACAATCATGTCACAAAAAACTAAAAAAAAAATAGGGTCCCAGAGGGACAGATGACAACATCTATTTAGGAATTCTAAAAACACCACTAGCAGCACGTCTAATGTCATTCCACAGAAAAACTGCGGATGATATCAAGTACATGGTCTTCAACACAAAAATTAAATTCCTTAAAGCCGTACTGGCTTACAGTAAGCAATTGTCTAAATTCACTGTCGTTATGTAAGTGCTTATTCTCTACCTTAGAGGCTTCTGTTTCTCTTTACCGAAGTCTCTTCGTGTTCACTAGCTCTTAGTTTTGAATTTCATAAAGTATTTTTTCTTTTTTCAGTGATGTCCACATCTGGTCAATGTATTTCATCCTCATCCCTGAAATCTGAATCTTCGACTCGTAAGTATCACTTTGTCTGTTGCTTTTTCTTTGGAGAAGCGTCTTTCCTTTTCTGGATGTGCCCGTTTATCGACTATTGTATGCTTGAAACGGCCAATCATATCTGCCGGGAAGTCCACCTCGTCCTTCTTAGGCAGTTATATCTCCATATCATATTCCAGAAGTGCCTCACTCCCCTTCTTTTATTTGAGGCCTTTATTGTATTCGACAAATTCCACTCTCTTTCATGTTCCTGATCTTGTAGTGTTCTTAAACGAAGTCTTCTGACTTCGAGGGCTAGTGGCTTTCATCATTTCCTTCTCTTCTCTCCCAATGGCTATGATTTTCTTTTATTCTCCCTGAATTCCAACATCAGTAATAATCCTCCTATGTTTTACATATTTTCCCATTCGCTGTATTATTTTGTTCACAATATATAATATTATTTATATGATTAAATATTATGTATTACTTGGGAGAGGATTACAAGTAAAACAGACGCGGGTGAAAGAACAGAACCCAAAGGATATGAAAACAAAGTCGGTTTTCATAAATAGCCTCGTGACAGGAATGAAAAAAAAATGCTTCCATGCAAATGGGAAAATCTCACAGTGTAATCCAGCAGATATTAGAACCTAATGATGGTGACAGTGATGATTATCATCATAAAAACAAACAGAAAAATCGTTGACCAAACCGAGATAGTTTTGGACGAAACAATCAATACCTGGTCCACAAGACAAAAATACTCTAGTTTTTATGAAATTACGACGGTTAACTCGATTTACGAAGTTCAATAAAGCAAACTGCACTTCAAAGGTGTGACTGGATGGCATATGACGGGGTTATTTGATAGGAAATCAAGCAAACTAAAGTGAAACAAAATAACATCGAGCTGGTGCGTGTTTATACAGGAATCAAACACGGATCAAATAACATCAAACTGCCATGTATTTTTTTGGACAAAACCAACACAAGGAATAGAATGACAACAATCTGGTGCATGTTTTTGCAAGGAAACAAACACCAAAGCGCCTCAGATTGATGAGATTTTTGACGATTTTGTATGAATGTCAGCGTGAATTGAAGTTAGTGATTTAGCATATTGCGCGCAATTGAAACGGGCCAGGATATGACGGAACTTTTTGAGTATTTTTGTTGAAATATTATTCTAAGCGTTACGCAATTTGTTACACATAACTAACCTGGTGATAATTATTGTCATGTTAAAAACAAATCTCTTTGACCTTCAGTTTTTGTATTTACTTTGTGCCTCTATTTTTTATTTTTTTTTTTTAATATTGTGCATACCTCATAATATTATGCAGGTCACTGTCAATTTTTTCATCAGTTTTCCACAAGAGAGAGAGAGAGAGAGAGAGAGAGAGAGAGAGAGAGGTTTCATATACTATATAATGTGTGCATTCAGAATGACTAATATAAACCGGAAAGTTTGCCCTACTTGCGCGCTCAGGCAGGGGAAATAGCCTCCAAAATTTCGGAAGGTCAATGTATAGAGGCAAAGGCACAGCACTTAGCTTGAAAACACTGACTGACGCATCAGAGGTTACCCAACAGGCATAAATAACTTAAAGACACACTCCAGTTAACCAAGCAATGTTATGTGAATAACATTCAATTTTGAAGTGATCACTGAAGTTTGTCTCTTAACCTACTCTCTACAAGCTGACGTAATAAGATTACCTGTCCTAATGGTTGTACAAAAGTGATCTGAATCAGCAGTTAACTTAAAGGTTAAAAAAAGTTTGTAACTTTGGCGTTTATGTAACCTTAAATTTCACTAAATTCATCGTAAGTTTAGCCACTGAAGTAGGTTTAAGCCATAGGTGATCTGAGATAATTAGATTATTTCTACATCTTGACAGTCGAAATACTGAAATGAGGCACCAGTCTCAACATAACACTGTTTAACTTCGACAAGTTCTCTAAGAAAAGTAAGAAAAATTTGACTGTTTGACAAGAATTTTCCGACTTGTCATACAGTCACTCACGTGCACAATTTCTTTATAGTTCCAGGGGTATTCCCATGGCTAGTATTCTATATAGCTTTATCTTGATTTTTTAAAATGCTTTAATCCAGGAGTCATTAAAACGATAGCATTGGATCTCGCATCATTATCTTTCCTGCAAATGGATAAAATTATGTACTTTTATCATAAGAGTGTTGTCTCCAAGCTTGGCTGGATAAAATTCGTAAACATCAGCCACTGATTAAAATTAAAAGTGTTTGAGAGATACATATGTCCAATATGTGGAAGCATAAGTGAAAACAAAGAATTCAGCTGCTATATAATCCAATAAAAAGCTCATCTCAATGGCCTAGACTCAAGGTCAAACCCACCGATGGAAGAGTTTGAATCTGAAAAGTATTCCAGTAACGAAGGTACCTTTATGATAGTTTTACCATCTATGCTTTTCAAATGACATTGGGACTTGAACAACGACGACAGCGGATTTATCGCAACTACTTTTCATAACATATGTTCCGGCGAGTTAAAAGGTACCTCTAAACCATTCATAAAATACTCTGTTTACTTAAGTTAAAATTTACGAACTAGCCATATCAAACACCAAGTTTAACAAAAACAAAAACATTGGAGAACATATTCGAAGGCGTCACGACAGTAAGGTAGTTTTTCAAACAAAAGATAAGACAAAAGAAATGAGTAAAATTAATTCTTGTATATATTAAGAAGACAAAAGTCTCCGAAGTGAACATTCCGAAAGGTAGTTAGTGACTTCTCGAATGGAAAATGATGTACAGAATGGAACACAAAAACATGTAGATAACAAACTTTCCTAAAGAAAAACACTCAACAGTGGAGGTAGAGAGACTGTTAAAATTAACAGTACAGGATAGTACTATAGTACATCTCAGATAAATACTGGACAGACGAGGAACTTATAGACTAAGAAAGGGACAGACACTTCCCGTACAAAAACTAAACAGAGGAACTTTCAGACATACAGAGATATATACACCTACAAAGCACGAAGAACTTGCAGAAAAAGGAGATAGATGCTTAACACATGAATACTGGAGCGAAGAATTATTAGAAAAACAGGGGAGACAGACAATTCTCAGATTAATGAACAGAGGAGAAACTCTGAACGAGGAGAGTATGCAAACTTCTCAGATGAATACTGGACAAGGAAAGAACTTCTGGACATAGAGCGAGACAGACACTACTCAGATGAATACTGGACAAGAAAGGAACTTCTGGACAGAGAGTGAGATAGGCACTACTCAGATGAATACTGGACAAGGAAGGAACTTCTGGTACTCAGATGAATACGGGACAAGGAAGGAACTTCTGGACAAGGAAGGAACTTCTGGACATAGAGTGAGACAGACACTACTCTGATGAACACTGGACAAGGAAGGAACTTCTGAACACAGAGTGAGACAGACACTATTCTGATGAATATTGGACATGGAAGGAACTTCTGGACAGGCACTATTCTGATGAATACTGGACAAGGAAGAAACTTCTGGACATAGAGTGAGACGGACACTACTCTGATGAATACTGGACAAGGAAGGAACTTCTGGACATAGAGTGAAACAGACACTACTCAGATGAATACTGGACAAGGAAGGAACTTCTGGACATAGAATGAAACAGACACTACTCGGATGAATACTGGACAAGGAGGGAACTTCTGGACATAGAGTGAAACCGATACTACTCTGATGGATACTGGACAAGGAAGGAACTTCTGGGCATTGAGTGAAACAGACACTACTCTGATGGATACTGGACAAGGGAGGAACTTCTGGGCATAGAGTGAAACAGACACTACTCAGATGAATACTGGACAAGGAAGGAACTTCTGGACATAGAGTGAAACAGACACTACTCAGATGAATACTGGACTAAAGCAGAGCTTGCAGACAAAGAGGGAGATCAAAATCGAAACTAAGATGACTAGTAGAAAGTGGAGGAATTTCACGACAGTGAGAAAGATAGAAACTTCTCATATGAATACTTGACAGAGGAGCAGCTTATACACAAAGAGGGAGATTGACATTTTTCAGATTTCTCAGATGAATACTGGACAGAGAAGGAGCTTGTAGGCAGGGATGGATCAAAACACTTTCTGATGAATATTGGACAAAGCAGGAGCTGAGAGAGAGAGAGAGAGAGAGAGAGAGAGAGAGAGAGAGAGAGAGATTCTTATCAGATTATCACAAGACAGTGGGGGAACTTGTAACAGGGAGATAGGAAATTTTCAAATGAATACTGGGCAGAGAACGAACTTCTAGACAAAGAGGAAGACAGACATATCTCAGAGGACACAGAAGGAGCTTGTAAACAAAAGAGGGAGATAGATGCTTCTCATATGAATAGTGGACAGAGATGGAACTTCTAAACAAAGAGGGAGACAGAGACTTCTCAGATGAACTCTGGACAGATGAAGAGCTAAACAAAGACTCCTGAAACTAATACTGATAACAGCTCTAGGAATCTCTCATCGTACTTCTTGGCGTGGTATAAGAATCATCTTTTCATACGCACCCTCATCTTTCGTTCTTGAACTTATCACCACAACAATATAGTAAAAATATCTCCACAATTAATTCATAATATTTGTAAAACTACCACCACAGCTAATTCGTACTATTTATATGTGTTTTAACGAATATAAATAGACATCTGCTACTTAAACATCTTTAATGTTGAATACTCTAAATGAAGTATTTGATGATATATGCTCGTTATTATTTGCGTGAGTTTCTTCTCAACAAATCAACACGTTTACTTTAACAAGTGATAATTAACTCACGTTATTAATTAAAATGTGCTTGAGAGTGGAAACATTAAAATGCCGTTGTATCAGATGTTTTTACATACATTTATCGCACGTATACAATCTTCTTTTTTACATAACCGCTGGTACGAGCAATTAAATAATTTTATTTATTCCAGGGCTTGGGGAAAAAGAAATAGAAGGCAAATGAAAAAAATGACAGCGATATTCCAAAAGCAGAGAAGTTTTGTATTTAATTGTGAATGCAAGCATACAGCAATAGAGTCAACACACTGATGTTTCCATAGTAACTGGTATCTTCTTTCACGCCTAAGCATTACTATATTATTGTTGATGGTACAGTTATCTGAAATGTTTACACATTCAGTTCATTAATTTGTCAACGACGGTTTCACAGACTATTTGAAAAAAGGAGCTAGGGTGGAAAACATAACAAATATTAAAGCAAAAAAGGGAGAACAACTGCTCTCAAACTAATATGTTGCAAGCAGATCTAGTTCCAACGATTCAAAAACGATAACGAAATTGGCTATCCAGCTTCAGGTGTCCAAACTAACTACAACATCAGACGACTGTACCAATACTCAGTGATTTTTTCTTCAGCTGAAGTCGATGGGACGGAAAATCAAAGCAAGACAGAGACCGACCCACCCACTGAAGGAAGGAAAACCACATTAGTCCCGACAAACGGAAGCTAAGCTCATGCTGTTTTAGATTAAGTCATCCTTGCGACGGCACGGGCTCTTGTTCCTAGTCCAAGAGCAGCCCATATGGCAGCATAGCTCAGCAGAATGAAAGGAAGAATCACCGAACCGAAAAATCCGAGAGATCATTTTATTTTGGTCCCTTTATAAATGGGGATGATATTTAAGTCTTACCATGAAACGTGCACATAAAACCCAACGACTGTTTATGAGAATGCTGTATTGTGCGAGATGTTAATTTTAGGAAATCTTCGTGTCCTGGTGTATGTTGTCGAGGTAATGTGTAGTGGTTGCAATCTGTTATTCACATGAATCGCGTTCATGAATAATGAGAGCAGAACACTCCTGTTATCTACAGATAAGTATATAGACCTGTATGCATGCTTACTCAGGTTCAACATGTAAATGAGCAATTCATTGTGTATGTGTGTCTGTGTGTATGTATTCTAGCTCAGGTTCAACATAAAATACGCAAATCTGTATGTTTGTGTATGTGTGTCTGCTTGTATTCTAACTCAGGTTCAGCAAGTAAGTGCGCAATTGTGTGTGTGTGTGTGTGTGTGTGTGTGTGTGTGAGAGAGAGAGAGAGAGAGAGAGAGAGAGAGAGAGAGAGAGAAACTGGTTGAATCACGAATTACTGAAAGGCAGAACAGCGAAGAGAGTATAAATATAAGCACCTGGAACTTAATGCCTGGCAAAAGAAATTCAATTTATATCAGTATCTTGCAACTGTTCATGAAATATTGTTGTACACTCGAACAGTTGTTCTCAATGACAGTAAATACCAGCTCGTTCTTCTATAAAAGTTTGGGATTATAGATAACTGCTAGATGGCGTTTCCCATTCTGGTGTCATTTTAACACTGTTTTTATCATTTATCTTCTATCAATTTCAAGTGGTAGACTGCATTATTACTTTTTAGTCCCAGTTTTTTCTTTGGGACTAAGTGGGTTAACCTTTCATACTCTGGGAATTATAAACCCACTTAAAAATGCTTAACTTTTAACCGCACTTCCAAAATCGATCAAGGGCCACATGATATCTGGAGAAATGACAACATGCAGAACTCGAGTAAACAAGCCACATTATTATTCTGTTATGATGTCTCCAGTTCAAAAAGGCGCCATTTTTAGATATTCTTTAGAGGTTTTAGATTTATAGCATTTTCAATTTACGCATTAAATAAATTGTGGAATATTATGACAGAGAATTCCGACGAAGTTTCTCTCGTCCTGCGAGAATTTTTAATGACGTTAATGCTTTACTTATCTGACATACCGAGGGTTTTAGAATTTTTGACATTCTCTTTTTTATAAAACTGATATGATATCATTTCCTAGCAATTTTGTTACAGATTCTTCAGCTATTATTATTTTCATTATAATATCTCCACATTCAATATCGAAATATATTACTATGCTTAAATTATTCACTTGTTTTATTCTTGTTTTTCTTGACTTTGATCTTGAATAATCTCGAGAATTAAAAACTCAGTTGAATCATCATGGGGAACAAAAGACAACTATATATATATATATATATATATATATATATATATATATATATATATATATATATATATATATACATATACATATATATATGTGTGTGTGTGATTGTATATCTGTGTACATTTTCGACATTAAGAATGACAATCCCACCAGCGGATGGTTCCAGAGCAAAAACAACACAGTGGTCACTGCCTCATTCATACCTCAACTGCCGAATCATTATATCCTACGCCAGATTACTTCTGCAACGTTACCTGCTTCATTCACCTACACAGATGGCTCATCAGCAACGCTTCAAACTCTTCTACATATGCTGCATCATCCGCCTCTATCTAGCTGACAGTTTGTACCTCCTGGACACTAAGGCCTTCCTTTCCACTAACTCTTTCACACTATCCACCCAGCACCTGGGTTTTTCTCTTCTCTTCCCCGCTAACATTTCTCAGTTATACATTCTTTTCACCAGTGTATCGCCCTCCAGCCTTTTCTCAGAAAGAAAGCATCTCAAAACACTATGCTAACCTTTGCACTACTAGTTTGTACTTCTATGTATCTCAGTTTCTCTCCCCTTTTCAATAATACCTCTGAAGCATATTCAGCGTCCACACTTCCCCTCAATAAAGGAGAGGTGACTCAACAGCCTAAGCGTACATTCAAACATTGGCTTCCGTGGAAAATTCAAATTTTTCACAGTATCTGCTGCTTGTCTCTTGCTTCCCCTTTCATATGACACGTTTTTTCTCATATTACCATCATTCATTATACATGCTCACAGATACCTATGAATGAACTGCCTCCATCCTTACAACATCCGTACTGAATTCATTGTCACATCTTCCTGGTTTCCATTTAACGTCATAACCTTTACGGCCTACCACATTTACTCTCAACTTTCTCCTATCAACTTTGTCTTCTTGCAAATACTTCCAACTCTTTCGGTGGTTGCTTTACTTTCTCTTCACTATCCCCGATCATTATTGCATCATCTTATAGTTCCTCGTTGGGCGAGTCGGTAGAGTTTTCGGCTAGCACTCTGCTAGACCCGCGTTCGAGTCTCCGACCGGCCAAAGAGGAATTAGGAGAATTTATTTCTGGTGATAGAAATTCATTTCTCGGTATAATGTGGTTCGGATTCCACAATAAGCTGTAGGTCCCGTTGCTAGGTAACCAATTGGTTCTTAGCCACGTAAAATATGTCTAATCCTTCGGGCCAGCCCTAGGAGAGCTGTTAATCAGCTCAGTGGTCTGGTTACACTAAGGTATACTTAATTTACAAATATTAACCATTCCACACTCCATTCAAGACTTACTTTCTTATCCCACAACCCTGTACCTGCGTCTACTTTCCTTTCTCTGGCTTTTGGCATCACTCCACCCGCGAAGATGTGGAACAATCTTGCTGCAGACATGCCACACCCTTTTCTCAGGCCGACTTTTACACCACACTAGTTAATATCCTGTCAACATAATCTAAAACATGCTTCGTGTCCATCATAAAATCTTTTTAATCTCGACAGCTTATCTTCTTTATTACACATCCACAAAACGATATACAATATATATATATATATATATATATATATATATATATATAAACATATATATGTGTGTGTATACGAGTATGTATATATATATATATATATATATATATATATATATATATATACATACATATACGTTTATTGTGTAATCTCTATGTATAATTGCAGTAGACTCAATCTTCCAATGTATCCACAGGCACAGATTTATTGTGTTATGTAAAAATTAGCATTCACAGAATATACAGTGAAGTTCTATCAAAAGTTAAAAGTTATACAGAACACAGAATCTATTAGTAAAGTTAAAAGTTGTATAACAGTGAACATTTGTCAAAGGCACAATTGCATAGAAGAATTGGCATTTTTTAACCGAAAGGTACATGAACCTCTCTTAATAGTTAAAAATTAATTTGAAGTTTATTTATTTAAAAAACAAGTTACAAAGAGTAAACGTCTTCCTGAGTTACTAGTTATTCAGAAGTAAAGCTTCCCTGAAGGTAATACATACTAAGTCCATTCGTTACCTCCTCACCTTTTTGTTTGAAGGCAAGTTGGGAAAGATTAAGAGGAACTGGTAGACGAAGATACAGGAAGGTAGGAGAGGAGGCTTGTTGATGAATTATGATTTTTGAGAGAGAGAGAGAGAGAAGGGCACGTGGCTATACGGTATCCCCTGTGTGCCATCCGGTGTATATCCTATTCCCCTTTCCTCCTGTCTCCCTCTCTTCCTCCTTCCCAGAGAGGCCCCATCATCACATATCCCGGTTCCCTCACCCCTTCCCTCACAATTACCACCCGGGGGGGAGGCGCTTCATACCAATTTCCCCTCAGAAGCCGGAAGCATTGCGTGGCCAGTGCGGGTTACCGACCGAGTGGAACGGAGAAGGCGGAAGAGAGGAAGGAGAGAGAGAGAGAGAGAGAGAGAGAGAGAGAGAGAATATCGTAGTCATAAGCATAACAAATTGAGAATTTCTGCACAAAACAGAAAGGAAAAGCATTTCCCAGAGGGCTTTGGAAGCTGGAGTTACATTTCTCCTGGAAATCTAGATATCACACCAAATACGAATAACACAGTGTATGGCTGGGCTTTTGCTATAAATGATACTAATTACAGGTGAGTCCATGAGCTGCTTGAACAAGACCTGAACCAAATGCCCATTTAATGAGGTATTGGTAACGCACGGATTGCGCGTACGGGAATATAGAGATGGCTAGACAAAATTGTGTACACAATACATACATACATACATATAACTATAAATATATACAAATATATATGTATATATATATGTATATATATTCATATGTATGTATACAATGTCTCTGATCTTTGTCCGCACTCGATCTTCACAAAAGGATGAAGCAATTTCCAATAAAATAACGCTTGGCTCTTATCCTTTGTTTAATCAATCGGAAAATGAAAAAGCTACGTCTTCGCTGTGAGATGTTATTACATTACATACAGATATATAATATATGCATACATACATACATACATACATACATACATACATACATACATACATACATATATATATATATATGTATGTATATATATATATGTACTGTATGTATGTATGTATGTATGTATGTATGTATGTATGTATGTATGGATATATGTGCAGGTTGTGTGTTTATCTATATACACATACTGTACATACATAGTTATTAGGAAAACAAATTTGTTAGCATATTGTTCACAGCAGTCGACTGATCATATTTGTCTCTGGGCTATTAGCGACTAAAATTTGTGCTGACATGTGCGAAAAAATTTTTCATTGATCATAAGAACGCAAAACAATAAAACATAAAGAATATACGAGAAATTTAATCATTTTCATTAAGAACACAGAAACATAAAACAGCAATTACTGGAGCAATTTCAGTTAATAAAAGCCTTTTAATAACAAGTTCTTTGACTCTCTCTCTCTCTCTCTCTCTCTCTCTCTCTCTCTCTTAGCATTCCAGAACCAATCCCGCCAACTCAGTTGTCGAAAGCTGACTTTTTCTCTCCGAGTGGCTACTCGAGTGACTACGATAACCCTATAGCGTTAATATCGCGGATCTCAATATCCTTTGAAGAACATCACAGTGATAAGACTTAGCAACGAGCCCTTACGAGAGAGAGAGAGAGAGAGAGAGAGAGAGAGAGAGAGAGAGACTAACTCATATAAAGGAAGCAAATGGGAAGAAGGCGACTGTCAAGGGAGAGATATAGCAGACCAATATGAATTTATTTATTGCTAATCAATTATACTTACTAAATGTAACATATTCCTATCTTATTTCATTACAAGGTTATTATTATGATGACAGCAGGAATCACATAGGAAAAGATTTTTGCACTGAAGAGAGGTTCTCTATTAAACTCATCTGAACAGAAACTAACGATAGCAGTTCTACAATGACAGCAAAACTGACTTTGGAAAACAATTGTGTGATTAAAGAAGACTACCGACTGTAGCCATTTATTTATTTACAGTACAAAATTTAAGAAAAAAATGTCATGAGGAGTAAATAAAATAACTGTCGTTAACAAACTTAAATATGTCAAAATAAGCGATAATGTACATAATAATATATTATGTACAATACCGTATACTGTAAACTTAAACATACAAATGTACATTTGACAAACACGTATTAAAGGATATCGAAGTGTGAAAAAATAATTTATTTTTCTTCCTTACTCAGTTAAAGATTTCTTCTCTCAAAATACATTTGGGCAGATACCCATTTTAATGCCTATAATTATTAGCAGTTATATCCCGGCTGATTACTTTAATGGCGCGAGTAATTTCCCTTTCCTTAAGGGATTTCCATAGACATATTGGCAGCAGCAACAGCTCGTCGATCGGACACTCCACCTTGAATCTAATTGAGTCTTTGTTTCATATAATTTTTAAAGACCGAAAAGCAATTTTCAATGGCATTTAGGGAAGGCGAGTTTGGAGGCAAATACTTTACTTGAAGGTTGTCGGAATTAAGCACAACATTTCCATGACAAGGGCCATGTCCATGAGCAGTACTACTCTCTCTTCTCATAGTATTACTGAAAGAGATGTCATGAAATCATGGAAGACTTCTCTGTTGACAGGTGCATGGATTATTTCATAGTAAACCAGCCCCAGAAAGTTGGACACAACAGCAATAACAGTGATGTTTTGTCCTCTTTGATACCCAACTATACGGTGCGCTCTTTGCCCGGTAAGTGCCCGTCCATGATGATGTAAAGCATGCATATTGAGGTAAGTTTTGTCTATGTATATTCTATGCTGCTGCAGTCCTTCAGTGTACATGCACTGGGTGTAGTGAACACGCGAGTCCTTAGTTGCGGGGAAATTTCCTGACACTGGTACATCATTACAGGCTTTGAGGGTGATAAGCTGTCCATCTACTGTAAACATCTCTGCATCGTGGAGGCAGAGACTTGTAGTTTATGTGGCCACATCATTAAATGTTGACCGCAACTCACGAACAGTTATGGTTGGGTTACCTTCAATCAAAAGTACTAAGAAATCCACACTTTCATTGTCCAATTTTCTTGGTCTGCCCCCAACTGGGTTTGAGACAACCCTTTCTCTTGTGCATTGGAAGCTTCGAATAATTGAGGAAGCTGTGGTGCGAGCAGCGTTTAAAACCAGACCTGATTTGACAAAGTCCTGACCTTGCTCATAAGCAGATATGATGCACTCTCTGTCCACCTGTTGTACTCGAGGTGTGATAATGATAGCTTTAATACGGATTTTGGTAATTGGAAAGTAGAGAGCACCTTTCTACTACAACGGTTGTTCATACACTAAGCCTAATCTCGATGTAACAAGTACAGTACAACTATACCTTGTTCGCCCTGCCTTAGATAGTGTAAACTACGATAACTGGTATGAAAGGGGGTACTTCAAGAATCAATTATACTTTGAGGAGAATGTACAAGATATGATTTGTCGAGATTAATAACTAGATGCCTCAGAAAAATTTTAAAATCCGGTGTTTTTTTATTATGAAAAATTGACTTTGAAATTTGGTAAATTTTGGTAAATTGTTTCACCTTCAAGGGACAATTGGCTTACAGTAATGCATACTGTTCAAGGTTTGTTACTACTGTTTGCACTTGTGCGGATGGTCGATTTATTTTGAAAATGTTCCACGTTTTGCAGACTGTTTTGCCCATTGTCACAGTTGCTAGGTAACCAGTTGGTTCTTAGCCACGTAAAATAAATCTAATCCTTCGGGCCAGCCCTAGGAGAGCTGTTAATCAGCTCAGTGGTCTGGTTAAACTAAGGTATGCATTTTTTTTGTCACCTCCCTGACCATTCTGCCTTCCAAATAGCATAACTCTCTATGGAGCCCACACAACAGCCCATCTTGTTGGCATGACCCTAGGACCTACACCACCTCCTGCTGGAGTTTCCTGACATTTTCTGGTCAGTTATTTGTCAAACTCCCAGGATACCTGCTAATCATGGCATCTTTGGTATATCAAAACATGGGTTCTTCAGTCCAGTCCAACTTCCAGTGTCTGCTACCGGAAAGGCTAACCTCCACAAAAAAAGACCTAGAATGGACGGGCTTTGCCAATACTTCACATGGTCAAGAAACCTGATAGATCATAGTACCCTTGCTGAGACTGCAGGTGACTCAACCTTCCGACAGAACCCACCATTACTCACTTCCTAAACAGCCATGCCCACCACCTGAGAATGAGGGACAGCTTTCACCTCCAAAATATGGACAGCCTTTGCCAAACTACTGCAACTGAATGTACGTTGTACCACAGCTTACAGCCCAGCCACCAACAGCACGGTTGAAAGAACCCAGCAATCCCTCAAAGTGCTGATCATCAATGGATGCAACAGACCCCAATGGAAGGCACTGCTACCCTGGTTACTTCTGTCTTTGTACAGGCCCTAACCAAGATATCAACACTTCTCTTGCCAAAATGGTATTCAACAAGACCATCTGCAGGCCAAGCAAATTCTTCCCAATTGGCAATGTCATATGCCCAGACAATGAATTTTAAAGGATCAGAAATGTTGTCAGCGGATTCAGTCTGTATGTTCAAACACACGACTCCAGTATATTGTTCATTCAAAATCAGCTGTGCACCTACAAATTTTTATTTGTTAGAAACAATAGCCACAAATCTCCCCTAACCCTGCCATACAGGTTCCCATACCCAGGTAATGAATGTACATAAGCCTTCCCAATTCTCATACAAGCCAACAAAAACAGGGTATCTGGGGACACGCTTGAAACTGCCTACCAGGAGTCAACGACGCTTCCTTACCATCATTATCTCCGATCACCAAGTACAACAAATATAGTGAACAAGCGCAATTAACAATGCTGGAAAATGTGTACCCAATTCAGACTCATTTAGCAGCAAATATATACAAAACTTTACTGTGGAAAAGTGTCAGTCAGCATTTTTTCAGCAACTTATCAACACACACACACATACAAAAATATTAGGGTAAAAACCAACCACAAGGAGAAAATGTAATACATCAAACCTTTCAAGTGATGACTGTATAAACTTCAATAAAACATTCAATGAGAAGAATGTACATTAAAAAAAACACATAGTCCTAAGGAAACGAACATATGTAACCTCTGTCGCTGCCATTACATGCTACTGTATTTGTCAATATCAATCCAAAACCATTTCCTATTCTAAATTACTATTTTACATTACTAAGTATTTATATATGCTCATTTACCCCATTTTATTAGTTAAATTGAGTTCATTTTTAAAATTTTTTCTCATTACAATCTTCTGAAGTGCTGTCATGTGTGCACCATTATCTTTTGACTATGTATACAATTTGTAATTATATTTCTTCATTTTTATGGCATATATCAATTGTTCTGCCAGCATCTTTCTCAACCTAGTACCATATCAACACCGTAAAAACACTGCTAAGTAATGATGCGGAACAGTCACGCATTTCGTTGGCAGAATGACAATGATTTCTTCCTTTATTATTCATAGTTCTGTGACTCAGTATCATATCAGCATCCTTACAGTCCAAGTACAGTTGCAGCCAAGCATTTTCGTATTAGTTTCCCATGTAGTTGATTTACCACAAAGCCAAGCTTGCATATCCTTGTAATTGCAGAGCTACCCATGTGGAGAAGAAACACGTGTCATCCCTCATGTTTAACAATTTCTTTGCCTTTTACTTGGGGAGGGGTGAGAAGCCCTGAGTGGCCTGGTCACACCTGAGTTCAGCAGGCAAGGTCACAGAGTACCTTCTCCACCATGTGCTTGTGCATGAATGACATCACCTCAACCATGTGGTCTGAGAGAACATTTTTCCATCTGCATGCTGTATAACACACAGACCAAACCTCAACACTGAATCAGTGCACTCTGGGCATCCCGTGTATGATTCACCTTTACAAGGCGAATCACCTAATAGGTGTGAAATTAGAGGGGTAATGAGGTATTTCCAAAAGATTAGGAACAGATTCTAATTGTCCATTGAAGCCAAAGTGGGAATGTATAAGGATTGTTGAGCCAACTCTCCTTAAAGGAAGCATGGTTTTGAATGTGAATGAGAGAAAAAAAATATTAAAGATATTTAGATAAGCTAACCGCATATTATAAGCAGTGAGAGAAGTCGACTGTCATGCATCGCAATCAGGGTCGGTGACTTGCCGAAAACAAGGAAATGGCATACCATTTTTGCATACCGTTGCATACCATCTAAGGGGCGAAAGGTGTATAGTGACACAGACAATTTGTATATATATATAAATTATATAATATATATACATGTTATATATATATACATATTTTTTTTCACATATTTAGAAAATTCAGCCCTCATGTCCATTATCTAGGAAATCAAATTTCAGGGAGGCTGGAGGAGACCCCCACTATGAGGGACAGAATGTCGTCGTCCTACCCCACTATTGTAGGATATTGGGGAACAGAAAGCTGTTAGGGCACAAGGACCAGTCAGGATAGTAATTGGGCCAATAGGCTGACCCTTAGTTAGTCTTAACTATAAGGCCTATTTCCCTTTGACCTTTGCGCTGGCTGTTACCTGTTTCTTCCAGATATACCACTGTCCTGTGCCCACAACTGGGATCAAGTGGGCCGCCTCAGTGACCTCTCAACGTCTCACTCCGTACCCAAACCTCAGGAGCGCAAGGTCATTTCCCTGTCCTCCTACCACTGGCCAAATGTCGGGACTTTGGTGGCCTGCATTCATCTTTTGCAAGCGAGCCCCATGCACAGATGCAATAAGGTACGTCTTGAAGTTGCAAGTAACGCCAGTGTTCTTTTCCTTGTTCTGAATTTCTCTCCATTTTCAGTATTTCCAACTTTTCATTCTCCCAAACAAAGTCCTACAGCCTAGCAAGCACATTTCCCCTCATGACTTGTTCCAAGCCTAAATTAAGTTCATTCTTTGATAATAATTAAAGCATTCCCACCATAGTGTTCCCACGTGCTAATTAAATCTAATTAATACTTCCCTCCATCATGAATAATTAATTTCACATGTGAGAGAAAATCTGTGTAGTTAAAAATAAGATCCTTCTAATTTTACCTTTTAATCAAAAAGAGGCAGATGTACTGATGTCCATACATCCTTTTCCCATGTTGATAAAGGAAAACGTAATTATCTCAAATGTCAACCACATCAATTTTGCATTAGAAGAACATGGATTAATGATGTCATTTATCACTGATGCTCAATTAAGAGATTGTATACTTTTGAAAGATAAAGAGTATATTTGCAACCTTGACAACCTGTATGAAACTACTAATGCCTATCCTTGTGTTCAAGAAATAACTGAAAACAAAAATCAAGAGACAGTACTGTGTACACAATTATCCAAACATGATTTTGTTTCCATCCTAGTAGAACATTCAGTTTTTGTGTTTTCACTGAGTTCAGTAACAGCAACTATTAATTGCCATAATATAAGTACTGAAATTAATTTCAATAATGTCCATGTTTTTGATAAGACATGCAAGTTAGTTATTCCTAATAAATTATATTATGAACCTCATGTCTTCACAGAAATCACAATCCATAAAAATACCCCCATACATGAACTACTCTAATGAAGTTAAAGAATTTAAACTGTCTCAGTTAGAGTTAAAACAAATAAAAGAGTTGGATTTAGTAGATGAATTTTTCTATTACAAAGAAAATGTTTCGCCAGTTCTGTCTCTGTTCAATTTGGTCATAATCATTATTGTAATAATAGTGTTTGCAATTTTGGTCAAACGTGTGGTAATTTCAAATGTTGAGAGGATTATAACAGAAATAAAAAGGGCCAATGAAGAGTAAAATGATCTTATAGACATAATTTACTACTGAATTCTTTATGTATTATTATTTACATTATGTGTTAAAACAATTACCCATTTTTACAGTATAATAATTCATTATATATATATATATATATATATATATATATATATATATATATAATTATATATATATATTTATATATATATATGTATGTATGTATATGTATCTCTTTTAATTCATGATATAATATATGTAAATTTTCTACCATATATTCTTAATTGATTTTTTGCATTAGTGCATTGACACAGTTTGTGCAATTTAAATATTTTTTTGAGAATTGACTTGATGGGCAATCATATAAATACTTTATTTTATTTGTGTGATTTTGCAATCATCCATTGAACTGTATACCTTTTGTCACACTGAGGGCAGTGTGAGGTAGCGTGACCGAGTGATGTTGTGGTGTAGAATAGATAGGGAAATTAGAGAGAAAAGAGAGAGAGAGAGAGAGAGAGAGAGAGAGAGAGAGTTAGAAAGTTAGAGAGAAGGAGAGAAATAAGAATAAAGAGAGAGGCAAAGAACACAGTGATAACGCCCAAATGCTGTTGTATCGTGTTATCAATACGCGAGATGTTTACATGAACCATTGCAGTATATCGTGTTGAAGCCAAAAAAACAGTCGTAAAAGTGAGAACTAATGGCCTAGCGATTGAAGCTAACCAAAACATGAGTCAACACAAACTAAATGCTTACAGCAGCTGGTTCTATAGCCCCGCCTTCTCAGGAAGGCATTTTCGTGGAAGTTCCAGGAATTTGGGGTTGGCCCAAGTGATGTACTTCTTCAACCTCCAATCAATTATGTTTGGAAGGGTCTTTCACACACCCTCCTAAGATCACCTCCTATCAAGTCCTCTAAGGAGAGATTTGAATCACACCCACTACAGTCCTTCCAATCAGCTACTTGAAGGGGAGGCCTTGCTGATTAATCCTTCCAATAAGGCTAGAAGGAGGTGGAGATTGCAGATAGCAAGTTTTCTTGGGGTTCGACAGAGTTAGAGACCTACGAGGAGAAAGAGTTCAGAACTGTGTCCTTCAAGGGAGAGTACGTCTCCCTCGCTTCTGTGTTCCCCATATAGACTGAGTCAAGAGTGATTCGTTTTCTATCATTGTAACTTGTTAATTTTGAACTGATCTTTATAATACTAAGTACTAATTAAAGTGAAGAAATTACCGATCTCGTCTCTATACGCCTTTCTGAGAGATATCAATACTTAAAATAATAAATATACAAAGATAGCACATCATCCACGAAGCGATCTGAAGGACACCTCGAAAGAAACCAAGGTAAGAAGAGAAAGACTAAAATCCATACAAACATACAACAAAAGAACAACATAAAAGGGAGATAACCCTAACATATGTATATATATATATATATATATATATATATATATATATATATATATATATATATATATATATATATACAGTTTATATACATATATATATATATATATATATATATGTGTGTGTGTGTGTGTGTGTGTGTGTGTGTGTGTGCTTAAAAAATCACAGTAGATGCACGTGACTTCAGTGTATAAGCGAATCCCACAGGAAAATGACAGGCATAAGTTCAGTACCAAGTGCTCTCACGTTTATTCACGCATCATCTGGGCACAAATGAGACAAAGATGAAAAGGTTACTGTATACATATGTGTGTGTGTGTGTGTGTGTGTGTGTGTGTGTGTGGAGACTGGCTTCAAGGTCTTCAGATATTCCTTGGGGACTCCATAAGAATTCCCCTCTTCTGATTATTATATATATATATATATATATATATATATATATATATATATATATATATATATATATATATATATATATATATATGATTAAAAGAGGGGTGAAGAATTATTGCAATTATTACCACACACTGGACATGACCAACTTTCCAGGGAATCAGCAAGAATTCCCATTGGCTGAAGCAGGTCCCGTGGAGCCCAAAATTGCTCCGGAATCCAGACACATCAATTATTGTGTTCAGGGATGAGCAAGAATTCCCGAAGACAGGGTCGGCTCCAAAATCCCAGCAGAATCCAGACACATCAATTACTGTGTCCAGGGATCAGCAAGAATTCCCGAAGACAGGATCGGCTCCGGCGGAGCCAGAAATGACTCCAGAGTCCCAGCAGAATCCAGACACGGCACCTGTGTAAGTTTTCAAAACTAATGATCAAGCAGAGAGAGATGATCTCTACCAAACGAAGATGTTTCTAAGTTTGCTTTCATTTGTGCTTGAACAGTGCTTTGGCTCCGGGGCTAAATTCCCCCGCGAGAATATTTTTTATATCAATCTTGTTGTGCTATCCATTGAAGTATTTATACTTCGAGGAATTTGCATGGATTTGGTTCAATTCTTTATTGATTTTACAGCTTTGGACAACTCGGACTGTCCGGAGGAGTCTGGGATTCAAGACGACGATAATTCCGATTGTGAAGACGATGACAATTCAGGTAGTGAAGACGACGATGGTTCAGACAGCGAACAAGAAGATAGTTCAGATAGTGAAGAAGATAGTTCAGCCAGTGAAGAGAAAATAACGCATCTAGATATCAGTCGAAAGGTTGAAGAAGTAACTAAGGAAAATGAAAGCTTTTTAAGGCTTGAGAAAGAGAGGTTACAGAAGGATCAGCTGATAATTGAATTAAAAAAGAAGGTAGAGGGGCTGACAGAAGGAGGAATGAAGATGGAACAAAACATGAGAGACCTGGAACGCCTCAATCAAGAAAAGGAAAGACAAATATATTCACTGTCCGCAGAAATGCGAAAACTGAGAAAAGAAATGACGGAAAAGGCGAAGGACACAGAAGTGCAAATAAAGGAGAAGGAGGAGAAAGACCAAAGGCTAATTATTTTGGAAAACACGGTCGTAGTTCTCCAGATGGAGAAGGAGACTTTGCATCGAGATCTACAGCAAACGGACAATAGCAGAAGAGAAATGCAAGTCACAATAAACAAACGAAACAAGGACTTGGAGAAACTTCAACAAGAGAATGGCAGGAAGCAGAATCAAATTGAAAGTCTGAACAGGCAAAACGAGAACAAGACCTTGAAGATCAACGATTTGGAAGACGAGTTACAAGTCCTTACCACTCAGAAACAGGTGGCTCATGAAAATTCGGAACAGCTCGACCGATGCAAAACAGAAATTGTTGAGAAAAAGGAAGAACTGGAAAAGCTTAAAGAACAGAACTTGCAGAAGGATAGAGAGATCCTCCGACTGCAAAATGAGTGCACCCAAAAACAAAAGGAAGTCATATGTTTGTTAAAAGAAACTAAAAGTGTTGTAGCAGAAAAACCGAAGGCCATTGAAAAGCTGAACGAAATGACGAGGAGAAGAGTCCAGCTTGAATTCGAACTGGCTGAGGCGAAGGAAGAACTAGAGACGATGGAGTTCGAAAAGATGGAGACCGATAGGTGAAAAAATTGCTCAGATGGTGATACAAGCATGAAACTTGGCATAAATGTCCACCACACCACACTTAACATTTTCAGGGTGGAGCCCTCGTGAACTGTATTTTGCCTAGCAACGGTTGCTAGGCAACATTTTATGCTTGACAGCCAGCAACCCCGGACGATAATATCCACTAATAGCACATGCAATATCATTTTATTAAAAACAATATCAAATATTTGAATGTCTACAACATAGAGATTGTGTTTTTATTAATATGGAACTCTCTCTGTACTCTGCAGGACATAGCATTGGTTGCTAGGAACATTTTCTTAGCAACCGGTATTGACAAAGATAATATCAAGCGGTATGAGCCACTGACAAGCCTATACAAACCAATGTTGCTACATATATTTATATATACATGCCATATATTATCTTTTCTTTCTTTGCTTGTAATAGGTGACTTACAACCAGTAGCAGCTGCCCGAGTTTGCTGCAGGATCTTCTGCGACTGCATTCAAAGGACATCATGGACCAGCAGTCAGTTGAGTGCCTCTATAGTATACAGCTGAAAGGCCAAGAGCAGTATAAAATGTTTGTAGACGAGCGCCTTAGGACAAACACCAAGCCAATAACAGCCACCATCACCAGGAACAAGGTAGAATTGTTTAATGAACAAACACAAAGGTTTAAGAAAGGTGATGCAAAGTCCAGTCTGTTGAGAAATGAATCCTCTCTGTTCGCAAGGCTGTATGTTGCATGCCAGACAAGAGATGGTGATTTAGACAATTTCTTCAGCCATGAAAACCATCCGTTTCCCACCATCTCTCTCTTCCTATGGGCAATTACGACTGGGAAAAATCGGATCTCATGGGTTGCCTAGAACAGCATGCAGCATCTACATGTGGTACAAGGCCAGACACAGAAGTGACGATCATGGATGGTGCTGTTCTTGTCAACATTCTTAGACCTGGTGGATGCAGAACATTTGGTGACTATGCTGCAAACGTGTTTGTTCCGCATATCAAGAGGAGCAAAACCAGACTCAACGTGTAGATATTGTCTGGGATCAGTATGTGGATAACAGTCTGAAGGCACAGACCAGAGAAACACGTGTAAGGGGCCCTAGTCAACGGAGACGTGTGCAGGTATCCAGCCCCATACCAAAGAACTGGCAGCAATTCCTTCGTGTTAACAACAACAAAATCGAGCTGTTCAAACTACTAAATGAAGAACTGTTGACACGTACTTCGGCAGAGCAGCCTCTTATTCTTACTGATGGTGCTGATGTACTTTGTGTACCGGTTCGAGACATCACTTACATTGCTCCATGTAATCATGAGGAAGCGGATTCCAGAATGATGGTCCATGTGGCTGATGCTTGTAAGCAGGGCTTCCGCAAGATTCTTGTTCGAACTGTTGATACTGATGTTGTTGTGTTAGCAGTAGCAACTGTGCAGCATGTAGGTGCTATTGAACTCTGGATTGCCTTCGGCTGTGGCAAGGAATTCCGCTACATTCCAGTTCATGAGATATCTGCTTCACTTGGGCCCCAAAAGTCATTAGCACTCCCTGTGTTCCATGCCTTCACTGGCTGTGATACAGTGTCACAGTTTGCCCAAGTCGGAAAGAAGACCGCCTGGAAGGTATGGGAAACACATGATGAATTCACTGGTGCCTTCTATGAGGTGCATGATGCACCAGAACAAATAACTGAAGAGACATACACTTCACTAGAGTACTTCACCATTCTTCTATATGACAGAACAGCGACATGTACTTCGGTCAATGAAGCCAGAAAGCTTCTGTTCACACGTAAAGGGCGTGAGATGTCAGTCCTTCCTCCTTCTAAAGCTGCTCTACAACAACATATCAGGAGGGCAGTATTGCAGGGTGGACACCATTGGGGGCATGCTACAATTCCCCATCGCCAGTTGCCTTCCCCTGCTGAATGGGGGTGGACCTGTCCAGAGCATTGGAGACCGCTGTGGACAAATCTACCTGAAGCAAGTGCATCGTGTCCAGAGCTAATCCAATGTAGATGTAGGAGCAGATGCACAGACTGCAAGTGTGTAAGGGCACACCTTAAGTGTACAGTTTACTGCACATGCCACACAGATTGTGACAATGTATGAAATGTGTGAGTAGCTAGTTGATACTGTGTTTGTGTTGCCTAGTAACATACGTGTTTGAATATATATCTCCATTCTATTCTTCGTTTAATTCTGATCACTGTACGAATCACAGTAATTTCAAGCACATACTCATTGTTTAGCTATTATAGTGTAATAAATACTTCTAATAGTCTACATAGATTATCAAGCCAATAGACTGCTAGATAGATTAATCATATTCCCTTCCTGTATAATTTTAACCTGCTGCAAGTAGGAATGTCTTTTTGAATGTTGGATAAAGATGTAAGCGGACTGCTACTATGGTCGGTGAGTTGCCTAGCAACAAAATAAATGTTGTTGTTACTTACTGCTGATGCCTGTAACATTTTACTACTGATATAAATATTATAAATATGTCTAACAAAAGGTGTTGGTGGTTTATATAAAAATTTTCTTCCTGAATCGGCTTATGCTGCCCATTGGTAGGGTGGTTCGTGTTCCCTAGCAACCGTTGCTAAGAAACATGTGATATACAAGGGCTCCACCCCTGTAAATATTGAGTATGGACTGAAGTATCATTATGCCAAATTTCATGCTTGTATCACTAACTGAGCAATTCTAGCTCTATTTTGCACCAGTCGCCTGGACTGCAACCACTGGCGCGGCGTAAGAAGTAACCTTCATATGTGAACTGGGTTATGCATTGCATATTGATCCCATTCTTGCATATACTGCAGAGGCAACTGGGTTATGCCTTTTATATATGCAAAATATGGGTTTTATCCCATTCATACCGGATACTTGCTTATAGCAGTGGCAACCTCTGGCGCGGCGTAAAAACCCGTAAGTTTCATGCCTTTTATATGCAAAATATGGGTTTTATGCAATGCATACCGGATCAAATTCTTGCTTATACTGCAGTGGCAACCTCTGGCGCGGCGTAAAACCCGTAAGTTCAATGCCATTTATATATGCAAAGCGTTTGATCCCAGTGTGGCCTTGGGGCACTAAGATCTTAGTCGAAGGGCATCGTCAGGAGTCGCTGTACTTAGAAGTCGTGCAATTTGGAGATTGGAAGCTTCCTGTCCATAGCTAAGGAATGATTGGATTGCGGATTTCATCAAGGAATCAGACGTTCCCAACAGCGAGCAGAATGATCTGGAGGCGTTACAAGATGTAGGGTCATAAGACTGAGGATTTCATCTATCTAGGCTAGCTGATGGAGCTGAGAATGGGGAAGGGTCCACCCCTGGTAAAAATAAACCCCCATTCGATGACGCTCTGTTAGCAATGATGCCCCAGGGGTGAGATCACTTGTGGTCGTCAAAGGCCCCTATATTATTATGTGTGTATATATATATATATATATATATATATATATATATATATATATATATATATATATATATATATATATATATATATATATATATATAATAAATATTAATAAATGTGTGTGTGGAAAGTTACGTAATTTCGGGAAATATAAACTGTGCAGCTTTCAAAACATTACTGAATCGTTTCTTCGACCACTAAGTAAACATTGTTTTCAGTAATGATGTTAATAATGAATACCTATTGCAATATTCCATGCCAATATCAACGACGCAAAGCCAAGAAAATTATCAATTAAAACAGGTAACTCTCCGTATCCGTCTTAAAAACAAGTATAGAGACCACCGACCCCTACGAGCATTCCCTATTCTCAATTTCGAACTATATACTTGATCCATCTTTGAGAGAGAGAGAGAGAGAGAGAGAGAGAGAGAGAGAGAGAGAGAGAGAATCTGAACAACTGCTATTTGAAACGTATACACTATCTGATCTGGCACAAAAAGAGAGAGAGAGAGAGAGAGAGAGAGAGAGAGAGAGAGAGAGAGAGAGAGAGAGAGAGAGAGAGTCTTTCCACCTACATTCTTGACCCCTCTGTGAGAAGCGGGAGAAAGAATCCTGAATATACAGTCATACACTTGCTTTACTGAATTTCTTAAATCTGACGCCACCTACACTTCCCTACATGTACGTACATAGAGAGAGAGAGAGAGAGAGAGAGAGAGAGAGAGAGAGAGAGAGAGAGAGAGAGAGAGAAAGCAATTTTGGCTCCGGAGCGCCAGAGTCGGTTAGCCACAAAAGCAGGAAGGACTAGAGAGGGCGCAGCACACAAAGGCGCCCATTCACTCCAGATAAAAGTGTTACACAAAATTATGACTCTAAATGGTTCTCGATCCCTCTCTTTGTTGCATTTAATTCCCTTTATGCGAATCAATTACATCGGATTCCATGAAGGGAGAGGGGGTGGGGGGAGAAGGTGGGCTAGGGGAGACAGACCAGGGAACCAGGAACGCATATTCTCTCTTTCTCTACTTCGCCATCTCCTTAAACTTCTCCCCATTCAGTTTGTTAAGTGTAACTCTCTTACTGCTGTTGGTATATTTCTCCTGAATCACTATTATACTACTCTGTCCTCCTTTCATCCATTTGTACTTCTTTCAATTCCTTGATGCGTTCTGCTTGTTTATTGTGTGCATTGCTATTATAAAACTTGTCCAATGCCTTTCATATATTTTAGCTATACACTAAATACTTTGGCCTCCGTCTCTCTCTCTCTCTCTCTCTCTCTCTCTCTCTCTCTCTCTCTCTCTCTCTCTCCCTTACGCACAAAGACAGTCACACGTGCGCTCCGCCCACGCAGTGTGGTTAAAGTATCCCGAAAATACAGAGAAACATTGTCGCCTCAGAGAGAGAGAGAGAGAGAGAGAGAGAGAGAGAGAGAGAGAAGAATCGATTAGTGATGCTTAAGTCTTATCTTTCGATATTAATCGATCCTTCGATAGCTTGGTCTTATCTTCTAGCATTTCCCGCCTGATAAGATGATGCCACCTCTCACCGTTCCGCTCCCCTTATCACTGATGAAAGGCCAACACAATCTAGAGCAAAGAACGAGAGATTCTCTCACACAAACATGCAAGCAAACACAAACTAACGAGATCTGTTAAATGCCCATAGAAGTTCTACGACAAATCTCGTCATTTTCATAAAAAAAAAAGTATATTTACTAGTTGGAAACAGCCCAGACGTCGTTCGCAGTAACCCTGGGAATATCAGGGGAATTTCTGGTCATTCCAGCGATATATCTAATCAAAATTATTGACCAGAGAGAGAGAGAGAGAGAGAGAGAGAGAGAGAGAGAGAGAGAGAGAGAGAGAGAGAGAATCTTATCAAAATCGATAGTTTCATATTTTTACATAGCCAGTTATACGATCAACTGCCGGTGCCTTATCGGCAAGGAAGAGGGAGAGTTAAGCAGAAATCAATGATATATTAGGCTCCAACCGTCATAAAGTTATTATTGTAACATCTACGTTGGTACTGAACGCGGCTGCTTCCTCTACAGTGAATGATTATATTTCTTTTGTCGCATGCCTTTTCCCGGGGTTCTGTGGTACCCGCCCATTCCAGATTACTTGCTCTCCTTTGCAAGGTGGCTCTCTCTCTCTCTCTCTCTCTCTCTCTCTCTCTCTCTCTCTCTCCTCTCTCTCTCTCTCCATTCTTTTCTTATCCAGAAAAATCTTGTGCCTCGAGTAAATGTTTCTTTGTGTTACATTTACTCTAACAAACTCGGCTTCTCTACTGAAAGCGTTTTCTTTACGTAGGAAAACTTCTGTTTATCAACGGCAAGGTTCTATTTCCTCCTTCCTTCTCTAAAACGTTTATTTTTCTCAAAAGATTATTTTCTTTTCCCTACTACTCAGAATTTGACTTCCTCAAACTTTCAAATCTCTTTTTTTTTTTACATCAACTTCGGGGCGTATTAAGCTTCCACGTAATAGAGAAGGGCAATTATCTGAATACAGGATCCAGTAACTGACATGAATTTCGAACCACACCGTCGCAACTAAAGTTTACCTTTTACTAAATTTATCGAATAAAACCGAATGAGAATCGAGTGAAAAAATGCTGGCACTGAAATATCCCACACAGAAGTTATCTTCCCTTGACAATATCTCTGCTTCCTTTCCTTACGTTCACCTCTGTTTTCCTGCCCCCCAAAAAAAAAAATACTTTCCTTCCGCTAGCTCACGCATGTATTCCTTTCTTACGATCGTCTGTCTCCCCTGAAAGCATCAACCTTTCTTCCTTTTATTACTTCCTGTCTTCTTTGTAATCACAAGCATCTTCCGCCCTAGTTTTATGCTCCAAATATATTTCAAGAAAGTACCCTAACCTTCCTTCTTATGTATACCTTTTATTTTTCTGTAAAAGAAAACCATTGTTTGTCCGTCCGCCCTCACATCTTAAAAACTACTGAGGTTAGAGGGCTGCACATTGGTATGTTGACCATCCACCCACCAATCATCAAACATACCAAATTGTAGCCCTCTAGCCTTAGCAGTTTTTATTTTATTAAAGGTTAAAGTTAGCCATAATCGTACTTCTGGCAACGATATAGGACATGCCACCATCGGGCCGTGGTTAAAGATTCATGGGCCGCGGCTCATACGGCATTATACCGAGACCACCGAAAGAGATATATTTTCGGTGGCCTTGATTATAAGCTGTACAGAAAATTCGATTTCGCACTTGTTTTCTTATGTATACACAAGAAAAAACACCTCTACTTTTCTTCCTTAAAAGAATCTCTCTTCACTCACTTCCATCCCAGTGCCTCAAACATTTTTTTTTCTTTAAAGCACCCTGACCTACCCATCTTATCTTAAAATTCTCTCTGCCTTTCTTAAAATTTCCATTTCTTCTTCATGGGATCATCTCTACCTCCAAATCTTAGAAGCCTCTCTCCCTTACTTTCTTACGATCACCTCTACTTCCATACTTCACAATATGTCTCTTTTAAACCTCTGGCTTTCTTACCATCACTTAAATTTTTCTGTCCTTAAGAGCATCCACTTTATCTTACACAGAGCAGTTTTTTTTTTTGGAGGGGGAGGCAATAAAAGCATTATTAGCTCCCTTTAAGGGTATGCTAATATTTCCTCAAAAGCATCTTCTTCCCTCATAGATATTTTCGTCTGTTCTTATTTCTTTCAAAGGCACCATCATGCTTTGCAAGCTGTTGTCTCCTTATATAGCTTACTCTCACTTAATCATAACATACACACGCCTGCGTATTAAAATATGTGAATACATACATACAGAGAGAGAGAGAGAGAGAGAGAGAGAGAGAGAGAGAGAGAGAGAGAGAGAGAGAGAGAGAGAGAGAGGAGAGTTGGCAATGAATTCGTCTTTCATACTGAAGCCACAGTTTATAACTTTGAAGTCCACTTCTCCATAGATTCTGTATTTATTTCAAGATTAAAATACTCAAGAAATGAAAAACTGAAGCTTCTCTCTCTCTCTGTCTCTCTCTCTCTCTCTCTCTCTCTCTCTCTCTCTCTCTCTCTCTCTCTCTCTCTCTTTTATACAGCAGTTATGTACTTTAGAGTCAACTAAAGTAAAATAATAAATAGCATTACTAACCTGCACACCCAACTTCGAGGAGTATCGCTAAAGTCAGAACCTCAGGCATTCATATACTAACTAGGCACGCAGCTCAGCTAAGCACTCCTCAACTGAGACTAACAGCATGTCATAAAGCTTTTTAAAGAGAGCTAAATATCATACAGTCGGTAAGATGTTTGAATCCGAAAGTGAGGTCTGAAATGTATCTGATTCATTTGAGATATACTTGCTCATATCTCTCTAGAATACATCTGCTGTTTTAACTTCGTACTTAACAACTTCTTCAAACATGCTAAATTTGTTAGTGATCATAATTACTGAAGAGAATGTGAAAAGCATCAGAGAAATAGAAGGATAGAGAAAAGGCCAAAAGGGCATGGTTCATTTTTTTGCTCTTCCCCTTAGCCTTCATAAAACAGTGTCCTTATTAACTTGGGAGTGTGCCTGGTTCTACTCTATATTTCTCAGAGCAAAAGCACTGTTATTCTCACGTCCTTTTCTCTTAAATACAAAGCTAAATGTGTGCATTCTTTTCGTACAAAGGCCGATGGGAAATGAATGAAGTATAGCATCAAGGCAACGAGGAACGCCTCTTGAAAGAACTCAACTAGAAATTGTCGTATATTTTCAAGAATGATAATTTCCACTGACTACAAGTAGAGGCATTGATAAGAGATTCTATATCTTATCATACTGAATCTGAATGTCTTTACTTTCACGTGGATCAAAAAGACTTCTTCATAGATCTCTTGATAGCCTATGATTCATAAAAAAGCTGCAAACTTTTTTTTGGCTAATATGTCACATGGACATCGTTGTATGAGCCAAAAGGCGTTCAGAAGGCAAGTTATGAGATTTTACCTAAGAATGCTTCATAAAATAAGCTTGCTGTCAGATAAAAATAAAAATAAATTAAAATAAATATATTTAAATAAAAAGAAATA